>NC_136248.1:16520000-16962500 GCF_053564925.1 Oryzias latipes
ACGAGAATATCGTTTTATTACTTGGGATTCACATGCCGGGGATGGGAATCATTTCCTTAATTGATGGTCAGCCCCAGACCAAGGGGTGGAATGAGATGGACAATGCACTGTAGGCAGGGGGGGAGCCTTCTGCCCTGCATTAAAGATAATGTTCTGTGGCTGACCATCCAAAAAGGAATACTTATGTAAACTCTTATGTACTCTTATATAAGGTTCTATGTTGCTAATAATCAAAAAAGGAGAATGTCTTGATATGTTTTATGATGTTTCTATGACTGACCCCCAAAAGGAATGTTTAATATAAAGTTTTATCCTGTTAAGGGAGGACTCTGTAGAGCATATCCTGACAATGTTATCTTATCCTGTTATGATTGACCCCCAAAAGGAATGTTTAATATAAAGTTTTATCCTGTTAAGGGAGGACTCTGTAGAGCATATCCTGACAAGGTTTAGAATTGTATCCTGTTACTGACCCGTAAAAGGAGTGCTCTGTAGAAGATATTCTGACATGTTTATGATGGTATAGGATGAGTCTACGTGCAGGGTGAGCCTGCGGGAAGGGACCGGCCCTCCTTTTCCTCACGCTCATCAAAGAATATAAAAGATAAGGAAGCCCAACTTTATTCAGAGTCTGCTGTGGGTTACGTACGAACGCCCAGCCGGAGTTTTGTTTCAAGCCACTCTATCGGGACTGTTGGCTCTCCAGTCCGTGTGTCACGGTAGGGGCAGATGAAATGTTTTCTGTTGAAACTGCATGGCTTAAACTCCTGTGTTATGTTGTGTGACTGTTTTGAAGCGGGGAATAAAAAGACACATTTTATTCTAGCTTGCAGTCTTTGAGTCATTTGTTTCTGCTCAGTGCCTACCTCCCTCGAACCTGCAAAAAATTATTTCATAAAACACCAATACACCTACCGCATACACGACCATAGTACGTTCCATTTTCACAACATCCTTTAAAGTGGCCACAACAGCTTCAAGGGAACACCAACTCACACCTCCTCTCTTCAACTTTGCTATTATTAAAAAGAATTGCACAAAACAATAATGATAATAATAATAAAGCACCAAAAGCAATACATAAAAATACCTTTTTTACATCCAGACACTAAACTGACGTCTGAATTTGCCGCTCTAAAACATGGCAATACGTTTGTAGACCCTCCCACTTCAGCCACAACGTAAAGTAAATTGGTGTTTGGCACATTTCAACATGTTCAATTTTCGCTGCTAAAAACAATGGAAAAATAATGCTTTGCTTTGCAGCTTTAAAAGGTCAACATATATTCGGTATTCAGCAACATATATTCGGTCTCTTTCCCTCTTTTATAACCCTCAGAAAGTTCACCCATACAGACAGAATCTGCTTAGGAGAATGTATGAGTAAAGCAGCTCTCATATCTGAGCTTCACTCAGCCGTACTGATCCCACAGCTAAATCTGTCTCTGTCTAAATGACTATGATGCAGTGTGTGAAAGTGAAGGAGTCACATGAGAAAGTCTATCAAGATTCCGACATGGAAACAGCACCTCAATTTTTTTTTTTTAAATGAAACCATTACTGTCTAATGTGTGAATACCGGTACATAGAAATAGAAAAGAAAGTTGTTGTTATGCAGGATAACAACGATGGCTGAAGCTTTTTTGAAGCTTCAACTGACAACTCTATCATTCTCGACGATAATGTGAACAGAAAAGACGGTTATAATACATCTGTTTGCAAAACAAGATTAAATGTAGGTGACAAACAGACCAAACTTGCTTGTAAATGTTTATAGAGGCACACTTTTGCACTCAGACATGACACTGTTATGTTAACGTTTTTTCTAAAAATAATGTCAGCCTATTGAGGCTTGCAGCAGCAATTACCTGCTTTTAGTTTCTCCCTATGTCAACACACTTGCACGCACTGGGTTGCTACGATGACAGCTCGCACACCTTGCCATCAGAGACACCTGGAGGAGGACAGCTTTGCTAAATAAACAAACACATGCAAGCTCATACTGGGCAAACAAAGCCATCCTCTGCGCGGCATGAATACACTGGAAAACTGGCACCGATCCTCATGCTCTGCTTATTTATACAACACTTTGTTTTTGGCTAGCATGTCTATATAATGAAGACTGATCAGATTGGAGCGTAATGTGCATGCACAAATGCATATGAGTCAACCCACAATAGTGCTTGAGAAAATTTGACTTTGAGGCAGTTTCTGGAGTATATAATGTATAAATGAATGCAGCTAAAATCTTGTTAAAAAGTTATTCATTCTTGCTGTATGACATCACAACCAGCTCCCACGATATTTGCAACATCGCTGCTAACTTGTTTTATCTATTGGCTTTGCTCTTATTTCTCCATTTTGCTATTTGTTTTGTAATTTGTAATTGTAATTTAATCATTTTATATGGGAGGGGGGCAAAAGACTTTCGAATGGGAAAGGCAAATGAGAACAGCAGAGTGAAAGGCCATTACAAACGAAAGGATCAAAAATGTACACTTAAAACTTTTTAATGTTGTTATTGTTGTTATTGCTGTATTAAACAGCAGGTTTTTTGCAATGCAAATCAGTTGCAAACCATAAAAAAAAATTGTGTATAGATTATTGAAAGCTCACATGGGCCGGCATACACAATATAGGGGCGTGGCAAATAAGATTTCACTTGAAAACAGTACATTTTGCAACGCTTAAAGAAGCTTGTATTGATAATTTCTCAATCTTTGACAACAACAAAAAAACACTAACATTGACTCACTTCAAAATTGAGTGGGCAAATCAGGGAGCAAAGCTTTTTGCAGTGGGGGCAGCTTCCCCCCCAGGTCCCCCGTAGCTCCGCCTCAGTCATATTGTAAAATAAGTTTAAATTTGTGACTGGATACTACATGTCAATACAAAAACTACCTAGCCAACTCTAATAAGAACTACTTTTAAATTGCAACAGAATAAGAAAACACAAGAAAAAGGGCATTCTAGCCCAATTGTGTCAACCCAGACATATGTAAGACTAACTTGCAAAATGCCATTAAATCAACAATTTAGCATCACCTTGAACTGAAAAAACACTGAAGAATATTTTTTTTACGTAATTGAAAACATATTCAGGCATGAAGGGGTTAAAAACCATGCAAATGTATCAATGCACTATTTAACTCTAGAGTCCAAACATTAGTTGGACTCCAAGTTGTAGCCAAAAGATGAAGACAGATGTTTGCAGTTGTGTGAGAAGAGGAAGTTTACCAGTTTCCTGTAATGCTGTTTCTCCTGGCAAAGTGTAGCCAGGTGATGCTTTAAAGCTCGGTTTTTCTCCTCCAGCATTCGGAAGCGGTTCACACTGTAGGCTGTTGAATGTCCTGCAGCCTGATGTGGTGAAACCTCATGCTTTAACTGAAAGACAATGGAATAAAACGTCTAATTGTATTCTGATAAAAATTGTATTTCATTTGATTTAAAGCTGCACTCCGATCATCTTTTGATGTATTTTAAAAAGTGTATACCAGTGGTCTTTTATTTATGATTATGCCATGTTTAGGCCAATTTCTAGGACATAGATTCTGTAGAGCTGCAGTAGTTAATCAGAAATTTGCCGTTTCAGTTGTGGACGGGACCATTTGTGTGGCGTAAGTCTGCCTTTTACTTCCAATCATCTGTCGCGTTTACTGCCCAGCATTTACTAGCAAAGAAAACAGACATACATGGATCTATTTGTTTAATCTGTCTCAAGTGGATGCATCAGACTGGAGAGGGGAGAAGGGTGCTTGTGGCCCGCCCAGCATATTTTCTATGTCACAAATTCTTCTTTTTGTCTGCTCCTGATTCACAAGGATTTCAATAAAAAAAATACTCAGAAAAGGTACAAGACCCAAAGATAGAGACAAGCACTGTTTAAAAACACCCAAAACACATTCAGCAATGTGGGTCTTTAATTGATTTATTGGTTAATTTCAAGCATAGAAAATGGTGGAATGATACAATAAAAAAGTTACAAAACCAATACATTTCAGTTCTATATTAATTCATTGTAAATAATCCATATTTATCTACAAATACATTAAATTTTTTTGGAATAACTTAATAACATCATGTATAATACGCAATATGTCAACAAGGAGAAACACAAATGATTGTTTATACCAAACATACAAGAACTGCTTTACAGGTCTTTACCATGTTCTATGTGAGAATTCCAAAATTATTATATAGATACCACCAAAACATACGCTTTAATTTATGTAAATAGATTTTTTTTTAAAGAATTGCTCAAACACTAGCTTTACAAACGTAAACTTTCGGTCTGGACAAAATAGAGGCTGTAATTTTTTTCTTTCCTAACTTTAAATGAGACACATGTTACAGTCATTTCTGCTTATGCACCTCCATTTCTTGGGTGCAGTCAGAAACAGGATTAAAAAGCCTAAAAGAGAAGCTGCTGCTGCCACAGGTTTTCAGCCGCAGTAGGATTGACCAGCTTTTGCTGCTGCGAAAATTCCTCGATAGGGAAGGAATATCCTTAGAAACTGACAGTTCACTTGCTTAAACCCGGAGTGGAAATTACTCTCCATATCTCTAACAAGCAGGCTGCACGCTGTTATTTAGGCCTGTGAATAGTTTCTTCTTTTGTCGATTTAGCCCTCCCTCCATAAAACATCTGGAGAATTTAACATTTTTTTCCAGTTGTGTTCAGACCAGATCTTGCAAATTTACAATAATTTCAAGGTTAGAAATGACATGGCTGCTCGATTGAGGAAAACTGAAGATGCGATCCAAGTTTACTAAAGTGAAATACTCTGCCACGACAGGAAGGAGGATTTTTCCTTTGGTTTTTCCACTGAAGAATTATCTTTTGTGTCGGTCTAAAAACTGGTTTTACGCTTTGCTACAGCCGCTTCATTAGGACAAACATAAAAATATGAAATTGAAATCTGGTGAGGAGCTTTAATCTAACGCCACCAAAGGGGCACATTCTGTTTGGTTTTCTAAAAAGGGCTTTCACTGCAGCCAGTGCAGGATTTTCTTTTGCTGTCGCTGCTATAAAAGAAGAACATTAAAACCCTTTATAAACAAAGCTTTTGGCTGAGGAGGTCTGAAGTCTTTGCTGTATTTCAATTCTTGCATCTTCTCAAAACACTTTTCTTTCAGTATTCATTTACATAGACTACATTAAGACCAAAAAAATGAAACCCTATTATTCTTCTTAAGCACATTGGTGTCAGTCTGTCTAACATATGTCTCTGAGGGCTATGGAAATAGCTTTAATAAATCAGTTAGCAACGCTGCCAGGAGGTATTGTATAGGGCTTACAAAGAAGACAGTGAGTCAGATGGACAGTACCTGGAAAACAACACAGAAAATTAAAACCATTTCTCCTGACAGGAAAATAAATAGACTTTGTATCCCAGCAGAGAAAGGAGACAAAAGTTTCTCAAAACAAATTACAGAACAAAATTTCAAGTGAGAAACCAATTAGGAGAATGAAGCTGCCAGAATTCTACACAGCTTCACCTCCAAATCAGAAAGTCATAATCATGACAAGCAATGCAATTTATTTGGTACGAGAAATGTTGTCATCTGCCTCCCATAAATTCTCATACAACGGTCTGTAGAAACTAGATTAGTCCTTATGTGATGTTACTATAGATCCTTTTTAATAGAAATTATGTTTTTTACATGCTCTTGTGGCATTTTTCTAATAATGGGGGACTTCTATAAAGAAAATTAAGCTTAAAATTGCATTTCTGAGTATTCTTTATATTCCAATTGTTGTGAATCAGGAGCAGATGCAAAAATGCTGATGGACAAAGATCGTATCTGTGATGTCAAAACTACAACAAGGAGGGGAGGGGGGGCGGGGTTGCTCCATGGCTACTACTGTGGCTCTGCAGAAACTGTCCTAGAAATTGGAAAGGTTTCTTGATTTTTGGTCAAAACATGATCATGATTAAAAGACCACTGGAAATGCTTTGGAAATAGATCTGAAGATGTTTGGAGATGGACTTTAGATTACAAGAGTCCACACGTGTATATAAAAAAGTTTGAGAGTTTGGCAACATACGTATACAAAAAATGGTTGCAAAAAAACATTTGTAAAAACGAATAAGAATTGGTACACACATCCAAAAAATCTTTCAAATATTTTTATGAGGTCCTCACAATATACACAAGCACAAGTGTATTTTCTACAACCACGCTCTATTGACTGTACTTATTGCTTCATTTTCTAGGTTATAAACTAATGAATGAAAAAAATTAAATTTTTTTGCTGATTTAAATGCGTGGAAAATATTTTATAGCTGCAAATTAAGTTTGAGAGCAATCTAACTTTAACTAACTCTAACTTTTTTTTGTATATATTTTATTTTGTTATTGTGAATATTATTATTATTATTATTATTATTATTATTGTTATTATTAGTAGTAGTAGTATTTAATGTTTATTTATTTATTTATTTATTATGAATCTCATTTTTGATAACAATTTCAATAATAATTGTAATTATAATTTTAAATAATTTAATATTCTTAATAATTTAATATGAATTTCATTTTTATGTCCTTTTTTGATGTTATATAAATTATTTCTGAATGTCGTTTTTTGCTGCCACAGATAGAAATTAATTAATTTCCCCATTGTGGGATTAATAAAGTCATCATCATCATCATCATCATCAACTAAAACATGAAGCTGCAGGTCAAAACTGTAAAGACCTGACGTTTGCTGTTTACTACATTGTCCAAAGATGTATTTTTAAATACAATGTAAGACATAATATAAGATATATTATATCAAAGTTGTTTAAAATTATATCTGCTACAAATACGTAGTTCAGATTGGACAAGAAATTTTCATTAAAAAGCGACTTTGGAGATGCAGCAGCAGCAATAGCTTTTAAACAAATTAATAGTCACTGTTATCAACATTTATAATGACTTTTATAAGGAAACATTGCCAGCGTTTATGCAATTACTCAGCAGATTCTGTATCTACGCCTAAATAGAGTGCTTGAATGGGCACAGTAATCACTCGCCATGATAAAAGACTATGAACAATTGTGAATCCAGTCCATTAAAGCCAACACCTAGATCTTTTTATTCAGCTATTAGAGTCATCTTCTGCTTTTCAGATGTGTTTTTGGTTACAGTTAATATTGTAATTGGGCTGCATCGTCTGACCCTGTTAGAGTTAAAATAGATGTTTTCTGTTTAATATACTGTAAAAATGTGAGATCCAGATTGGAAGCAATCTGTGTGCATGTCATTATAGAGTGAATATCCTCTTTAGGGGGTTTTAAACTACTGTTTGCGGCTCCTCCTTGCTGAACTCCTATATTAAATGTCATTTTTATTCACTGGATGTTGTAGAAAGGCTTCTGAGTTTGAGTAGAAGGTTTAATTAATTGAATATTTACAATAAATTAAGTTGTGTCAATTGAAATAAAGGACCTGTGTTTCCAGCTTTTTTACAAAACAATAATTCTGCAATTATTTTAAGGGACACAGTGAAATGTTGAAGGTTATTTCTGTCTTCCAGTCTTATTAAACCCTCTGAGGGCGGTTATAGCCTTGGTTATTTGCTTGGTTGACATTTTGACTGCATCTTTTTTGAGCTAAGGCGCATAGAAAAAAACAGATATAAGGGAATTTTTTGTTTTCAAGACTAGAATGTATTTGTTTAATGATATTCTTTACATAAGTTTTGCTAAAACTTTTCCTCCTAAAAGGTCATTGTTCTGTGCTACACTACTTGATGGCTTTAAAATTGTCATACACTGCCACAGTCTTATTTTGTCAGTCTTTGTTTTCATCTTTAAATAAGAAAACCATCAATCTGCTGTGTAAATGCACAAGTTGACAGAGAAAGACCGTTCTAAAGTATTATTGTCTAAATAAAAAGAGGAAGCTGGAATGTCAAAGCTGCAATACTTTAACCCCCTAAAACCCACTATCACAAATTTGACAGAAAATTCAAATAAATCATTAAAAGAAAAAGTCATGTTTTGTAATAAAATATTACATTTAGCTACAAAATTTGTTTCAATAAAGACAAACATTTGCTGTTTAGTTTATGTTGCAGACTTTTTAGATAAATCATATAACATTACACTGCTTAGAAATCCCACTGAATCTACTTTTATTTTTTGTTAATGTATCATTTTATCTTTATGAAATTACAATTTTATTTTTAAAAAAGCTTGACTTTTTTACTATTGCGATTATACATTTACGATTTCATACTTGTCAAATGTTGACTTACTTCTAATCGTACAACTTTATTATCAAATTTATTTTATGGGGGACCCAGTATTTTGTTGTAAGCTAACCATTTTTTAATTCATATTTTATCAAACAGATTTTTTAAATCATAAATTTACAATTTGATTCTTGCAAAATGCTGACTTTATTAGGCTATAATTGTAAAACTTTATCCTCATAAAATGTTGACTTTTTTTCTCATAATTTCACAACTTCATTCTGTTTTTTATGATGACCCTAATCTCTCATGGTCATTCTCGTCATAAAGTTTTAAAATTAGCTAAACTTTTTCCCGCCAAAAGTGTTTTGTTTTTATTTTCCGGAGGCAGCCGTTTGAAATTAGCAGGAAAAGTCCTTCTATTGCACCTAGTGGAATTATGATGAACTATAGGGAAAAAAACATGGACCAAGTTATGGGTTTTTTAAGTAAAGTTTGGCTCATGCTAATAAGAAGGGGTCTCAGTAATGCCTGTATCAAATATGAGACGAATTCGTATATATGATTACCAGGTGCAAATGTCTTTTTAAAAGGTATTAGTGCAAATGAATTGCTTATGAAGGGGGGAAAAAATTCCATTTCTTTATTTTCAATAAAGTTAAATTACATTGTTCTTTTATAATAAAATACATTATTAAAAATATTACATTGAATCATCAATTGTTAACAGTATTTGAATATCCCTCAATGTAACTTTGTAAATGATCCTTTCAAAATAAATCAGTCTGGTTTTAAGTCTTTTTTGATTTTCTGTTTACTGGTGATTTAAATGGATCATTCCACTGTCTGAGAATCAATTTCGATGTGACATTTTAGTGTAAACCAGCCATGAGCGTTTAATGTTATTTAGGCTGGCTGATTACCAAAGGTGTTGCAGTGAGTGCCCCGCTCAGAAGGAAGTCGGCAGTACAGCAGCAGTAACTGCTCCTAAGGGCACGCTGGTCGGTGTACTTAACTTCTGTGACATTTCCCAAAGCCCTCTGAGACTCACATGAGTTCATCTCTTCCAAGGGAAAGGAAGATGCGCAAGAGCAAAACACTAATCAAGCCACAACTGCAACTCCTGGAGCAATTCACACCAAAATCATCCTTTTTCTTCAAAAAACAACACAAAATTCAGCATTACAACAACCTTAAATGAACTTAACTGTAAGGAATCTGACCTGCACAAAAGTTAGAGTGGTTAAACTGTCGGTGGAATTATTATTTAAAGCTGATTAATTCCAGTAACTGTAAGGGGTTACAACATATACTTGTGTAATAAGTTTTTTTTTAATGGCTATTACTAACTATTTTAGCATTTAAAAGCCTAGAATTAAAAGTATAAACATTTATTCCATCATAACTGACAAAATTAGTATTTAACTTTAAAAATAAAATTTAAAATTATGTCCCCGTTGTTTTTTAAAAGGATAGAAAAAACAGCATGGAATCCTTGATTTTTCCCACAAATAGTTTCAATTTTACTACAAATAAGACAATTTACATAAAGTCATATTGCCCTCTAGTGTGTGAGTGACACACTTACATGACTCCCACTTAAATATGCAGCTTCACAGCCAAGTTGTAACTGATTTTTAACTTTATTTTAAAACAACAACAAAATTTTGAAACAATCCATAGGGTTATGTAAGGCTGACTACGTCTTGCTGGGTTTCATTTGAATTTCTGTAACAGCAATTAGTTAAAAAAAATGTTGATACTTGCAGGTGCAGCAAAGGCCCTACCTGCAAAGCAGCTCCCTCCTTGTCCCAAAATGACCGTCCTGGCTTATCTTCACATCACTTACTGGCAGATAAAGCAGAGGCAATAAGTCCATGCACATGCATGCGTGTCACTGATGCACGAGAGCGCAGTGAGCATCCCTGCAGCTTTGACAGCTTTACTTGGCTGCGACTGGCTGGGTTTACTTAATAGTTGGACCAAAAAGTGTTACCTAGTAGCAGGCGCTTGCGCTCACGCACACTTCCCCAAACTCGCGACTGAATGCATTAGCTGCTCTGCTTCATCCCTCTGTGAGCCCGCCTCCGTTCCCCAGTCCCCATCCGTGATTACTCCGTGCTCGGCTTACAAAGGACGCTATCACACATGACAGCCTCCATTTAAATGGGGTGAGTAAATCTGCTGAGCAGTGCTGTGTAATTCATTATTACATCATAGGTGAGATTTTGGGTTTTTTCCCACGTTGGATTCAGTTCCAAACCAGAAATAGGTGCAGCATCACCTTCTGATCTTTGCTTCCTCCACAGTACGATAAAGTTAATTTAGATACGTATTTCCTATTTGGCGTGATCCTTAAGTCATTTTACAGATTTCGAATGAGATCTGGGGATATTCCATCGCCCTCACTAAAGCTGTAGGAGGGCTCAACTAAATCTGCATGGGGGGTTTTGGTAAAGATGCACCAGCAGCACTATTTTGTATATCTGCAAAGGCTCAGGACGGATGAGAGGGCAGCAAGAAAAAGACATCAAGTGTGCATGAATGAGAAAAGGAAGCAGAATGTACTTTCTGTTCTTTTCTGTTGCCAAGCAACACTTGCTCACTGTCTGCTGCCATCTTTACAGCATTACTTGCAGCGAATGGGTTCACAGGCCTGACACCAAGCCCAGAGAGACAGATGGAAACGGGAAATAATGCCCTCCTAAAAAAGACAAATTTCTGACACACGTTTTCACTTAACCCGCCTGGATTGTGTCCTAGAATGAACTTTATAAAGGAAAGCTCATCTTTCATCTAGTTTTATGGTATGACTTAACCCACGGTGATGGGAAGAAGCAGATCTATAGCTGATCATGATGAACAACAACATCGACAGTCTCTTCTCAGCAACAAGAAGAAAATATAGGAAGAGGAAACAAAATAGTCCGTGATAAAATATTAAAACAAAGAGACAATTTATTCTAAACGGTTCCTTAAACAAGAACTACAGTTTCAGTGTGCCCCAAGGCCAAAGATCTGATATAATTATGAAGATTATGTGGCTATCACAAATGAGATCTGGATTTGACGGCCTCTTGAGAAAGGTTGTTATCTCTAAAAACTGCTCTTCTGAGGCCTATCATGGCTGTTCACTCCACCAGGATGTGTTTATCAGAAGCCGTCTAATCTGGAATTAAGGACTACAAATGCTCTAACCCATGTGTTTTAGCTGTAACAAACATTATAATATTACACAATAATAATCAATGAAATATGTTCTCCCATTTGCAGCTATTAACCCTCTGGCATATTTCTTCTTAAGTTCTCATTCTAATAACCAAAGAAAAGACTTATATTATAAACATCTTACATGGTCGCTGTATAATCATTTAAAAAAATATATATTTTCTGTATAAACCTGTTTTAAACAACTGAAAAATATTTAAATAAACAAAATACTCATCTTTAACCATATTTTTTAATTGAGTTGCATTGTTTAAATGATTACTTTCTACAATGTTTAGACTGAATTTGTTGTGTCCCAAATGATGGTCTGTGACCTGAGGCTCTGGAGCCGCATGGGCCTCTTTGGTTAAAGAAAAATATAAGGGTTTTGATATATAAAATGAACTTTAAAGTCAAGAGTAAATAAGTAAGTGGTAAAGTAATAAATTTGTAATGTATTCAACTCATTCAAAAACAATTGAAGGGCAGTACAATATCACTCCTAAAATATTTTTGACAGATTTTGTGCACCGTGTAGCACAGAAAACCAACTGAGAGGTCACTAAACACAACCAGAATTCCTACTTTTAGGATACCGGATTTCTATTTTTGAACAAGTTAAAGGATTTTAAATGTGGCCTATGGTTAGACAAATAGAAAAATAAATGTAGGTTAACTTAATTAGTTCTGATTTAATTTTGATTAGTTGGTTTTACAAATTTCTGGACACGATGTACCACAAATGGTAAAACAAACTTTTTCTTTTTGTTTTTATTTACTGCTGACATTACACTACCTATTACTGCATTGACATAACCCTAAGTAATACAGGATGTCTTTTATTTTGAAAGAACGTCCTGTGAACCTCTGTCAAAAGGTATAAACAATTTTTTAAACAATTTTCTCCCTATGTTTTTATTTATGCCAAAAAATGTTAATTGTATTCTAATAGTGACAATAACATAAATACAAATCTGTGTCTCATTTTTCGAGACTAATAGAAACAATAGAAACAAAACTACTGCTGTTTCTATTATGTAGCATGTACTTATATTTAGCACTTTAAATTCCATGTTTAGGCAAAATCCTATTTCTTTCAACTAAAGATCGAGGCCAACATCCCATCAGTACGTTTTTTTCCTTGCATGTAACAGGAGTGGAAGGGACACAGAACTACATGTAAAGGATGTGGGATAACCTTACCTTTCCCTTTGTGTACAGGTGAGGCTGGTGTTTGTTTCTTGCTGCCATCAAAGCCAGTTGTCTTTGGATCCACTGTAACTCCATCTGCGATTTCCTCAACAGATCTTCCACATTAGCCCCGGATGTGTGTTCCTTCATTGTCACCTGTAAAACAACCAAGAGACGGTGCTGATGGACATCTCGGTCCAAAACCACACCTTTGAAAAGAAGACTGATGAGCTTTTTAACTAACTATGTGAGACGAAAGAATAGCCATGTAATGTAGGTGCAGCCAAACAGATCACTTTTCTGAATATAACCTTTTTTATATAAATGTTTCATTTTTATGAAACTTTTTTTAACGATTCATTGTAAACATTTTCTTCTATGACTATGAATGATTATATTTATAACAATCCTCAAAAAAGCTCCAGAATTGAATTACTGCTTTGAACTCAGTAAAATGGATAGAAAAAACCTTCATAATAAAAGCATTTATTCAATTACAGACTTTTATTCTGTAGACATTTTTTTTTGCTTATGAACTGATTTTTACTGATTTAATTTAATACAAAGTATTGGCATTCAAATGTAAATGCAGGTAATTTTATTTATACTTTGGGGACATTAAAAATGAAGCATTTAGACAAGATTACATTTAAATTTACTCTTTTATTGTTTGACATGTAAACAATTTAGTACGAACAAGCATCAAAGAGTTAAATTGTCTTGCTAATGCATCCCTTTTGTTTATTTTGAACTTCCAATTAATATATAGTTGAGTTATAGTTTTAAGTATAAAAAGACCAATTTAAGGCTTAACGCTATAGTCAGATTAAAGAGCCGTTAAACGTTCATAAGGAAAAAATTTTAATGTTTTTTTGCTTTATTTCACTTCTAATCATCACTTTCCCAAGGCTTTCTTTGCAGGCATGTGGATAGATATCTGTTATGAGGCAAAGAGCGCTCCTCTCAGTTATGTAAGAGGGGATTACTTTATCACAGCAACATGGTGACAGGGGGAGCATGGGAAAAAAGCATCGGTCTTTATCAGCAGGCAGTAAATCCCGATCTACCTTGACCTGACCTGTAAGTACAGACAGCAACTCTGTACTTACAGTCTCCATGGGAAACCAGCAGCACATTTAAAATTAAGAACTGCGGCATAAAACATCCTTCAGTTTTGGATGGAAAAGTGTGACATACATATTTAGGTAAACAACACTAGATCGTAAAGAAATTACATATTTTTATTCGGGGTGTAGAAAAAAAATCGGTGTTGCGATACAAGATGATTTTTTATTTAATAATTTATGAGCCTCCTTCAGTGTACCAAACTGAAACCCTGTGCCACATTGCTGCCAACACCATATAAAAATGCAGATTGGGGCGCTTTTCTAGTGGGTTCCAGATGAGAACTAGTGAGATGTATTACGATACATATCCTATCATGAGACGCCTATCGCGATACATACTGTATTGCCATACTCTTGCTAATACACAACCTTACTTTTTATAAATTTTCAAAAAAGAGATAAAATAAACTTTTATTTTGAAAAAAATGATTATTTAAAAGACGGGTCTTAAATGTCAGCCAGATTTTTTTGGTGCTGATTCACCTTGCTCTGTTTCCTCATAGCAGGGAGGAGGGCAGACACCAAAATCATCTCAACACAATCCTCGGGAGTCCCAAACAAAAATGACCACAACCTGCCAAGATCTCTGAATTCTCTGGGATGCTGCAGTGCTGCGAGAAAAGACATGTGCACCTGCGTCATTTCTACATTATATTGCTGTCAACCCATTTGCTGATCCAGTTTGCCCATCCTTTGAATAAGATGACATACTTCTGCTTCAGATTAAAGAATTATTTAAGGGGGATCAGACCAACACTGTTCTTTGTTTTTCCAATTGACCTCATTTTTCTTTTTAGAATGAAAATATTTCTGAGGATGTAAAATTCATCATATGGCTTCTCTTATCAAAAAGTAGTGTATTTAAGTGTAGTACAAACATACTAAATCTATACTATAAGTGAGGCAGAATACTTGAAGTTTACTTTTTATCAGCGGTGAAGCTAGAACCTTTTAAATGGATGTGGGAGGGAGGCAGCAGACTTTAAAAGGGTGTCAGATCAGGCCATGTTATTTCAATTTAATTAAATGTTATGTTAATTTGATGTTACTTTCATTTTAATTGTTACTTTTCCCATCATTGAAGAAGCTCGTGTTTATGATCTCTTAATCTTTCTCAATAATGAACTTATATTGGCTCAAAAATGGGAAGGGGCGCTTCTGGTTTTGGGTGGGGTTAAAACTTAAAATGTTCCAATTTAGTCTGAAGAAATTTTCAGTTAGTATGCTTTCTACACTGCATGTCTATAGTACACTTAGAATACCTAAACCGAATTATACTTAAAATAAACTTTTGCAAGGGGTTGTGAGGGTCTCTGAAAAATACTCTAATTTGAAACTCTTGGTGATTTGAACACTTTCTTGGAATAAAAAAATGTCTTAAAAGGAATGTAACACAAAACGTGCACTTCACAAAACACGCAATTTGCAGATTTTTTAATTTTGCAATTTATTTCTATAATCTTTCTTATAAATCTTTATATTTATCTATATTGATAGAGATTTTTGTACCATTTGGTCAATAACTCCTCCAGCCGTCTGCCTTTGCATTTTTAGGTTTGTGAGCTACTTAAACGTTCCTGGCATGGAGTTGGTCAAGTTTGAGCTCATCTAGAACAGTCTAAATGTGAAGCGGCTGCACTTACCCTGAAAAAAGATGATCTTCAGTTTCTTAAGCAGAGATCTTCTGTCCTGCCTGGCCCCTCACTTTACCAGTCCAACCCCCTAAAATCAAACACTCACTGTAAAACACTTGGATTGAGGTTAGAATAAATGATCTTCATGGATTCAAGGGAAAAAGGCTTGGCCGATTGTTGATACGTTTCCCGAAAAAGCTCCCGCATGAGGATCTTTGCTCTTTCTGATGAAGAAGTCAGCAATGATTCAGAGTTTCTGTCGCTGCGCTCTGGTACGCAGGGATACAGGCTGTGAGGCCATATGGTGCACTTAACAAGAGGATGAAGAGGGAGCAGCAAGCAAAATAAAAAAATAAAAAAAAAGGATTTATGACTAAGCTTTCACCCGTTCACAATAATGTTTATCCAACCAAACTGTCTAAATAGGGTTAAAAAAATAAATAAATATAACAATGCATCAAAAATTGTTGCTCATTATGATTTCCAAACTTTTTTTAAGATTGTGCATGTGTTTTCACTCATTACTTATATTAAAAATCAATTTACACAACACTTAATAACATTACAGATATTATAACCATGAATTTTTATTTAAATTAACATTTTTCTATGTAAAAAGCTAATAGGATTCGTGTCTCCCTCAAACCATTTGCACAGGCCCAGCAGGAAGTGGCTGTCTCACTGTGCAGGTGGATCACCAACTTCCTGGCGGTTCATCAAAGCTGGTCTGACTCCGTCATAGGTCCCTTTCCCCTTCTCTTGGTGTAGGTCAGGGGTCTGCAACCTTTGGCAGTAAAAGCCATTTGGGCCACAAAGTAGGAGGTAGGAGCCACAAAGTCCTATTTAAAAATGTGATACTGCTTTGTGTTCATTTAGTTGTTACTTATATTCTTCTCTTTTTCCTGACATAGCCCTGCATTTTATCCGGGCCAGGGACCGGCACAGGGAGACCCAGAATCAGGCCCCCTTGTGGCTACATAGGGTCTCTGACTTGTAGTAGGGGTGTAAAAAACTTTACGGTTTATCTACTGTTCAAGGAGAACCTAATTTAAATTAGATCTATGCTTTAAGTCGTTTTTAAATTGTAAGGCTACATTTATTTTTCTTTAGCCACAGACACTATAGAAGGTTAAAAGAGCCACATGTGGCTCTGAAGCCTCAGATTGCAGACCCCTGGTCTAGGTAAACCAACAACTCCTCCTAATGGCACCTCCATGATGAGTTTTCTGTCACATTCTGCTATCGTGATCAATTGTTTTGCTTTGAAGCCATCCTATCAAGGCAAGCTTCCTTGTTTCTATAAATTCTACCAAAACAATGAAGAAATGTGGATTTTTCCAAAAAGTTTTTTAGTAGAAACAGGAAAAGACGTTTTGTTATATTTCAGTTTATTGCTTTAACTTCCATACATTGTTTTAACAAAAAAGAAAAAACTAAAATAGTTTTCTTATTTCTGCTGAAGTACAAAAACATGAGCAGCAGAGGAACTTCAAAAGGCATGAAAAATAAAATCTAACCAGATTTTAGTCACTTTGATCACTGAATTGTTTCCAAACTGAATCCAGTTTCCTGTTTTTATTCATCTGAAACCAGACAGAAGTGATGTGCCAACACATCGCCGCCTCCTTTCAGGAGCTGTGTGGCGGTTTCAAACTCCAGGGGGATGCTCTTCTTGTCCTGAGGCTTCTTCAGGTCTCTCTCCATCAACTGCAAACAAGAACATCTGATTATTAGTTGTTTTTTTTTTTCAATTTAAAGCAGCAACTCTGTGCATAAGCATCACAAATGATGAAGGATTCATTGAAAAATGTCCTTCACCTCATACGTTGTTAACTCCAGCAGCTCACTGATGTCCTCCTCCTGCTCTGATAAGGGTGTGTTGATCATCATAGCAGCTTTGGCCACATCTGGATGGTAGTGCTTCTGTAGCGTCTGAAACATGGATATACATCTTACTGCCACTGAAAATACTACAAGATTTTTTACAATGGATGATCTGCTACACAAGAAGTGACAGTTCATAGGATATTCATAGAAGCACATCTGAAACATCTGTCCTCTGAGACCCCCAAAGCTAACATTTTGATACCTCTGAAACGACTTTATTCTCCTCAATGATAGGGCAGAGTTACTAAATTGTTTGATTTTAAATGATTTCCGATCCAACACAATCTGATTAAGTGTTCAAATTTAATACTGAAATCAGTTTTGTTGGGTTCTGACAAACAGTTTTCTTCAGACTGATGATTTAAAAAAAAAAAGGTGAAACTTTAATATTAAAATGATTAGTTTTTATGTTAAAACCTAACAAAAGGAACAGTTTTAGCCACACACAAAAAAGAAAGAAAATTTTTCTCAAAGAAAATCAATTCATGAACTTAATGAACCAAAACTTTAAAGTCCCACTCTGGTCATCTTTTGATCTATATTAAAAGTGTTCCCACTGGTCTTTTAGTTATGATTTTGCCATTTTTAGTCAAATAAAAAAAACCTGTGGTTTTCTGGGACATAGTTTCTAAAGTTTGGAGCCAGGTATCTTCTCAGATTAGGAAAATGAAGATGTGCGTGGATCTAGTCGCCCGCAAGTGAACGCATGAGAATGGAGCGGAGCAGAGAGCTTGTGGCCCCCCCAGTGTATTTTTTCACAAATGTTTTTTGTACTGCATTTTTTTTCATCTGCTTTTGATTTCCAATGATTTATAAAAAGAAATACTCAGAAATGAAATTTTTAGAACAGTTTTCTTCATATGTGTCCCCATTCATCAGAAAAATACCACAAGAAAGTGTTAAAAACACCAAAAACACAGTTTTCATTGGAGTGAGTGTTTAAAGTGAAGATGGAGTTGATTAGAATGAAATAGTCATTCTAATCTAAAAAATATTATTATCTGGTAATAATAATCATCTATGACATATATATAAAAAAAATTTGTGCATGAAGCTGCTGCAAACACACCTTTATTTCCCACAAGCTGCTCTCTAAGGCACGGCACTGAGCCGGATCCTCTTCGTCCATTAAATACGGATCCTCAACTGGCTCTGAATGGAAACAGTCATCAATTCAATGGTCAAATCTGTACGCGCACTTGGAATGTGTCGACGACACGTCACGGCCTCTCACCATCCTCTGTGCTGGGTTTGTGAAGGAGGACCCTGCAGGACGGGTGGCGTCGGATCAGGTTGTAGATGAAGGGCAGCACTATGAGGAGGCCCGTGGGGGGGGCGGTGAGCGCCAGCCGAGCCAGCCGTTTGGTGAACGCCGCCACCAGGTAGAGTGGAAGATGACTGGGAAAAAAAACACGCGTCAAACCATTCTCAAAAAAAGACAAATCGATTCCTTCTGGGGAGGATGTAAAAGTTACCTGGAGCTGAGAAACAAGTTAGCGAGATGGAAAAACCGCGCTCTGTACTTCACATGGAAAACAGTCGGCTCGAGAAGATTGTACAGCTTTTTGTAGAAATCCGGGTAATCCCTATAAATAAAACAATGCAAAAACAATTCTTTTTACGCGTAATTCTCCTATTTAGATGAAGGCAAAGCGAATAAGCATTTTGCTGCGATACTTACAGGTTGTGTTGATGAATGAGGACAAACAGGCCGTTAAGGGCCAGCAGACTGATGGCACCGCCTGCTCAATGACAAACAGACCTTAAATGAGGCTGCCCCGACAGCAGAGGGCTGGATACACATCGTTTGTTTCAGAAACATTAAAACAATGAAAGCGCGCCAAAGGAGAAAACTTGAAATTAAACAGCAGATTCATTTTAACGGATCATGTTATATCCTTCAAGGAGACAAACAAAGGTGTGGCATCAAGTGTTTTGCATGTCCTAATTAATCTGAAAAATTGTAACCACATTTTTTATATAATTTGTTGTTGTCGGACAATAAGGTCATGATTAGTCGGTACAGAAAGTTTGGTGACTGTAGCTTAAGCATCTTCAGAGCTATTGAGAATTTAAATTCCACTATGCGAAGGCAGCTGCCGGTCCGAAGAAAAAAGGTTTGTCCGCGGTGCATCAGGAGGAGGACCGCAGAAGGTGGACATGCTGCTACGTAGTCCTGAGAAGCTGTGTAAACTCATCAGAAGTTCACAACCAACACAAAGCAGTCTTCTCTGCCGCTAACACAAAGCTACTCCTGGTGTGTCTGTGTCTGTTAGCAGCCGGAGACACGGAGAAAGCAGTGACGTCATCGCCCCGCCTTCCCTCTGGAAATGCTTTTTCTAAATGAATAATGCGACAATGTTCGCAGGGTGGATGTGAAAATGCAGATGCAATCCCCTCTTTGCATTTTCATTTTAATTATGACACAGAATAAGCGGTTTTTAAGTATAAAATGAAAAAGCATTTTGAAGTATTGCTTTTTCATTTTAATTTTGAGTCATTTGATACAGCTTCATTTGAAATGAAATGAAATTAAATGAAGTGAAAAAGAATTTCTGTTAATCCATTTTAATTGTCAAATTAGACATTTCTAAATGAATTATGCTACACATTTACCAGGGACCTTTTTGAAAATGAAATGTCAAATACTATTTTCATTATCATTTAATTAAGTGACAGAATAAGCGGTGTTGAAGAAGAAAATTAAAAAGCATTTTGGTGGATTGCTTTTTCATTTTAATTCTGAGTCAAAAAATGCAGCTTCATTTGAAAATGAAAAAGCATTTCTGGTTTTGACTTTTATTTTTAATTATGCTACAGAATCGCTTCCATATGACATGCTGGTTCACTCCGAGAGAAAGAAAAGCGATATTAGTGATTTCTGTGGAGGTAATTTTAACAATAATGAGAACTTGTGATATTTTTGAGATTATTTATGGCGAGTTACTGAGAAACTGCTTTTGTTTGTCAAAACGGATTATGTCCATGACACGTACACATTTGGCAGGGGTTGGCAACCTGCGGCTCTTTCATCCCTGTGCTGCGGCTCTCTATGGTTTTGTAAAAGAACTATTGTGTTGACAGATTGACGTGGTGCCTTTAACAACGTGTCTGCAGCTGTGAGCACGGACCAGAGTCTGTTACAGGATGAAAAGTTCTTCTAAAAAGACAGTACATGGCAACTGAGGTAGAATGAGAAGTGAATAAAAGCCTCATCATTCAGAACCTCTGCGGGTCGTCATGACGACACAAACCATGTCGTCAACCAGCTGTTGCATTTTTGTGAGCGGGTCGGAACAACCGAGCTGCTCGTCCCTGGAGCGGCTCCCCTGTGCTGATGACTATGGTCGGCAAGCAGTGAACAGGAAAGGTTCACAAAAATGATTTTAAAAAAACAAAACAAAAAATGAACGGGCTGAGTCTTAGGTTTAAAAAAAAATCTGAATGTAGACTTTCTAAGTAAAGTTCTATGTGACTATCAACCGGTGCCACGACCACGACTCCCGCCGGCGAGTACCGGTAATCCCAACAATGCTCTGACTCAGGTGGGACAACGATGGAAATTTTAGAGGAAATTGAAGTTCCTGGAGAAAACTGTTGCTTTAATGGCACCTGGGCAGATTTGTTTGCTTTCAACAACTTTAGCAGTATAATTAATATGTACTGAGGAATTAGCAAACAACAAAGTCTCAAATGTGGCGAGACATTCCAGAATGAAACTGCCCAAAAACATCCAGATTCAGATGAGAAAAAAAGTTGTTTGTTGACAAAAATCTATTGGAGAAGCAGATTAATTGTTACTTAATTACGACATATTTGCTAGTTTTGTGGCCACTCTGCAAATGGTTCTCATCAGAACCCATTAAATAACAGAGGATGCAAAAAAAAATGAACATCTCTTCACAAACTTTAAAAACGAGTGAAATGATGCTTTTCACTGGAAACACAGAGTTTTCCTGATGGTGATGCGGCTTCCTGTATCTTCATTTTTGTGGGAAACTGGTCCAAATGGCTTTGAATGGTAAAGGTTGCCGACCCCTGACATTGGGGCTTTTCAACTTTGATTTGCAGGTCAACCCACAGTTTGCATGAGCAGATTAGGTCAGGTAGTGTGTAGTTATCTCCTTTTGTAGTTCTTAAAAATACTAGAGAGAAAATCAAGAAAACAATCTAGAACAAAGATCACCTACGATTTTTTTTTCTTTAATTGAATGAGATACACTTTCAAACATTAGTGCAGTTTCCTCCACACCAACACAACAGGGTTAATTGAAGACAGAGAACTCACCGACTTCATAAGCGGCGGTCAAAAAGTCGATCATCAGAGCAGGTTTGCTCATGTGCGGCAAAATAGAGTCATGGAGGATCACCAAGAGTTTCTTATACATGTTGCTTGGCAACTGGGACACAAAGATGGAAGAACTGTGAGAGCAATGCCAACGAGGAAAGAAAAGGTGTTTTTTTTCTGTTTACTGCTTTACCTTATACTTGAGAAACCCGAGCCACATCTTCTCAAACGCTCGCTTGTGGTTCTGTATGGAAACAGAACGTGTCATCGCTCAATAGAACATTATAAATAAAGACTGAAAGGGAAATTAAAAAAAACATTTAACTTACATTTAGTTTAGCAGCTCTCCAATCTTCAGGTTTGCCTAGAAATTAAATATTAAAAAATGTCAAATAAACATCAACATGTCACTTTCTGGCATCCTCAAGAATAAAAAAAAAAATATAGGAGCTGACCTTCCAGTTTGACCATAAAGTTGGTCAGCTCTGATTGCTGACTCGGCATGCTTATGCTGGACATCAGGGTGAAGACGTTGTTCTGATATACAGGCAGTAAGGTCTGCAGGGCGGGAAGTAGCTGCATTTAGCACCTCAGAGTGGCCAAATACATGAGAGAACTCTGTTTTCATGTCAACCTCCAGCTATGGTGTCATACCCCTTTGTTTTTCTCCATGACCTTTCCCACAGACTCCCGCAACGCGCTCATAACATAGTAGCGCACATCATCCATCTCCAGGAACTCCTGGAACCTGGAGATCAGCAGAGTGTTGTCTGTGGTCTTAGATGTGAGGTTTTCCACCACCGCCTGAAAGCAAATAAAGGATTAGAAATCCAGACTGGATCAATAAATGTTACTGATATTTGATGGTTCAACTCCTACCAGGATAATTCCCCTTGGAAAGCTGTGATGTTCACTCCACTCCAAGTCTTCCAGAGGATGCTGTACCTGTCCTGCTGCAAACTTCATTAAGCAGCACAAGGCACTTTCCTGAAACCAAAAGACAAGTCCAAATATATTAAGCTACACCCGAGCAACCATGAGCAAATGAGCAAGCTCCTTTCGGGCTTAAACGTTCATGGTGAACGTTTTTAGGATCGTTTTCAGGCTCTACGTACAAAACATCCGTTCCGTTAAAAGTTGAACCACTTTGAACTTTGATCAATCAGATTTAGTAGTGATGCATGGTTGACGTCCCCTTAAATTCATGGAAGTGCCGCCCGTTGAAAATTGGTTATAGAGGAGAAATGAATCATTGCCGGAATGCTATGACACCAAGTCTTTCATGTATCATAATAGACCCGTGAAAGAAAAAAAAAGCCTGGAGCAAGATTCATGAGATTTACACCGCTTCGATATCTCACACCACAACTGTTGCAGCTGTAGGTGCATGCGCTAGTATCGGGTAGAATGCGCGTTCAGTGCGTTCTTGAATGTGCGTCACATAAACCGGTGTGAACGCAGCTTTACATTCAAACGAGAGGCAGCTCAGCAGCAGATGTGTCCCAATAAAACCCAAACGATAGAAGAAGATGTCACTTTTCGGAGCTCACTTTGACTGCAAACTGTTCGTGGTTTAGATGCTCCAGCAGGATCTCCACGCAGGCATTGTAGCGATGTCCCATGAAGATCCGACACTTGTCCTCAGCGCTGGACTCTCCTGGAGACAAAGCAGTTCAAAAGAATCCAACACACTGATTAAATCGTAGCATAATTTCACCAAAGTAGATCAATTCTCTAAAGGTCTTGTTTTATAGATCTATACAATATGGCTGGAGTTTTAAATATCGATTATCTGAATTAAAAATCAGAAAATATCATATAAACTGATAAACTGCAGAGATACCTTTTTTTTGTTAAAGCAAATTGTGATTTTCAATCACAAAACTTTCGTGTTCGTTTTCAAACTAGAGCTTGTTTTCAAATTTTATTTATAATGCTTTGCTTTAGTGCAGGGGTTTCTTCCATTTGAAAACTGTGATTTTTGTTCTCATTTTAGAGTCAATTGTACCAATAAGTGGATGTTCCTCAGGGGAAAAACGCTCAGAGATATGCTGCGTTCGTGTGGTGTTGGAATGATCGGGCAAATGCCTGTTTGACTTGGAAAACATACATGAATGTCAGAAAAAGAACATCTTCCAGCACCACATGAATGCAGAAGAACTTTTTGCACATAAACTAAGGTCAATGCACCACCTGAACAAATCCGTGAAAGATGATTCACTGAAGAGATATGTCCAAACAAAAAAGGTGGACAGCAAAAATCTATTCACGTAGAAGCAAAAAGTGTGATGCTGTTATAAGGAGTTATATTTTATAAAAGCTTATGTAAATAAAGTAACGTATTGTTACTCACCTCTGTATTTTAAAGCTACAAAATGAATGGTTTAATGGCTAAACAAACATGACTTGAGTTTTTTTTTTACTTAACATTAAAGTGGAACTTTTATGTCTTTGGATCAGTGATAGGATAAACTGAACCACATGGCTCTTCAACTGTTTAAAGGTTGTAGACTCCTGCCTTAATGGAGTTTGAGATTGTCCCTTTGATGATCAAATAATGGGAACATCATTTTTTGGAGGCCATGACATCAGTACAAAGTAATTATTAAGACGAGTTATTTACAATGGTTACATCACGTGCGGAAGTACTGGCTAATCCACGTTATTTAATTTGTCCCCACACTAACTTACCACTCAACGCTTCATCTTCTGCAGGAAGTTTGCCCACAAACAGCTCTTTCCTCTCCAACAGTGTGCTAAACAGCCTGCAGCACGCGTCCACAGCACTGACAACATCCCTCTCCTTTTCTGACTGTTGACAGACATATTTATTTACAGTTCAGACACGCACACAGAGGCTAACAGTACAAAAAAGAACGGCGTGTGTTCCGTGAATGAATCCCGCGAGAAATTAACGTTTCTCGTTTCAAAACGATACCTGCAGAGACTCCAGAACGTCAAAAATGTCATTCGCGTGTTTTCTGCTCTCAAGAATGCGATCCACGATACCTTCCAGGTCGAGTTTGGCTGCTTTAGAGACATTTTCTGATGTATTTCTCGAATTCACGTTGCGCTTTTTGGAAGGCGCCATGTTGGTTTTACCAAGATCGGTGCGTTCGAGGAACTCCGGAACACTGACGGCTAACTTTGCTTAAAATCTACGTCATCCTATATTTTGCTACACAATTAACTAAAAGCCAGTGCAAACAGTTAACAATTCTGCCTATGTGGAATAATATATATTAACGTTCAATACAATTAATTTAGTTAAGGGTTTTCTTGGTTAAAATGTAAGATTTTACTATTTGCATATATTCTTGAACGCATCACTTTCCCGGGGCGTTCACGTACCTCTCGAGAGTTGGAAACAAATGAACGTTTTACATACAGCTTTGTTTTCAATTAACAAAATTTACGTTTTAACATAAGAATAAAACGTAGAAAATGTAAATATGCATATATTGTAAAACCATCAAATAATTTATAAAACTTTGTAATATAAAATGTACTTTCACTAAGCTGAATTTGGACAATGAATTTTAGCTCTGAACAATTTAACTGCTTCCAAAACGCCAAAGAACTTAAATATTAATAAAAAACATCAACTTTATTAACCAAATTTTTTTATTTGTCAATTATAATCCAATACATAAGTCAAATCCTTTTGATTATTCTTCTCTCATGATTATAAAAAATGAATAAGCTTTATTCACAAAAAACAGGAAAACTCAAAAATGATATATTGAGAGTTTTTGTGTCTTTCTTGTCCTAATCAGAGTTGTTCCCCTCGTCTGGTATGATCTGCAAGAATGTAAAAACACAGTTACGGATCAACATGTTAAATATGTAAATAAAACAAATATTCTAGATACACATGTACCTGCTTTTGATCATTATTGTCTCGGGTTTCGGCGGCTGTGGCTTTGAAGTCATGGATCGGGAGCGTGGACATCCAGCTGACCATGGAGCCCTCCTGGATCTCAGTCTCAACAATGGTGGGGTAGATGTAAGCTTCCTTAAAGGCTTTGATCGCTTCCGTCTGCTTATCCCACTCCAGACGCTCGTGCAAACCGTCCCCTCCGAAGCGCTTGTTGTAACGGTCAAAGTGAACCATTTCAAGAACCAGGCCCAGTCCTGGAGCTTTCGGGACATCTACCTTCTCTTCTCCCCAGCTCCTCTCTATCACCTTCTCCTGCGCGTAGCCCTTGATCACTGCAATCACCAAGCCGATCATCTTCCGGATTTGGTGCAGCATGAAGCTCTGACCTCGCACGTTTATCACTGCAAACTCGCAGTTGTTGCGGATGAAAGGTTCTCCACAGGACATCTCTGTGATGTACCGGCGGGCGCTCGGGTCACTCGGAGCTTTCTGGGAGGTGAAGTTATGGAAGTTATGAGTCCCTTTGTAAAGGGAAAAGAGTCGGTTCACCCTCTGAAGAGTCTCTGTTTGCAGGCGAAAGGCTGCTATGTTTCCCACGTCATAGTCCTTCTGAGAAAAGGCCACAGTCGGGAGCATATAGGAGTAGGTTCGAGCATCGCAGTTGTTTTTGGAGTTGAAACCCTGGGTCACACGTTTAAGCCCTGTTGAGGAAAATTCATCCTACTTGGTAATCATTATTGATACATAAACATTTCAAGAGGTTTCCAGAATCAGTCTCTTACCAAGTACCCGGATCTGTGGCGGTAAATGTTCATTAATTTTTTCAAGGACATCTTCAATCAGCCACACTTTAAGAGAGACCACTTGGCCGGCAGCAGACACACCCTAGAAAAGAAAAGCAGGTATGCCAAAGGTATCTTTAAAAATAGAAGTGTGTAACAAATGGGTACAAATACTAGGAAAACTGTGTAAAATCCATGTGAATGTTTTAAAGCTATGCTAAATAATAATAATAATTGCTCTAAAAGCCACACCTTATCTGTCCTGGCACATCTTTGAAAGGACATTTTCTTCATCTCATCGCCGTGGTTTCCAGGTATGCAACCAGATTTGACGAGAGCAGAAACCAGGTCATCTTCGATGGTCCTAAACTGGGAGGTTCCAGGGTTCCTCTGAGAAAAAAGGATTTATGGATGAAAACAATTTGGAGCTAAAGTCTCAAATACTTTAGGAATCGTAGGCAACAAAAGCAAATACCTGCATCCCATAGTACCCCTTGCCAGAGTAGGCAAGAAGTAAAGCCACTTTTTTCTTTGGATATTTCCTTTCATTTTCTGTGTGTTCTTCCTCTACTTTAATTCTTTTGTTGTCTACTTCAGCAGAATCTCCACTCTGCTCATTGGTCCTTTTCAGCAGCTTAGCTGTCTGCTGATCAGTGGGAGCTTCACTCGTCATTGTGCACAGAAACTTAAAAAGAGCACCTATCAGAAGAGGGGAAGATCAACAAAACAAACAAAAACATTTACCGTTAAAGTTCTATTTGTGAGACCTGAATATTAGCACTTGCGCTACTACAGACATGTCTGGTCACTAGCAATGCAGGAAGTGACATATAGACAGCTGCAAGTTTGTGTGTGAAGCTAGCTTACCGTTCCGTCTGCAGTCAACTAAGGCACTGAACAGTGTTCGGACTTGAAGCATGTCAAGCTAGCAAAAAGATCCAGCAGACATGATCGACGTAATTCATCACATCAGCGAGGATGAAGTTCCCGCAAAGAACAGCTAACAACACACGACAGACCAACTACAACATGGGTGGCTTGCCAAAAAATAAATAAATAAAAGAAAACCGAACTAAATTTAATATTTAATAATTTAAATCAACTGTTCGGGAGAATAAGCACAACACACACTCAGCCAACAGTAATGAACATTTAAGCAGCAACGGCTTGAAGACTGCACATGGCCAGTCAACTTTGACCTTTCTCTGTACTCTCGCGAGACTTCTATGCGTTTGTGCGCGGGGGGGGGGGGTATCTCTTTCTTTCTTTCTTTATTATTATTTATTTATTTGTGTCCCCGCACTTGCTCATAAACGTTTAAAGATTCCTTTATTATTATTATTTTATTATTATCATCATCATCAAAAAGCCTAGAGGGGAAAGTTAATGAAGCTGGGCTCTACTTCATATTCAGTGCATTATGTAAACCGTGTCGGTCAAAAGAAATGTGGAGACTAGGTCAAAGCTTAACTTTTTTTCCCCCAAAAGCAATTTAAGAAAATAAAGTGCACTTATTTTTCACCACTTTAGATGAATTTAACAAGCATTTTAATATGAAGCTCTAAATTTCAGAAAGAAAACATGTAACTGGTAGTGTTAATACATTTTAACTAGCAACACTGAAGAAAACAACCCATTGGCTGTGGTGCAGAGGTAGAGCGACCATCTCTGTTCGCAGGTTAGTTGCCACTATGCCTACACATTTTTTAAAGTGTTCTACCTAACCTAACTAACTTAACCAAACGTTGTTCCTGGTAGTCTGGCTAGCGCCTTAAATGGCAGCTCTGCCACCTTCAGTGTATTCAATAAAAATCTCACAGCCAATCTTATCACTTATGCTGATTACCACCAGATCAATGGATCTTTTTTTGTTTTTCTTTTGTCCTTATTGCTTGAAATGAACCAATTCCAATGAATACTTGACCACCTCTTTGCTGTTTGCAGATATCTTCTTCTTTCTTTCGCCTTTTAGCTATTCCGTGCGCCCAACGGTTTATGTCTTTGTATATTAACAATAATCAACAACATCAATGGCTGGATGACACTAAGACGTTTATATGCTCGCTGGCTTTCTATCCTCCTCAGCAGATGGTGCCCTAGCTGACCACCTACATTGTCAATAGGGAATCCCGGCACTGAATATTTGCCAAATAAATTGATGATTATTAAGGCTAGTTTACATAAAGAAGGCCTTTTAACAATTTTTAAAAAATGGCACAGCTGTCGTTATAGAAGATTGAGGCATGAAGGTCTCCCTCATCAGGGGCCTTCCCTTTCCAGCCTATACAGTGGCTCCTCTCTGGTGGTAACAACCTCCTTCAGAGAACCTGGTCGTTTACCAACGCTTTCAGGCAGTGTTTGAAGATGTTCCTCTCTTGGAGAAGGCTGCGTCCAGAAAAGGTCTGCATCACGTTTCTCTGCAGCTGAAATCCCACATCTCCCACAAAGACACAGAGCAGGGGTTCTCGATACACACGAGTTTTTGCAAAGATTTCTGGGAAATTTTTAGGGCATTCGATTTTGGAATTGTAGATTCAGACAGCACTACAAAATGGTGATAGCACTGTATAGTGCACTATGTAGTGAGTAGGAATTCGGACATAGGGGATTTCACTTTATGAGCTCGACGGATGAGCCGATCTGTTGGCGTTGCTGGACCCATCACTAGTGGGCGGAGTTTCCTGTCGATTTCTATTTGTAGGTTACCCTCTTGTATTTACAAAAATATAATATTTACAAAAGTATTTACAAAACGCTTTTAAAAATTCAGCACTGCCAGACAGGCTAGGGCTTAAATTTCAGTAATATGTAGACAACCATCCTCCCAAACTGAAGTGGATAAAGTGCGCTTGTTCAGTCTTTTTCCACAGCTTGTGTTTGATTTGTCGTCCTAAATCCATGGTGTACAGACGACGATATGCTGTTGCAAAACTGTTAAAAAGAAACAGATGTTTTCATGCGTGTCCTTATTTTGACATTTTTGAATGCGTGATGAAGAGACTGAAAATGTTGTGATGTCTAAAGCAGACAAACTTTAGCATTCCATCATCCACGTCATGGTAGATCCTTTGGTAGCCTTCCACACAGTGGTTGTTGATCACCAAAGGAGCGTCGTCTTGGGTTGGAGCAGTGGACCACCGAGAGCTGGGGAGACACTGGGAGTTTTGGGGGGGGGGGGGGGGGGGGGGGTGTAGGGAACTCTCTGTCTCCAGAATGCTGGATCACCTGAAGATGGCAAAAATAAAAAGCAAAATTCTTCCATTGTAAACCCACTTTACAAGAGAAACTAAATCAAATCAAACTTTATGAAGCACTTTTCATATAAAAATAACAAAGTGCTTACATTAAAACAAAATCTAAAAACAAGCATGATTAAAAATAAAGCACAGCAAGTAGAGGTAAATTGGTATGGAAAAACATGTAATGAGATTACTTCAATCCATATAACTACATAGTCACGTTCTGCTGCAACCATTACAACACTTATACACATTTATTGTATTTCATAAATCATAGTAATTGTCATTAACAGATTTTGCCATGTCATCAACAATAATGTTTAACATCCCAAACAAATGAAATACTAGTAAAATGGTCTCCACTGTAAAGCCACTTTGAAAAGACAGGAGGAAACCTCAAAAATTTGTGAGGTGGAAGCCCCTTCTTCACCGTTCGTCTCGTTATGGTGGGAACTTCTAGAGTGCTTCTGCGATTCATGGGGCTGAAAAAAAAAAATAACACCTTTGTTCAACCAAGTATTTATTCAAAAAGACAAACTAAATTAAATTAAAAAAAAAAAAAAACTCAAACGAGAACCCTTCAGGATGTAAAGCACAAACTGTCATGATCTCCAAGCGAGGAGAACCCAGGTGCTGGAACCCAGAATGAGGACAGGTAAGAATGATTTATTATTCCTCCAGAGATGGTTATGATTTTGGCATGGCAAGGTCCGGAACAGCCAAGGGCTTGTGGCGTGGCTGGAGGTACAAACGCGGTCGGCGTAGTCCGAGTGGTCTTCCAGTTCTTCAAGACTGTAAGGTAGTAGGTCCACACTGACGTCACTCGTGGATGGAATTCCTGAGTTTAGGAAAATAGAATTAGAGCCAGAACTTACTGCAAGACAAAGTATCTTAGAACTAGCCAATACCAGACGAGTCACCATTATAGGCAACGAACTGGCGTTGAATGGTGGAGCTGGATCTCCTTTTGAGCTGCAGAGGGTGATGAGCTCAGTGACGACAGCTGGTGGTAGTTAAGAGAGGAGCAGCTGCAGGAGGGGGAGGAGTCTGACAGAGGCACCATGACACAAACCATTTTTATTTTCATATGTGGACAATAATTTATGAAGAAATTGCATCAGTTTAGTCTTTTACCTCTTTCCCAGGCTCCAACTCTTTTTTACAGTAGTTGTGCTCATGGAGGTCTGATGGTCTGTCAAACATCTGGAATATGAAACATGCAAAGACATACTTTACAAACACAATGCTTTGCTACATACATCATTACAACACCACTGCCACACAGTTAAACACTGTATTTCATGTCTGCTTAACTATTTCAAAACACATAAATCATTTTTTTTGTAACTGAAAATTAAAAACAAAAAGCGGCTGTAGCCTATGTTTTATCAACTAAAGAGCTCTGATTTAAGAATTAAAATAGTAATTTTCAACAAATTTTGACTCCTTATCTACGTACTTTTGGTGATGGAAACAGAGGAAATAGAGTTTTTCTTTCTTCAGGTTGCTGATGTCTTCAGAAGACGCAATGTCTACAAAGTCGAAGAATGAAATATTTGTTGTTGAGATTTACATTAGGTTAATAGACTTCTCCATGGCAACCAACATTTGAAAAAGATGCAAGTTATTTTCTGGACTTTTGATTGGTTACTACGTACTTTTCAAAATAATTATTTTCACATCCGTGCACATTAATTCCATTGAAACAATACTTTTTTAAAAATATATTCACATATTTCTTAACAATAAGTCAACATGAAGAAAATAGTGTTCCAACATTACAGAAATTACAAGAAAAACAAATGTAAAATATACAAAGAATTAATAAGAACATTGAATCCAATTGTGCTGTTATTCCTAAAAGTCTGCAGGAAGCTTGATTAAAATTGAATGTACCTTAAGATGTGAGGACTTTCCAGAGAAAGTAAAACCAAAATTACTTTCTGTAGTATAAACTTTCCAATAAATCACAACATTGGTACTCGGATGACAGTTATATACACTTTTTCATGTCCATCAGTTCTTTTCAATGTCATACAGGGAGAATCAACTTTGCTTTAAGATTTAAGATTTTTATTATTGTATATTAAATTGTCCTCCAACAACTCCATGAAAAATGTTGGTAATATTAACAACAATTAATACAAAATTTCTGAAAATAAAACACTTTTTATGGTCCAGTTCACCAGTTAATCATGATAGTGTGGTTCTCGTGATGGTATGATAGAATGTCTATTAAAATTAGTTTTACATTTAATAGAAAAATTAAAAGTACTAGAAATAAAATAAATTTCTATTTGAATTAAGAATTATATAATTTTTATTTAAAAAAAAATGCTTTTATTGTTCAAAAGCACCAATCTCTTCCATTGGATAAAAAAATAAGCATATCCACACATTTGTTTTTTAAATAAATACATATAAATATGTAGAATGAACATCATTTAACAATTGCAACAATTCTTTTAAAAATAAATAAAACTCCATATATAGATTTCATCATCTTAATTTAAGGAGAAATGTAGACATGTTTTCTGAAGCTTGAAATCGCAAAATAAAGTATGTTAATTTAAAAAACCACTAGAGGGCAGCAAAATCACACTAATGGAAAAGTGGATCTGTCAAATGAATCTAAATTTACGTATTGATTTTAAATACATCAATAACATTTTATTTATTAACTTGTGGACTAGGGAAAGAAATTTAAGAAACATAAATCTACTGAAATCACTTAAGAACATACTGTATAAAGAAAATAACGATTATAAAATCCTATTATTAAAAAGATTTATCTACTTACTAATATTTATAATGATAATACATTTACAAAAAATGAGGATATATACCTCTTTCTTTACTGTTCATTACAATGTGCTGTGACTTACATGACATCACACATTCGGCTGAACTCTTAGGTAGTATTATGGTGACAAAGGAGCAAAGCACCTACAGAGGAGAGGGGTGTTTATCTTTCCAGATGATGCCCCAACAAGGACTTTTGCTGGTTGTCAAGGAGCTAAACCATTAACCAGCTCACCCTGGGATGTCATTATGTAGATCCCATGGTACCTTATAGGGTGATCAGCTAGATATACCCTGAAATAACACACATGAGACCAAAAATAGAGCTAGTACCGCAGTTGGTGCAATACTGCATCAAATAAGGAGTGGGCTCATTTAGAAAAATAAAAATATGTCTATTAACTATGAAATTATGTTTGATTGGGTTATTGCTGGCACGGTAATTGTTGTTGCAATTGCAACCCTCAGTCCAGAGTAAGTGCCAAATTAAGTCCAAAAATTACATTATATTAAATAGCTGCATAAAAAGAAACTCACGACACATTTTTGAAAAACTGTTATATATTTCAATTTTTTTACAATTGAAACCTAAAAGGCGCACCATGGGCGCACCACCATCATAAGTGTCTTCCTTTGCATTGTAAATGAGATAAATTCAGTCACCACAAAAATCTGGCGGTAGCTCCTCCCAAACGCGTCTGGGGTGTCAAGCTTAAGAACACATTTAAGACAGGTGTCAAGCAGCGTATTTGGTTCACGTAGGATTAAAAAATATGGACATGAGTTCAGTAAAAATTACCCACTTTCTCAAGTGCGATCCACACATTTTTAACATGATGTAACTGTATCATAAAGAGTTAAGTATCAACAGATTTTGCATTCTTTAAATACAGGAAGTATTCATTAAAAAATGAATAACAATAGAGAAGTTAATCTCATCATACAGTTATGAAAACTAACTAAAGCATGGAAGCAACCATTTTAAAAATGACCAGGAAAAGCCCATCTACTGCCCCTAGTGGAAGGATAATGAACTACAACAAATGTGCCAAGTTGTACATAATGGGTTTTCAAGGAAAGTTTGGATCAGTCTAAAGAGACAGGGCTCTCTCACGTGTGTATCAAGTATGATAACAATGGTTAAATAAGAGTTTAACATTTGTGCAGGATACAGTTTAACTTTATGACTGTCAGACAGCAGTTGAGATGCCCTGAGACAATTCGCTTGCTGTCAAACCTGTATCCCTCACTGTTGCTGCTGTTGGATACAGTTTATCCTTTTATTCTAGACCACCATTCTACTGGCTTTACCACAGATGTGGTGGCGATGACGCTCATGCTGCGCTTAGGAGAAACCCGCTGCGGCCCATACTTATAAGCCACAACTTCAGCCACACAGTTCAGCGGCATCCTCACCCTGGTGAGGTTGGATGTTACATAGATCTAGCAGAAGTAGCTCAAATTTAAGCTACAATATATTTAAGCTACAATTATAGGCAGTTATGATGCTATTTACTTGACTCACATATGAACAGAAGTGCCATCCCATTCCAAACCCATAGAGCTCAATACGGTGTTGGTCCACCTTTTGCAGCCATTACAGCTTCATCTCTTCTGGAAAGGCTGTCCACAAGGTTGAGGAGTGTGTATACAGGAATTTTTGACCCTTCTTCCAAAAGTGCATTGGTGAGGTCACACACTGATGTTGGTGGAGAAGGCCTGGCGCTCAGTGTCTGCTCTAATTCATCCCAAAGGTGTTCTGTCGGGTTCAGCTCAGGCCCTTTGTGCAGGTCATTCAAGTTCATCCACACCAGAATCTGTCATCCATGTCTTTATGGACCTTGATGTGTGCACTGATGCACGGTCAAATTGGAAAAGGAAGGGGCTCTGTGGAATATTTAGGAGTGAGGAAATTTCACAAATCAAATCAAAATGTATTTATTGTGTTATTTATTTATTTAGTGCTGAGTTGTTTATTTATCAAGTGCTTCTCATGCCTTGCACATCTCGAAGCGCTTTAAGATTTAAAAAAAAGCATACACAATTTTACAATAAAAACCCAACCCACCCATCCCACTCCCCTCTGTTAACACATATGACACACGACCCCACACACAATCAATACTTATGAAAGTAACTTTTTTTTTTCTTTTTCTTCTTTTAGTAATTTTTATTTAAGCGAGACAACAGAAAAACTCCAACAACAAACAAATGAAAATACACTGGAAAAACAGATCTGACAACCAAAGATGACTACCAATACTAACACACAAAAACAGGAGGTAAAAATACAACAAATAATTAAAAATGAAAAGGAAAAGTGTGTGTGCGCGTGTGTTTGTGCGTGCGTGTGTGCTTGCATGTATGGGTGCGTGTGTGTGTGAGTGAGTGTGGGTGTGTGTGTTGTAAGGACAATGAGAGTCAATTTAAACCACAACCTTGAACTAACCATCGTGCATTCTGCTAACTGTACATATTTAGGGATACATTATTAGAGATTCGCACAGATACATATGAAAAGCTCAACACATATACAACTATGCATTCATTATATTCTTGATACTAGAAAAGTCAATAGCAGTAACCATCATGAAACCCACACTAGAAATAATCATCTTGTCATTATTACAAAAAAATAATAATAATAACAATAATTAATAAAAACAAAAATATTGAGAGTAATTACCCATAACTATCAGACGCCTGCACATGAGATGAATAGGGTATTGTAGAGAGAAAAATAATAAAATTAATTTCTAAAAGAAACTTTAAGCTTGGCTCTGCTTTGAGGAAAGAGTATTTGGGAATCCATTCATACCAGGAGCCAGCCTGGCCATAGGAACATTGCCTCAGTGCTCACCCAGACTAGAACAGCAATGGGGTCCAATTCACAGCCATGAGGCTGCAATATTAAATCCAGTCGCCCAGCATGGGCGACAATTGCAGCAACCACCGACCAAGGCAGCAAGCCCTGGTAGAAAAGATCCCCACAAATCAAAATCAAAATAAGAGGCTAAAATTAAATACATAAGATGTGTTTAAAAATATAAAATTGAGACTAAGATTAAGTGCATAAAATAAAATTAGATACATTAAATAGTTTACATCAAAACTAATAGAATGCCAATGCCTGATGTAAAGCTGTGTATCATCAGCATAGCTGTGAAAGTCAACGCCGTCCCCTGATGACATGCCCAAGAGGCAACAACATAAAAAGTATAGGACCTAAAATCAACCCTTGGAAACCCCACATTTTATTTTATGGATTCTTGAAGGGCATGTATCCATAATTACATAAAAGTGTGGATCTGTAAAATAGGAATAAAACCACTTAAGAACATTTCCAGAGAGACCCACTAGACTCCTCTAAGTCTGTCTAATAAAATCTGGTGATCTACTGTTTTAAAAGCGACACTAAGGTCCAGCAGCACCAGAATAAAAAAGTTTCTGTGACTCAAAAGTTCATTCTAAGATCGACAACGATCTTTAAAAGAGCCGTCTCTGTTCTCTTCCTATAACCAGATTGATATTTTTCCAAAGTTTTTGAGGTACATGTATTTAAAAACTCATGTAGTTGAGTAGTAACACTTTTTTCTTTAATTTGACTGAAAGTGGCTGGATTTGTTGCACAGGTGGCGGCCTATGACAGTTCCACGCTGGAATTCACTCAGCTCCTGAGAGCGGCCCAGTCTCTCACAAATGTTGGTAAAAACAGTCTGTGGCCAGGCTTGGTGATTAGGACACCTGAGCCTGTGAGTAAATACTTTTGATAATATCTGTGTTTGTTGTCATATATTATGGTACTTGATACCATTGAAAATAACAACATTGGTAAAAATTGAATCAAATGGTCAAATTGCATTGCTTACCGGAAATAGAACAACAAAGGTTTTTCTCTTATTTTATTTTTTTAAACATTAGGACAATTTCACACAGACTGGGTTATTATTTTATCCCTACAACATTCATTGTATGTGTTCAAATGGACATAATGGAGAATACTAGCATAACATGCATTTTCTTTGTACCCGAGGTACTAAATTTCTTAAACTAAGTTATATAAATAATTATTTACCAATTAGTCAGAACAGTTAGTGATGTGTTGGTATGTTTTCATTTTTTAATATTTGCAGTGCATGGGAAAAAAAATTCAAATCTTAGGTGAGGTAAGGTGAAAAGAATGAAATAAAAAACATCCTTCCAGCTAGTGGAGGTAGAGCTAACTTCGTTAAAAATGACCACAGCCAAGGTATGTGACCTTCTAAATCTATAGTACGTAAAACTGTTGAGGCTAAAATTGTGAATGTGCTCAGGGGAACAAACAACAATCAGCTACGAAGAAATATGTGACAACCTTAACTACATTTATACTGTCATCCTGTGCCGTTTTTGGAACCTCGTGACTTAAATCATTTTTTAATGGATTAAGAACACATCATAAGATCTCAATTAGATTGTTCCCTAACATGTAGTTCTCTGAAGTCTCCCAATAAGAAAGCCTGCGTCATTCTGACTAAAAGTTCATCCGGGTTTGAACGGGCACCACAGATTTTAAAAAAAAGCTCTATGATTGTTTAAAGGAGACAACTGCTCCACAATTAAAAAATAGCTGTCAAACCTTCACTGATGTACTCATAATTTTGCTGCACATCGTCACATACACAGATGTTTCCTCCTACCTGATTCTCAAGCAGTTGTCCCGAATTTAGTGACGCAAGTGGAAAAAATAGGACTATAGTGAAACAGACTTATTAAAAATTGAATGAAATATTTTATCATCAGCAGAAAAGGCTTGGAGTATTTGCACAAACAGCCATTCATGTTGTCAGAATGCTAAAAAAAGGTCAAGCAGCCTTAACTGAGCTTGTTTTGGTCCTTTAATGACCTGTTGATGCACTCACCACAAGGAGCTGAGATGAGCTCCATCCTAAAAGATAGTGCGCTCAAAAACTGAATGGAAGTTGTTTGTTTTGGGTCACAATCCTGCAGTCGACTGACTATAAAACAGACTAAACCTCTTTTGTGTCTTATTCATTCATACCTTTTTATAGTCTTGTAGCTACTAGATACCCTTCACTCTCCTCTCCTGCCCTTCCCACCTTGGTCAGCTCAGCACATGGCAAATTCATGCAATATGTAGGCATTTTCATTGGTCTTATCTCCATAGCCGTCATTTTACTTTTTGGTTGCCTGGGAGTGACCAACAAACAAATTTTTTTTGTTTTCCTTAGTAACTGAGGTTTACTATATAAACACATTCCTAAGGTGTTTATACCATAAATTACATCATTCTAATCAGCTTTAGCCAATTTATGTGTTAAATTTTCACAATAATCTGATAAAAAACGTGTGGGCAGTAGATGGACGCAGCTTTTTACAAGCCTGCTTCGCTAATTCAAAATCTACAAACTGTAATTCTGACATTTTTCCCCAAGTAATGATGCTTGAGGAGTTACGAGGTGATGGATCAAAATCCAGAGGAGGCGTTAACATTTGTAGAAAGTACTAAAGGCGATTTTTTTTTTTTGGAAAACCTTTGACCTCTTCCTCATCAGTTGTGGTTGTAGACCTTTCCTAGTTGGCTTGTATGTAAATCTTTGTGAAAATCTCTTGGACTAAAGTTTTTGTTTCCCAAATTGTGCAAAAATGTGAAAATTGCCAACTTTTAAACTTTGCCACAACATAGCCAAATGTCCTGTGGCCATTCTAAAATAATTTAAAAGTTTCCTTTGGATTCCCCCGACACGTGTGTTTTGGGTTCGTTAGTGGATTTTAAGTATTTATTTTGAGCACTTTAAGAGATTTTAGCCCCATTCTTTTTTTTCTCTTTTGATGGTTTTGCCCTCTGTGATGTCAATATCTTTGGGAGGGGGTCGTTCGCTATATGCCCAAGATTCATTTTTACTGGGAACTAGCTGCCATGCTGATTGTTTAACTACATTTGGCTTTTCTTTATCTGTTTAATTAGGCTGATCCAGATTTAATCCATCATTATCAATGAAAAGCAGTTTTTCTTTTTGGTTTGTAGTAATAAATAAAAAATAAATAAACCGACAATCACACACACACACACGGAAGAATGCAAAAAGTGGTGCCCTCTAAGAAACACGACTTCAACCCAAAATAACTAGATGGTTTAACTGCAAAGAGAAATAACAGGGACCTTGTAAAATATTTCATGTTTTTAATTCTAGAACATTTTGTTCTTATTTTACTGTGAATTAATGAAAGAATTTTGCTAGGAGTAAAATTTAATCCGAATCTTTTATGTTTTACAAAGTGGTTTTATGTTTTCAAAAGGAGAATTAATCAAAGGAAGCCTAAGTAAATATGCAGAGGCTTTAAGGTATAAAGTGATATACTGTATGCCTCTCAATGTCAGTGATGTCTCATGAGTCAGTGATGATTTTTTGTGGATGATAATATTCTTACAGTGTCTTTCTGTAAGAATTTTTTTTCTTTTTTTTTTTTGCTAAAAGCACCATTTTCCCTAATTGTTTCTGGTTGTGGTCATTCCATTGCTCTTTGAAGATTGTCTTGTTAGGTTAAATTTAGAGAAGTGTTTTTTTTTTTTTGGTTGATGAATGTTGTCATCCTGTCAAAGGATTTGTTTTCTTTTTATCATCCTGCATTCAAACCACACATTAGTGAATATCAGTTAAAATACATAGATCTTTTTTTCATTTAAAACACACTGTCATAGAGCATTCACACAAAAAAGCATTTGACTTAGACGATGTTTCCAAAAAGCATCACGTTTGCTTTATATTTGATTGTAAATGTAGTAGTTTGACTTGTTTTAAAATATTCTTAGATTGCTGATGAAAATGTTTTTTTCCATTTTAAGTTTGGCTGAATTTTATTTTGAAAATAAATGAACTTGACTGTGGGGTAACTCAATAGCAGTATTAGAGCAAATGTGTATAGGGTTTGCCAAAACATAGTTATATACATCCCTTGACTTGGTTTTGCTTTGCAGATTAAACCTATTTGGAGTTTTTGACATATTGTTTATATGCAAGTTACTACTATGCATGCTATGAATAGATATGTCTATAGTTAAAAAATATATATATCTTTTTGTTTGTGTGTGTGTTTGTTTTTGGCAAATGAAACAGCTCTTCTCATCCTAAGCATTTCATCGCATTGTTGGCCTTTTGTTGACACTTGAACATGAATGTTTTTTTATACTTGATCTGTGATATGTTATTATGATTTATGTAATTAATATGTATTTCATCGTTATTATTTGATGTCATTAATAATTATGTATATATTAAAATACCTGAATTTGTGATGGTAAAGTGTAAAAAAACGGATCAGAAGTTAAGAACCAAATAATTATAATTACTGTATATAAATAGTTAAGTAAGGCCTTACGGGTGGGGTTATACAAGTTCACTTCCTCCCACTCCTTTTTTAAGCAATTAATGAAACTCATTTTGACAAAATTAATATTTAATGGTTTCAGTGTGTATAAGAGCTAATAGGTCTATTTGTGATTTAAAGTAATTATAATGGAATTATTTACACGAATATGTGTATGTATGTGTATGTATGTAATTTTGCAATCAATCCATGACTAATTATCTTACGATTTACATATCTGTATTGATATAAATTTATGTTGTTTTATTTGGTTTTATTGTTGCTTTGATTGATTAGAAAAAAATTTTGAAGTTCAAAATCAGGTTCATATCACTGTTGTTTTTCCCCATCAAAATTTCTTAGAACATTTTACCAAACCGTATGATCACGTCTTTGCAAAATTCAAAGTGTTTCCACACATTGGACTGTACCGATGACTTGATCATTTTTAGCTGCCATCAAATGTGTTTTGTTTGGTGTGATGGCCTACTGTGCCACAGGTCAAATGCTATTTTCCAATATAAATATATATATTTTTTTAATTTTGAAACGATTTTTTTATGGGATTGGCCAATTTGGTTAACAACTTGCCTTAGACAGATCAGTCTGGTTGGATCGTATGGAATAGAAATGTTGATTAATTATTACACTCCTATACATTATGACATAACAGATTAACATAGATTATCAATAAAACTTGAAACATGGAAAAGAAAAAAATCCAATTTAATATTAATAATTATGTTTTAATTATATTACAGAATTTTTATAACATTTATAAAAATGTATAATATTTATAACAGTTGGGCTCACTTTCTTGTGTTAACAATGGTTGGAATCCGGCAGTGAAAACGTTAAAGATTATGTGGATTTAACATGAACAGCCTGCACCACGCAGCAGCAGACCCCTGAACACGCGAGATGGAGAGAAAGAACGACTTCCGGTCTTTTCAGCCAATCAGCGCATTCCACATGCGGACACTGAACGCCGCATTCGACGAAGAGTCGCGATTGGTGCCGATTCGAACGTTAGTGATTCCGCAACAAGGAGCCGAGCTTCAACTCAAACCACATGTTTATTATTACCTGTTTAGATTTTTTTAAATGTCTCGCTAGTTTAAAGGGATAAACGAAAGCGGGAAGCTACAACCGAAAGTGTGGAATAGAAATGAGGAAATTTTTGACGCTGTGAACCGGGAAGCTAGCGGAGCTCAAGGAAGCCGGCGAAATCAAGCAGGGTGCAAAGGCACAGTTAGCTTTAGCCTCTTAGCTTCGCGTTAGCAAAGAAGCCGCTTATTCGTCCACTCTCGCCTTTTCCACCTGCGTGACGCGCGCTTTCGTGGAACAACCACTTGTTCGCTCATAACTGGGCCCTCGCGCAGACGTTTCCTAGTGTTCGTGGCGTGGATCGTGACCGGCTATACTATAGTCGTCGGACTTTCCGAGACGAGCGGTGTCCTCGAGTGTCCGCTGACCATCATGGATAACGCGCACACAAAGACGGTGGAAGAAGTTCTCAGCTTTTTCAACGTAAATGAAAGCACTGGCCTGAGTTTAGAGGAAGTTAGAAAACAACGGGACCGATTTGGACCGAACGGTAAGGAGCCGGTTTGAATCTATATATTAGCTTACAAAAAACACGAAAGTGTTATCCGGGTGTCAACGGATACATACCGGCGACAGAAAAAACGCCTTACGTCACAACCCGGAGTTTATGTAGTAATTTGTCTTTTAGGTGATTTTTTAAAATAGTATTTCTGTCACTTAAAGCACTTTTACATTGTAAATGTATTGCTATATAACATAATGTCCTTTTTCTTTCTATTTTGTTTTCCAACCATCTCTTTGCGGTCTGAATCGGATGATTTGCAGAATTGCCGGCTGAGGAGGGTACGTGGATCTTTTTGTGTTCTTAAAAATATACATTTAAAATGTAAACTAATAAAAAAATTTCCGTAGGCAAGTCTCTTTGGGAACTTGTTCTTGAGCAGTTTGAAGATTTGCTCGTGAGGATCCTGTTATTAGCTGCCTGCATATCTTTTGTAAGTATGACTCAAGTATTTGTTCTGACAGGGGCAGAAGAACATGCATTACAATGAAATAATTTCTCAATTTACTTTAATCTTTTGTTAGATCACCTTCACAACTTTTATAAGCGTTGATATTATAGAAAGGGAAAGGAGAAGCTTAAAAAGGATCAGCACTGGCACTTGCTATGAGACCGACTCACTTATTTAACTGTTTTAGAGCCATGTGGATTTTTTTAGTGTGGAATTTTGACTTCTTTGTTTAATGTTAACAAACTTTCAAAGCTGTGTGATAACTTTAAGAAACACCTTATTAAAACAGTGGTTGTAGTTAAAGACCCACTTTAACAAAAATAGTGTTTTATGGCATATATCTAATGATGGAGATAATATAAAGAAAATTAAGCTTAAAGTTGCATTCTGGAGTATTTCTTAATCCATATCGATTTGAATCTAGAGTAGATGACAAAATGCTGTTGGATAAAGCCTGTAGCTGTGATGCAACTGCTTTAGTTAGTGGGCCACAAGCTTCCTGCTTCACTCCATGATTCTCATACATCCACTTGCAGAGAAATACATCCATGAACGTCTTTGTTTTCCTCGTCTGAGCAGGGATCTGGCTCAAAATTGTAATACTGGATAGCTCCAATATTACTAATCCCATTTTGTTGCATCGTGGAGGTGTGAGGAGCTGAAAGTTCACTGGAGAGCACGTAAACCGATGGATGATGGGAAATGAGTATAGGCTTACTCCACCCCAACAGTCCCGCCCACAACTCAGATGTGAATTTCTAAAGAACTACTGCCACTCTGCAGAAACTATGTCCTAGAAACTGACACAGGTTTTTTGATTATTGACCATAAACAGAGTAATCGTAATTATAAGTCCACTGGGACATTTTTTAAAAGTAGATTAAAAGATGATCGGAGGGGGTGGGGACTTTAACCTAATATTTGATTTGGAAATTAATTTAGTTTCTGTCAAAAAATTAGGACTCCAAAACTTTTATTAAAGGAATTTTAAATATTAAATTTAAGAGTGCAATCTAAGGATAGTAGGTTATTGAATTTGATGTGACTTTAAAACATTGAAATCGCACTCTTTTTTAATACATGCACTCAATTATTATAGTTTTTTTTTTTTTTTTGCCTTTTCAGTATGAAAATTTTCTAAAAATGAAGTGTTTCCTGGTTTTGCACCTTAATTCTTGTCCTAAGCCCTCTACTGTCTTGTGGCTGGACAAGTTGAGTTATATCCTCGGACTTCAACTAACTTAGCTCAAATCTTATTTCCGCGCTCCTCTTTCTGGGTCAGTTGCCGTAGCTTTAATGACGTTTGGTCCTGCTGCCCCGAATGGTTGATTGGAAGACTCGGGAGATGGATGTGCCGGGGGGGGTTCCACTCAGTGTGATATGAAAGCTACTTCCACACTGTAATACATTACTGGTTATTTGTGAATGTTGTTTAAAAGTTAACCCCCTACTTTGCTAATAATGCAGATTGTTTTTGATAAAGTTAAAGTACCAGACAAACAATCGGAGGATCAGAACCTCAACTTTTTCATACAAATGACCAAACCAATTAAAGAACCACAAACCTGTTTCAGAAAAACTTTTTAACAAATTTAATTTAAACAAATTTTACCAAAGCAAAAAAGAGAAAAGCCTGTTTTAAAAAAGATTCCATATAGCTTAAAGACACCAGGACTGAGAGGAAATGGTTCTATGAAAAACAGGAATAAACCCACAAAAATCAAATGTTTAAATCCATGAAGCCAAGCAGGACATTTGCCTCATAAATACAAGTCGAAACAAGTTAAGAAGCTAAAATTAACCAATAAGAAGCAGAAATCATTTTGTAACATTTACCTCATAGTCTCTCAGCTTTGAATAATAATTAGACTTTGGGTGGTTGGTCTGTTGTAACAGATAAGATTACTGAACACTGAGTAAAATATTACCACAGTGATGCCTTCCTACAGTCTTTTGGTTTCAACAAAAAGTAACATGTTGCTGTTCATTATTGCCATCATTATTATCACATACAGTACTTGAGTTAATGATTTACTCCCAACACTGGTTTGAGTGTTGATAGATTTTGTTCTGAAGTCAAATTCAATAGATTTTCTTCTCTTTGCTGTCAATTAGAAGACGTTACTGATGTTAATACATATATAGATATTCATTAAATTGTGTTTTCCTTTATAGCTTTTATGATATCATTCTCAGATTATGTAATGATCAGAACTTGGTGAAAGTTGTTAGAACCCAATTGGTTTTGGCATATTGTCTTTAATTATTGCAAGTCAAATACATTATTTTTCCCCTTTTTTAGTCAGTTCAGTCATTGCAGAGTTTGGAAAACAGTAGTGTCTACGTGTTTTTTAGCCACAAAGACTGACATTTTTTACACTGTTCACATAAGTGAACATGAAAAGAAATTGATGCAACTTATGACATCTATGTCCATGTCATCAATAGATGACGTGGAGGGGGGTGGTGGCAGTTTTTATTGATCTTTTCATTTAATCTTTTTTTTTTATTGCTTTTGAAAGAAGATTTGATAACTTTTCATTTTCTTTTAGCTTGGTTCATTTTTGGGCTTTCTCTTAAAAACAGTTGGGCTTCAATCCAAACAATGATATTATCAATATTTGTAACCGTTGTACATGAAAACCTGCATTATATTGAATCCATTCAGTTTGTGTTCTCAGAGGAATTTAATTGACAAAGTCTGACCACAAGTCCAATATTTCGGTCTATAATGAAGTCGTCCCGTAGTGGAGTGTGTTTCATGGAATAAACACTGAAGGAAAAATGGCTTTAGCCTTCTTATTGGCACTGGAAATGGGTTACTGATGGAAAGGACCGAGGCATTTGGCGCCTCATTGACACACTTTGTTTCTGGCACAGATTCTAAAAGAAGCCGAAGTGGTTCCTGCACTCCTTCTAACACACTTGGCCCAGTTTGCCACAGTGGGATAGACGTACATAGCTGTTAAACTACATCTATTTGTACAGATCTTTTTTATATTTAAGGTGTGTGAATTCTTAGAAATATTTGACACTTTAAGGGAAATAAGAACAAAAAAAAGGGATAAAGCGGCCATCTAATTTTTGTTCTTTGGAATTATTTTTGTGTTATTTACTGAAATACATTATATATTTTTAAATCAAATCGTATCCACAATCTGACTTTTGTTTTTTTTATATGAATACATTTAAAATGTATGTATATATGTATTGTATGCACATAATATCAGTGTCCCCATTTCTGAGACACAATCATATTTCCTAATTTCCTTGTATTTCTTCTGGGCAGGCACTGGCCTGGTTTGAGGAGGGGGAAGAAACCATCACAGCCTTTGTGGAGCCTTTTGTCATCCTCCTAATTCTCATTGCTAATGCCATAGTGGGAGTCTGGCAGGTAAATGCACATTTCATTCAGACATCTATCATGCTACCAGTCTATTTTGGGGAAAAAAATGTGTGGTAAGGAGTTTAGAAACGACTGGAAAAGAAAGGTGAGCATACTGCAAAGCTTAAGATCTCCAGTTGTTTAAAGATTCTGTGTGGAGCCCCCAAAAAATGTGGTTAAATGCAAACTGTAACAAATACGGGCTGTAATGAAAAGAAATGTAACTTTTATTGCTGTTCCATTAAGCTAAGATTTTCTGTATCTTTATTGAATCAATATTGGATCTCCAGCAAAATCCTAGTTAGGAACAAAAATCATCCAAACTACAATATTGATCAGTACTACTGATTTTAATCCCAAACAATTCTGGGGTTTGGTTTTCATTATTTTAAAAGAAACTGAAGCAACACCTCCCGCCTCTCTTTTTGATGACAGAATTTTTCTACCACACTACATCCTGCTGATGGTACCTTTTCTAGTTTAGTGGTTATTTCATTACAAAGGTGAGAACAGTGGAAACAACAGCAAAGGACTGCTTCCGAAGTTAAAATAACATATTTCAAAATATGGTTTTATAGAATCAAACCCAAAAAAAAATTCTTAAAAAACAAATTAAAATAAATTCAGTAAGAAATGCCACAATACTTACAAAGTGCCTTGTAACAAAACATAAAACTAAATGACAATTGGAAAAAAATCAATATCATAATATACAAAAGCGAGATTTACCAATTAAATAAGACATTGTTGTTTAAGTGATAGTCTTATCAGCCGATGACAAAATAAGTGACTCTGACGTTTTTCCTAAATATTTCAAAACTGGTAGTTATTTCATATAGTTTTATTTTTATGCCATTTCATTTTTTGTACCTCATTTCTAAAAAGTTCATGATCTTGGTCCAATGAAGTCAGTTTATTTCTACTATCCAGGTCATGAATTCTTTTCACTAACTATCCTGGGATCATAAACAATAACCTCCTATTGTTCATTCATGTAAAGAATGTGGCACACTTTGTTTCTTTTCATCTTGACCAGTATGTTTGTTTTAAAAAGTTTACTGATCTTTATATATTTACATTTTTCATCTTCTATTCAGGAGCGAAATGCAGAAAATGCAATCGAAGCACTCAAGGAGTATGAGCCAGAGATGGGAAAGGTGTATCGCCAGGATAGGAAGAGCGTCCAGAGAATCAAGGCCAGAGACATCGTACCTGGGGACATAGTGGAAATAGCTGGTAAGAAGACCATTATTTGTTAAACGTTTATAATTCACAGGTCTTTTTCCTCTAATTTTTGTTGTCTTTTATTGCTATTAAGTCACAGAATAAGGGGAGAAAAAAAAGAATATTTATATATAAAAGATGTATCCATTAAAAAAATGTTCTTAAGTTTATGTTACATTTGGTTTATGCTCAAATGACATAAAAAACATGTTAACACAAAAATGTAAAATCTGAAATATTATTCCCAGGATGGTAAAACGACAAGTTTGAGCTGGTGATGACACTGTAGAAAAACAAATGGGTGGTAAGCTGTTAGTGTTTGGCAAATATAAACGCAGGGCTCGACATAGCCATTTGTCCGCTGGCCCGGTCCTGTTTTTCGAGCAGTACGGACCACAAGACTTTATTTTTTACTTGTCCGCTCGGGCCACTAAAATATCTAACAATTAATACATTTTTCATCTTTTTCAATAAAGTATATTTTGCGAAAACGTGTAGATTTACCTCGTCTTTATAATTCACTTTTTCTGCTAGTCCTGTGTTCAGACTTCAAGGGTTTCTATGGGAAACCTTTTATCACCCTTCTCCTCCTCTCCCGCCTGCGGGCGCGGCTGTCACTGCCGAGCACCACGCGGCACGCGCTCACTCAATTTTTTTTCAAACTTTATTGAATGTAACAATTCAATACTAAACAATGTTAAACAGCAACAACGAAGGAACAAGCCAGTGGGTTATTATTACATCTTATGCAGATATATTTAAGCTGACACACATATTAGCGCGGCCCATGGTGGTTTTTCACCGCGATGATCATAAATCCAACACCGTCACTGAAGAGAGACTGAAGCATGTCAGAGATGTGGAAGACATGGCAGGAAACGATAGGAATATGTTAGATGGAGTAATGGGTGGAATTAGTGCTATGGACAGCAAGATATTTAATGAATGCATTGAAGATGAAACTGTATCCACTAAGCTTTAAGCTGAATGTCAAAGAATCAAAGGCAACTCCAAATACCTGAATCTCAGACTCAAATGGAGTATAAGGTCAAACTACTTAATTTTGTTTCTTTACAACACTGTAAGCAGTAAGTATTTCTAGTTAGCTGAATGATCTCAGTAATTTAATTTTATTTCATTTTTCAATTATTTAATTTAATTAAGTAACTAAAGTAACTAAAAAGTAAATGTAACTTTGCAACAGTAACAAAAAGCAGAACCTTAAGGCAGTCAGAGCAGGAAAGTCAATAAAACTTCTTAACTATTGATTAGGAACAAATGTGAAATAGCAGTGATTAGAAGCAGCATGAAAACTTCTTAACTAGTGTTAACTACTACACTGCAGCGCTCTCTTCAAAACATCTGAAACAGACTAGAGCAGATTTAAGTTTGATATGGTCTATTTTCAGTCATTGAAAAGTGTATAAATTAGTGTTAGATGTCACCAGAATGCACCAAATTAAAATTTTCCGGGGGGCATGCCCCCGGACCCCCCTAAAGTTGGAAGCACCTGCGGAGCGGCGGGTCTCGCTGTGCGCGGTGTCGGGCCAGTAATTTTCAAAAACTACTGGCCCTGTGGGCCAGTGCAAATTTCTGGGCTATGTCAACCCCTGAAACGCTTCTCATCACTTCTCCTGATCAGTCTCTACAACAGTTTAGAATAAAAGTAGGAATTATGTAAAGCAGTTATGCAACAGCAGAAGTCCAGTTTGTTCCTGAGCATTTCTTGGCTAACCTCATCTTGGTTTGGGCCACATGTGTTTATGGCTCTTTGTGTCATTGCTTTGCTGTCCTCTTCCCTTTTCTCCCCCTTTCTTTTTCTTTTACGGTCCAGTTGAAAATTTTTTTGTTTGGTCTCAGATTAGTGTTTCCAATGAGTATTTTAATTTTGTACTGATTGTTGGTCATGCACGGTGGCGCAGTGGTTAGCGCTCTTGCCTCATAGCAAGAAGGCCCCTGGTTCAAGTCCCGGCTGGGGGACATGAAAAACACAACATCAATGGGGGACCTTTCTGTGTGGAGTTTGCATATTCTCTCCGGGATCACCGGCTTCCTCCCACCGTCCCACTGCTTCATAGGTTGATTGGCAACTCTAAATTGACCATAGGTATGCATGTGAGAGTGAATGGGTGTGTGATTGTGGACATTCTACCCTGCAACAGACTGGCGACCTGTCCAGGGCGTCCCCTGCCTTCGCCCATAAGTGGCCGGGATAGGCTCCGGCAGCCCCGTGACCCCGAAAGGGGAAAACGGTATAGAAAATGAATGAATGTTGGTTTAACACATAAATGCGATCAACTTAGCTTAAGCTTTTAGGACTTTTCTTAGGGGACTGGCAACTTCTTAGGATGGAAAGGTTTTATTTAGTTATTTTATGTCAACATTGATTTTATAATTACAAAAACATATTAGATAATGTGAAATGATTTTAAAAAGCTCAGGGAAAGAAAATGGCACTGAAATAAGTTTTCATATGAAGAGGCCCAAAGCAGGAAGTCAGTTAATTAACCTGATTGACCAACTCAGCTGCCAGTTTCTCAATGATTTTCTTTTTTTTTTGGTCTGATCACCAATTACTGTGACTTTCTGGCCTACTTAGTCATTTAAGAAAAAAATTGTTCATAAAACATCCGATATTTTGTGATCTTCTAGTTAGTTAAATGAGGCAAAAGACAAGTGTAGCATATGCTTATACCAACAGTTAAAGAGTTTTAATCTTTTTTTATACTTATACACAGTATAAGGAAAAGAATCAAAAGAGCTGTGTATTGCTTGAATTTCCATCCGAAGGAAAGATGCTGCTGCTTTGAGACGTCCTTTGTGTGCGTCTTAAATTATTAATAAGCTCCAGCGGTTCACTGGCTAAAATGAGTCTAAATTGCCTGTTATTTGTGAGCAGATGGTCTAACATATCCTCTGTTTTTAGCTCTCTTGTTTATCAACATAATGACTTATCAATACCCAAGCTGTACAAATATTGCATTGTCTTTGAAAATCATAAAGATTTTCTTGAAAAGTTCACCTTTTGGCTTTGCTCTCCGCCACTTTCAGAGGGCTGTTTTGTTTTTTGTTTGGCTTGCTGTATGTATAAAACGTTTTTCCACTTCAAGTTTCTCTGGTTTCCCCAGTATTTTCTAAAACTAATCAACTTGTTAGAGTTAGTACACATTTTCTTAAATATTTATTTAAAAAAATATTTCTGTCTTTTCTTGTAAGATTTATACATGATTAGATAAACATAGCGTCTTTCCTGTGTTCCTGCTCTCTGCTTTTTACTCCGTTTTTTTTACTTAGTTGTGTGTTTTCTGTGCTGCTTCATTCTGCTAGTACTTTAAGTTTCTCTGAACGTGCAGCTGTGTGTGGGAGCTGTCCCAGGACAATTTCAGGACGTTGTACAAAGTCCTAGAACATTGTAGGTCTGCGTGTCTTAAAGTTCCAGTCCCTGAGAGCAAACATACAACCCCTGGGACAACCACAGTTTCATTGAACCCAAACTTGATGAACAGCCGGCTGCTAGGTAACCTGGACCCTAACTCTAGTCCCTACAAGAATCCCATAGCGTGCTGTTTTCTTTACCACTACACTATTTTCTGGGCTGGACTCAGTCTTTGTGACGTGCTTCTCTCTAGAGTGATCATTGTGGGTTACACTGGGACTGTTTTCAAAATAAATGTGTGGAGTCTGACATAAACTTCTCTCTCAGAGAACAGATGGGAGGAGGAAATGCTGCTGTCCTGGCTATCATTTTCAAAGGGAAATAAGTTACAGACAGCAGACCAAAAGGAGGGGATTTTTGTCTCGCTGAGAAAAAAACGTTTCAAATTAAATGTCTCTTCAGTTAATTTGTTTGCATAAATGTTACTATGCACTACGCACTACTTACTATGCAGTTAAATGAATAAGAGCAGCTTGAAAATGAAAAACTGGAGGTTTTATTGTGTTTAATGCTTCAGAAGATAAAACAATTAATCTTGGGTCTGTTTCTAGTTTGTAATTTACCATTATACAGTAATTGCTGTTTTGAAGACTTACAATTAATAGTTTTTAATAATGCCCTCACTGTTGAGAAACAAATCCACCAAAGGGATTCAGCTTTCCTTTCTTACTGTCTGTTTAATCCTGCATTTCTTTTGTCTTCTTGCTGCTCACTAAGTATGGAAAATATCAAAGATATCGAGAGTTTCCCTTTTGAAATGCTAACATCGTGATCCATTTCTCTGTTGTTGACTTTGAACCTCATCTTTGCCGTAGTACATCAGGGACTTCCAGCCACCCAGTATTACAAACACGCTCACTGAAACTATGCATATTTTGTTGTGTGCCATCACAACAAAGTCCCACTCTGATCATCCTTTGATCTATTTTCAAAGCGTTCCCAGAAGTCTTTTAATTACTACTTTGCTGTTTTTAGCCCCAAAAATGTTCATTTTTTAGGACATCGTTTCTGCAGAGCAGCAGAGGTTCATAAAAAAAGCCGATTTGTGGGCAGGATCGTTGGCGTGGCGCAACCCCGCCCCCTTCATGGAAGTAATGCTATAAAAACATGTTTATAACACTAAAAACCAATCTTATCGAGGACTTAGTTTATTTTCTTGTGTCTGATTGGCTGATCACTTGTTGAAGTTGAGGTTAATATATTCTAGATTTATCTGTCCAGCATCCTCTGTGAAAGTCAAACTTTTTATCTTTTTACCTTTATCTTCTCTTTTAGTTTGAAGACTGTTATGAGTGTGAAAGTGGGTTTGTCCTCTGACATTATTCCCTCTATATAACCCTGGAATGGAAAATAACATGGAAATTTGGGAGGATTTCCAATTAAATTGACCAGTCTTTGGGTTTTAACTAAGGGTACAACAGATCACCAGCCTAGTTCGGCACACACATGCACCGCAGATCCCCCCTCCCTTTATGTGCACCTCCCGCGCGCTTCATTTAAATCAATTGTCTGTTAACACCGAAGGCAAAATGATTCACACCGTCTTTGTTTTAGCATGCGTCAAAGTTGGTGCTTGACTTTTGTCCAGAAGTGTGTCAACCCGCAAGTCCGCCGGGAGTTGTGGGAGGAGCTTCTGGCATAAGTTTTTCTCTAACCTCATCACGTAGGACGTGGATGATGAGGGGTCAGGTGACATGATCTGAACCATGAGGTTTTGATCCGCTGCACCCCTAGTTGTAACAATTCTAGCAGCTACATTTTTCTTTCTTCACTATGAAGTCGGGAGATGATGGAGGTTTGTCAGTCTTTCATTAATTGTGGAACCAGGCAAAATGTGTGCTGGTTCAGTTGAAGAGAAACCTATTTCTTGTTGAACTAAAAATGTTTCTATTTTGAATCAGATTGGGTTCAATTGGTTTCTTACTTGAGACGTTGAATTTTCCACGCGGAGGAGTGGGTTGCAGGTTGGAGGCTGCTGCAGACCCCTTTGAATGGTCATGACAGTATCGCACATCATGCCGTTTCTATTTTTAGCCCGCACATGGAGATTTCCTCTTAAAGCAGATGTTTTCAGCATCCCTCCCTCCACCAAATAAAGCAGTATATTTTCTGCTGCTCAAAATACTTTGACCATTTTTGGATGTGTGTTTTTAAAAGGGCCCATCCAATCCTCCTTTCCTCTCCTCCGTCCACCCTCACATTTTGAAGGGCACTCTTAGTGTAGGTTTACATGTCTGTCTGCACAAAAAATCTGTCCGTCGCTGTTTTATTTATTTATTTATGTAATTTTTTTGTGTGTTTGTGTGTGTTAAACAAATGGAAAATATATTTTAAATCTCCAACAGCAGGCTCCTTTTTTTTTTAAACTTTTTATTTTATTTAGAAGTACAGTCTTGCCAGCTTAGCTTAATGTGACCTTTCAAAAGGTGGAAATAAACATATTTCATAGCTGCAGGAAGTGGTTGAAGTGTGTTTGATTTGTTGCCCTCAAACACATCTGAATGTTGGTAACGAACATTTTCTCTTTTTGAAAGAATACACAAGTAAACAAATGTGCTGTTTCATGACATTTGTTTTATTGGAGGTTCTGTAAATCCCCATTAATGGAAAGACTGAGCAGAGCTATTTTTGTCCTACGCAAGAACTGCGTGGAAGCTTGATTCTTTCTATAGTATGTACCGCTCTAAAATAACCTGTCTATTTTATTGGTGTCAACGAACCTAAGTGTAAAAACCTGATGGCTAATTTTGTTTCAAAGTCTTTTATAGTGTTTTTTTTCTGTCTCTTTACTGTGAATTCAATAGATTTTTTTGCCTTTTGCACATTTATTTGCCTTAAAATGTATTCATGGTGATGCTTTCATTTTTTGCCCACATTGAAGATTTATCTATATTCTTATCAGGATTATTTATAGAAAGTTTTGTTGCTTTTGTCCACAGTTGGTGACAAAGTGCCTGCAGACATCCGGCTGGTTTCTATCAAGTCAACCACTCTGAGGGTCGACCAGTCGATTCTAACGGGTAAACCCTTTCGAAATCTTGCTCTTCTTTTTCTTTTAACGCTGAAACTAATCATTTTTAGTGATATTTTAGATCCAACGTCAATGTTTCTTTTGCACAGACATTCTTTTTTGTAATTTTCGTTTATTTGGAGAGGAGAAAAAAATCGACTCTAAAAGAATCTTATTTTGATTACATTTGTCGTGTCTTCCTTTAAGTGTGTAATGAATTCTTGGAGAAAAAAGTCGGAAATTATTGTAAAAATGTCAAACCTAATCATCTTTGGATGGATATGTGGTCAAAAAGGTATCGGGGAAAATATCAGGAAAGCTTCAGAAGGATTGCTACTGTCTAATCTTTCTCTGCTACCTTAATTGGTAGTGAATTCCAGGAGATATTTTGGTGTTTCAGCTTTTTTTTTTTTTTAAAGTCTTCCTTTCAACAGTCAGGCCAGCATTTCCCCCTTTAACTCTGTTCTAATGTTTACTCCACACAACACAAAAATGTTTAATGTGGGGTTTGACAGGCAGCTCACGTGATTCTGCTTTCTTAGTACTCTGCTGTATAGAAAGTATCAACCGACAGACTCTAGTATCATTTCCTTTTGTGTGATTTTCTGGTTTTCTGCAGGAGAGTCTGTGTCTGTGATCAAACACACAGATCCAGTGCCCGACCCACGTGCCGTCAACCAGGACAAGAAGAACATGCTCTTCTCTGTAAGAGACTCTTCTGTTGTTTGTCTTTCCCTTAATTCATACTATTGTGTGTTTATGATGACTATCTCCAAATGTTCTGATTTGACAGTCATGATTGGTTGACAGTCCTAAAGCTAACCATTAACTCTTCATCTTTAATCATAGTTAAATGTGCAGTAGCAGTAAATAACTAGAAAATACATTCAGAGGAAAAACAAGACGTTTTTTCATAATTGGGTTTTATTTTTAGCCTGCAGAACAACTTAAGTGAGTAAATTGTTAGTACTCAAAGTAAACCCTTAACTTTGATCAAATGCAGTTTGGCTCTTAGTCATCAGTTCTAAATCACTGGTGAGTCTGACGCATGTCTTCCCCAACAATAAATCAACCTCTGTCAAATCAGGACACATTCTAATTTCTCCATACAACTTTAGCAGAACATATTTCCAAAAATGTTAATTTTGTTGCTAGAAATATCAAAATCTTTTAATGTGTGATCCGTATCAATGAAAAAATCTTTTAGCCTAATAAGAGTCTTGTGAAAATGATTTTACAATAATTCTTTTTTTCTTTTTTTGGGAGATGGGAGCTTGTTTGTTGAATTGGGTGTTCTGCTTTCGCATCTTTATATCTACTTGTTGGACTCGACAGGGTACAAACATTGCAGCTGGCAAAGCGGTCGGTGTTGTTGTGGCCACAGCTGGGAACACAGAAATAGGCAAAATCCGAGACGAGATGGCATCAACGGAGCAGGAGCGAACGCCCCTGCAACAGAAACTGGACGAGTTTGGACAACAGCTGTCCAAGGTTACACATGGGGCTCTTTTTGTGCCAAACATTTATGCTAAAATCCAACCACAAAAGACAATCGATGATTAGATTTTCATCATCGGTGTTTTCTGACATGATGTTGGGTTTCAGGTCATTTCGCTGATCTGCATCGCCGTGTGGATCATCAACATCGGACACTTTAGCGATCCTGTCCACGGCGGCTCCTGGATCCGAGGCGCCGTCTATTACTTTAAGATTGCTGTGGCTCTGGCTGTTGCTGCTATTCCTGAAGGTACCTGATAAAGATCATCGTTCAGGAAAGAAGTTTATAAAAAAAATCAATACATACAGGTCCTTAATTCATCAGTGTCCCAATCCAGTCTCTGAATGGATTTGATTCTTATTATCAAAAGATTGGATTCACCATTCAGTGCAAAATTATATCTAAATATTGTATTTTTTATTTATTATACACTTTTGTTTAATTATGTAACATAATTGTTGGTTTAAACTGAAAAAGTAGATGACAAAGTTCATGTTTTGCATTTTAAATGACATTTTCTGCTGCACAGGAAAATGTATTGAGGAATTTTACTGTATGAGGTTTTTTTACGAGCAACAATAGTGATATAAGATGATATAAATTGTCATTCCAATACTCAATCTTTGGATTTATAAGTGAATGAAATCGTTCCTTCCTGTTTCTGCTCAGGACTTCCCGCTGTCATCACCACCTGCTTGGCTTTGGGGACGCGGCGCATGGCCAAGAAGAACGCCATTGTCCGCAGCTTACCCTCAGTGGAGACCCTGGGCTGTACATCTGTCATCTGCTCTGACAAGACCGGGACACTAACCACCAATCAGATGTCTGTGTGCAGGGTGAGGGACTGTTTTCCTTGGTCTCCTTAACTAACTGGTTGAGTAGTTTTCTCCACCTCTTGGGCAAAATGAAGAGTCAGTGTTGCTTCTTCATCATTTAGTTGGTGTCAGTTTCACCAGAGGTGCTGCTTTGATTCACTTTTGAACTTGTCTCACCTGTTAGGGGGAGAAGATTCTTTAAAAATGAGAACAAGAGGACAAAATGAATTTTGTCCTCTTGTAGAGGAAAAAGAATTTTTATGAGTGTTTGTTAGGAGCTTGACACCATTTTTTTTCTCCAGATTGAAATTCATTTATTTTAGAGCCAGTGAGGTAATTTAAGTGCTGAGACTTAGAAAGTCCTAAAGTTTCCGATCATCGTAACCTTTGTGCTCCACTAAATTCCATAACCCTGATGCGTCTAATGACTTCAATAGAAAATTCTAAAATTAAATCCAATTAAATTATCATTCAAACTGCAGTAACCCAAAGTAAATTTTTATTAAATAGAGTAATTTCCTTTGGAATGAGCTGAAATTTCAGATGACATTCAAGTCTGCAGTTTATCTTTTTGAAAGGTATTTAACTGAAGCAAATGCAATCACAGTAACAGAAACATTCAGTTCAACTTATTAATAAAGCCACACTTCATAAGGATGTCTCAAAGTGCCAAACAAAATTCAAAAACCAACCTTTTTGCCTTTTTTTAAAATTATTTTTGTTTAATTCAGTTGAGGTCATTCCAATTAAAACAGATTTTCTTAAATATTATTTTTTTGTGCAAATTACTCCCAAACTGAAACATAGTTTATTATTAAGCAATCCCTTAACCTACCATATTACTCTCAGAATTATAACGCCAATACATGAGTCCTGGATTACTTTGAGCTCTGAAGTGATAATCAATTTCTCAATCGTAAAAGGGGGCAGTATGGCAACATGACGACTAATATTGTTTACCTTTTGTAAAGTGAAAGTCGCTGAAAACGGAGGAAGAGTTCTTAGCATTCATCAGTTTAGTCATTGAAAATATCAGCCATCAGACAAATGAGGACCCAGCATGGAACCGGATGTTCGTGTTCCTCTGAAACTAAATTAAATAACAACCTGTGGGACGGCGAATGGTGGACAGTGAGGCTCCACTGTACTCCCAACGCTGATGCCTTCAAAAGTGACCACAGATAATATCAATGGTTTCAGTGGAATCTTTGTGCTGAAAACTAGGATGAAACGTCTAGCTGGACCAGACTCTGCCATGATCATTTAGGTCTTTACAAAGACTGTCTGATCTTCAAAGGTCTTTGTAATTTTTACCACAGGACAAAATATATATTTTTAAACTATTCAATTAAATGAAATAAAGCCTTTTTTTTTTTTTACTCAAAGTGAAACTTTTGCACTTGTCAGCAGATGCTTTAGCCGACTACTGGTGAGCTGTGTTCTCCACATGAGATGTTTCAGCTTCTTCCACCGATGTTTTAAAGATCAGGACTTGTAGATGGCCTCTTTAGAACAGTCTATTGTTGCACAACGTGTGCTTTGACTTTTAAGTTCACCTTCAATCCCTGCAGGCTGCTCCTGGCTCTCGTATCCATCCGTTTCAATTTATCCTCAGTTTTCCTCTGTGGATCTGAAACGTCTGACGGAATTCCCACTTCTAAGATGCCTGTGATGCCTAATTAGAGGAACCATTTTAGTTGAACACGTCCCTGTAGTCAAATTATTCTAGTCTCTTCTAGATCATAAAAAAGAACCAGACTGAAATGTTGGCTGACGCCTCCATCGACTAATGATGATGTAAATGCAGCTTCTTTGCTCTGCATCCCTCACCCCTCTGTTCAAACGGAGCACTGATCACAATGCAGCCACTCTCTTTCAAACAGCATTGCATAACTGACCCTGTGTCTCTTCCTGCTTTCTCTCCCTACCTGTGTTGCTTGTGCAGCCCACACAGTTTTTCACAGTTCAATGCGATGGAGAGGAATATTTAAAAGCATTAAACGCAAATTAAAGAGAAAAAGACATACATTTGAGCTTTTTACGTGTCACTCGTCCCTTTTGTGTTGCTTTTTCTGCTGCAGGACATGGAGACTCACCTCCACTTTCATTTATGAATAAGCAGGACTGCCATGAACCGTGAAATGAAAATAGAGATAGTATAGAAAAATGTGTAAAAACTGATTCTAATCTGTGAATCTTAACAGCTCTTTTCTCATTGTCTGAACTCTGGGAGTTCCAAATTTACAGCTGCACACATGGAAACTTTAGGCTAACCTCTCTGTAAGATGACATTAATGTATCCTTCCCTTCAAAGTGGCCTGTCTCTGTTTTAGTTCAAGCTTTTATTGCATCCTGCTCAGTGTTTCCTTCACACAAACTGTACTGCGCTGCCACCTGCTGGTTGCACTCCCAAATGGCATATGTGCCAAAACTTTCCTTGAGTTGGAACGTATTCCAGTGAGAATGATTAGCCAAAGCTATTTTCTCTAAATAGTTTTTCCTTCTCTCTTTCAGATGTTCATTGTTGATAAGGCTGGAAGTGATCACTGCTTCTTAAAGGAATTCACCATCACCGGCTCCACGTACGCCCCGGATGGAGCAGTGTGAGTATTTTAAGCCTGCGTTTCATGCACTGCAGCTAGCAGGGCTGTAAGACGTCTGTCAGGGAGGCTACAGTCTTCCAGTGAAGCAAAAGAGCGAACTTCAGCACTGGGAAAATGACAGGAATGCAGCTTAAGGGGTTGATTGAAGAGGTGATGAACATAAACTACATTCTTTGATGTAGGAGAACTTTGAGACAAACTGTATTATATTTTAAACACCCACTCCAATGGAAATGATATTTTGCTGGAGGACATGTATAAAGAAAATGTTATGTTTCTGAATATCTCCTTATTCAAATTGTTATGAATCAGGAGCAGACGAAAAGATGCAGTCTGAAAAAGAGCGAATTTTTGATGTAAAAAACTGCTAGGCGGGTCACAAGCTCCCTGCTTTGACCTCTGGACAACAGGGAGGGGAAGGGGCGCCAACAGTCCTGCCCACAAGGCGGATTTCGAATGATTTCTTGCCACTATGCAGAAAATGTTGTAGAAAACGACAGTTGGAAAAAAAAGAAATCAGAATTAAAAGCCCACTGGGAATGCTTTAACAATAGATCAAAAAGATGATCAGAGTGGAACTTTAATGCTTTTTCAGACTTGAATATTCCAAATCCATTTTTTTCCCTTTTGAGAGCGGAGCTCCTGTGATAAATGAGGGGCTGCTGTTTTCCCAGTGTTATCGCTCAAACCAACCTGTTGAGGGCGTTGCACATCTCAATGGTGATTTCTGTAAAAGATGAGAATAGATAAGTTTACCTGTCTTTTAAAAGCAAAAAGCTTTTTTTTGTGTCCCTGGAATAAGAAATGTCTCTGTGTCGGATACTAACATGCTTTATCACTTTGTGGAAATGTGGTTCCAGACATGTATTGTGCTCAACAGTTAATGTACTTAAATGTGTGTCATTCAAGTTGACCCTCGTCAGAAACTCTTGTTTCCTATAAAACTATGTTGTTGTATTTTCCCCCTTTGTTTAGGTTTCATAATGAAAAACCAGTCAAATGCTCCCAGTATGACGGTTTGGTGGAGCTGGCGACCATCTGTGCGCTCTGCAATGACTCGGCCCTGGACTACAACGAGGTGGGTCTCTTTTGACTGAACAGGACATTTTGTTCCAGAATTCGTCAGTGAATACATTTATTCCCCTTTTCTGTGTCCATCAGGCCAAAGGCGTTTATGAGAAAGTGGGTGAAGCCACCGAGACGGCGCTCACGTGTCTGGTGGAGAAGATGAACGTGTTTGACACGGACCTTAAGAGCTTGTCGAAGGTCGAGCGAGCCAACGCCTGTAACTCTGTATGTAACCTCATGCTCTGGTTATCAAACTGAGGATTTGAGCGGAAATAAGTGTATATTTTCTTATGTTTAAGGCTTTCTCTGTCTTTGAAATCACAGGTAATCAAGCAACTGATGAAGAAAGAATTTACTTTGGAATTTTCCAGAGACAGGAAGTCTATGTCCGTTTACTGCACTCCCAATAAAGCCCGCTCCTCTTTGGGCAAGATGTTTGTTAAGGTAAAAAAACGGCATCAAAGATCTGACAAATTCAACTATTTAACAAAAATGTTGCTGTTACAGTTTGTTTATGAATACTATTTTGTTCCCAGGGTGCCCCAGAGGGAGTGATTGACAGGTGCACACACATCCGCGTGGGCAGCACCAAGATGCCAATGACTCCTGCCATCAAGGACAAGATCATGTCCGTGATCCGAGAGTACGGCACCGGCAGAGACACGCTGCGCTGTCTGGCTCTGGCCACTCGAGACGAACCGCTGCACAAAGACAGGCTGGTGTTAGAAGACTCCACCCGCTTCATAGAGTATGAGGTGAGAGCCTATCCAGAAAGTTCTGTCCGAATCATCAGATTCCAGTTTTTTTTTTTTTTTTTTTACTTTTGAATTTCTTTTTTTCTAGACTGATCTGACATTTGTGGGCTGTGTCGGGATGCTGGATCCTCCCAGGGCAGAGGTGGCGGCCTCTATCAGGCTCTGCCGCCTTGCAGGCATTAGAGTGATTATGATCACCGGAGACAACAAGGGTAGGAAGAGCCAACCAAATAAATAATTTAGGACCTTTTGAAGCCATTTGAGGTAAACCCTTGTATATTTTAGGAACGGCGGTGGCTATCTGTAGACGCATCGGTATCTTCGGGGAAGAAGATGATGTTTCCAGCATGGCGTTTACCGGCAGGGAGTTTGACGATCTGTCCCCCGCTGCCCAAAGAGAAGCCGTGGTCAAGGCTCGCTGCTTTGCCCGTGTGGAGCCTGCTCATAAGTCAAAGATTGTTGAATACCTGCAGTCGTACGATGAGATTACAGCTATGGTGGGAGATTTGTTTCGTCAGATGTTACTGGAAACGTGAGCAGACCCGACTCAGCTGTCAATCTGTTCCCTCAGACCGGCGATGGCGTCAACGATGCCCCCGCCCTGAAGAAGTCTGAGATCGGCATCGCCATGGGCTCGGGCACAGCTGTGGCCAAAAGCGCCTCGGAGATGGTGCTGGCTGACGACAACTTTGCCACCATTGTGGCTGCGGTGGAGGAAGGCAGAGCCATTTACAACAACATGAAGCAGTTCATCAGATACCTCATCTCTTCAAACGTGGGCGAAGTCGTCTGGTGAGGACTCGTCTGCACTCACTCGTCTCTTTTTTTTGGGGCAAATTTGGTTTGTGTCAACCCTCTTCCTTCCTTTACAGCATCTTCTTGACCGCAGCTCTGGGTTTTCCTGAAGCCCTCATCCCTGTTCAGCTGCTTTGGGTCAACCTGGTGACTGATGGTTTCCCCGCCACCGCTTTAGGCTTCAACCCTCCAGACTTGGATATTATGACCAAACCTCCACGCAACGCTCGGGAGCCTCTCATTTCTGGCTGGCTGTTCTTTAGATACCTCATCATCGGATGTAAGCAAACATCCTCGATTCTGTTAAACCCTTGAATCCCTTGAAAAGTTTGGATTCTGTTTGACGGACTGGTTTGGCTCCGTAGGTTATGTCGGGGCGGCCACTGTCGGAGCCGCTGCTTGGTGGTTTGTGGCGGCTGAGGATGGACCGAGGATCACCTTTTACCAGCTGGTAGATCTTTGTAGATTCTTCATATGAGCATGCATATGCATTTTTTTTTTACCCTTGTTATTTATTTCCAACAGAGCCATTTTTTGCAATGCGCTCCGGATAATCCCGACTACCTGAACGTAGATTGTAAGGTGTTCGAGTCCCCTTACCCAATGACCATGGCCCTGTCTGTGTTGGTCACCATTGAGATGTGCAACGCCCTCAACAGGTTGGTTTGAGCGATAAGACTGGGAAAACAGCCGCCCCTCATTTATCACAGGAGCTATGCTCTAAAAAGAATTTGTAATTGATGTAATAGATTTCAACTCTATTTCTTACAGCTCACTACACACTTGATACACTTTTTTCAGACAGCAATGAATCTTTTTACGTTTTTTTTTTTCTTGTTTAAACTCTCAAAGTTCAAACCTTCATAGAAGAATATTATAATATGAAAACAAAGATCTGCTGAACGCATTGTGTGCTGTACAGAAGACACGGCACAGACGAGATGGATTGACAAGCAATCAGGACGCAGAACTTAATGCGCTGTAAAATAAATGAAAAGGATGCATAATTACACTTTCCAAAAGTCTGCTAAGCAGTGAGGCCACAAAAGCTGAAGGGTGTTCTAGTGAGTGACCACTGTGTAAACCATCGGGATCCTGATCTGTCTGCAGGATGAACTAGTATAGACACCTGAGCTCATCTGGTCTCCATTTTGGTAAATGGTAAATGGCGTATACTTATATAGCGCCTTTCTTCCTACAAGGACAAAGCGCTTTACAGTCACAGACCCATTCACGAAGTCACACACACATTCACACACACATTCAGACACTGGTGGCGGCTCCGCTGCCAAACACAGGCGCCTGCCTACCACCAGAGGCAAGGTGGGGTTCAGTGTCTTGCCCAAGGACACTTCGACTCATGGGCGTGCAAGGCGGGAATCGAACCTTTAATCTTACGATCATGGGTCGACCGCCCTACCGCTGCACCACGGCCACGGCCGCCCCATTTTGGCTAAGATTCCCACATCTCTGGGTGCACAAGTACCAGAATAAAAGTTTGGGAATAGCTGTCCACTCATTTGTGTTATACCACGTTCACATCGGGCTCATGACGCACGTTCTTGAACACGTTCACACTGGACCTTCGGCGGCGAGCGGCGCTCGTCCTGCACCTACAGTTGGAAGAGGTTTGGTGCAAATCTGGTGGATCTTGCTCCAGGCTTCTGCTGTCACAGCTCTATTCCGATATACGAGAGACTTGGTGTCATAGAATTCCAGACGGGCACAAACTGCACTCCTTCATCATCACTTTTATAACCGCAGAGCAAAGGAACGCCATTGTGCGGAGTTCCTGATTGGTCAAAAGTTCATCTGGTTTCAACACACGTTCAAGTTTTGTACATAGAGCCAGAACAGATGGCGGAAACTTGGGTAGCGACGCACAAACACAAGAGTTTTGAACGTGGAAGCCTGAAACGTGTGTTTATGCGGGTTTACATAGACTTTATTTGAGATTGGCCTCTGGAACCCATGATGCAGAGGATGGTGTGAATGTAGGTTTACTGGTACAATTTTAATTTGCAGACTAAAAAGATCCAGACCAGCTCAAAGCTATTCTAGAAGCACAGTTGATGGTCTTCACCTGCAGAAAATGCAACAAGGCAGGATGATGTCTTTCCATGTCAAGCGTGCACCAAAAAAATGAATAAATAAATTCAAGACAAGATATTCACAACCTACTCCCATTTTTAAGGAGCCGAATCAACTGAAGTGAATGCAGGAGGCTGCATTTTAACGTTGCTGTGTTTGTCAGTGTGTCAGAGAACCAGTCCCTGCTGAGGATGCCTCCCTGGGAGAACGTTTGGCTGCTGGGATCAATCTGCCTCTCCATGGCCCTTCACTTCCTCATCCTCTATGTGGAGCCTCTGCCGGTAAGGAAGAGGCTTTCTTCCTTTTTTTGCTTATTCTGATGAACTAAAAAGAGAAAAAGATTTGGACTTCTTGTCGTCACTTCTTGTTTCCATCTACAGATGATTTTCCAGATCACCCCTTTGAATCTCACTCAGTGGCTTATGGTGCTCAAGATCTCACTGCCCGTCATCCTGCTGGACGAGCTGCTCAAGTTTGCTGCCAGAAACTACGTGGAGCCTGGTAAAGAGCTGGAGAAGGCCGCCAGCTCCAAAGGCTGCCCCCTGCCTGCATGTATGGAGGGCATCTCCTGGCCCTTCGTGGCCATTACTCTGCCCCTGGTCCTCTGGATCTACAGCTGCGACACTAACATGGCCGACATGTTCATGTCCTGACTGATTTGAGCACCACCTCTACTTTTCCATCCCCTCCCCCACCCCACCCCACTGCCATCACCTCCCCTCCCTCGTTCTCTCTGCCTTCCTCACTGTGCATCATTAGTGTGTGTGAAAGTGTGCGAGTGTGGATGAGAAGGACCAACAAAAACACAACAGATTCTGTAAAGACCAATCCTTTGAATTTGTAAAAGGGTGAGGCTGTAAATCTGAGCGTCACTCCCAAGGCTGTGGACTTTTGCTGATTGGAAAGAAAATAGTGTTGCCAGTTCTTGTTTTTTTTAATTTCAATGATGCCTTTAAGGTATGTTTTAAAGATGGGAACTTCATGTCCTTTGTCACTACAATTAGAGAACATTTTCTTTACCTTCCCTGATGTTAAGAAAGAAATGGAAGATATGTGATTTGATCTGTACAGAGATGGAACACTATTTTATGCAACTTTTTTTTGTTTGTTTTTTGTTTTTGTAAAGCTTTTGAAGTTGCTTTGACCGGCGTGGCTTAGACATTACCGCCTTGATTTCTTTTCTAACGTGTACCATTGTGTCTTCAGTGTAAACTCAAACGTTTGTAAGGACGGGCGCCATGCGGCAGATGAGGATGGAGGCAGGTTTGGGATGCTTGGCTTTAAGCAAAACGAGAAAAAGAGCATCAGTAGCTGCATGTCGTGTCCACGCATGAACGAACGGTTTCTCATTTCTAAATTTCCCCCTAACAATAAGTCAACGATATTCTTTTCTACGGTTTGGATGGAAATCAGTTTTTCTGCACCGAGCAGCAGCTACCTCAATAGTTGTTTATTTTTCTTTTTGCTCATCTGGAGTTTGTTCTTCTCCCCCCCTCAGTGCTCGCCGATAACATCTGAGGTGTGTCCCTATATATGCCTGTGCAGAAAACGAAGAACAACACGCCCACTACTCTCTCTAACACCTAATGTTTGTGACAATAAGTCTGGAGGGGAACGCTATTTACCATCTGTGACGTTTGATTCAAAGGACAAAAATAAAGAAAATCTTAACATCCATAATACTAAAGTGCTCCAAATGGACATTGAATGCAAATAAATATTCCAACTGCCCCCCCCCCCTTTTTTTTTTTTTCTTAAAGGAAAATACAGTGATAAACCCTTTGAATCAAGTGTTTTCTGTCTTTTATTTAATCCAGTTAAGACTCGTTTGTCATAACTGTTCGTTTAAGTGTATTTGTCTGTACATATAATACTTGAATACAAATATTTCAGACATATGAATGCTTATGTTTTCTTTACGCGACACGGCAGAAAAAAAGCCTTTGTGACACGGATCCTAATCTGCGGTTGGATTCCCGCAGACCTTCAGATTTGGAGTTCTTGTTGGATCGCACTCCTAAACCCGACAATACTAATCCTAAGCGCATCGTTTTGTGTGGATATTAAAAAAAACAAAAAAAAAAGAAACTGTCTGAAGCATGTTGTTTAAGTAGATTGGTTTTGATCTGCCTGTTTTGCTCCTAAAAGCGTTTTTTTTTGTCCCTTCAATGCTTTCCATTGGCTCCCATGTCATTAGAGTGAGTATCCATTTCTGCTTTGTATTAATTGTACAAAATGTTACTTTCTATTAGTCACTTGTGTTTTCTCTAGTATCATAAAGTAGCTGTTTCATGTGGTTGGTTGTGCCGCCGTTCCACCTTAAGCCACCATTGTGATTGTGCCGTTCTTTCCACCTCTGACACTTGCTTCCAGTCACAAAATGACCTTCAAAGTTGAGACAATGTGCTGTTTTTGAGTTTGCTGTGCTGACTTCATCCTTCTTTTCATTTCTTCATAGGTTGGCTTTTATGATTCCTTTTCATTCAGAGCGCTCTCAGAACTTCCTGCTGTCCAGCATGAGCTTCCTCCGCCTCTGTCACCTTGCTGACCAGCAGTACGTATCCATACACAACCCACCAGAACAGCCAAACATGCAAAGGTATAATAGAAGCATCACAAGCTGTTGCAGACTTTAAAATGCACATGTATCTGTGTGCAACCAATAAACCCATTTTTGTTGGTGTGTTTATACCCCCCCTAAATCAATCCCTCCTGCATGAAAGAACTGACTTCCATCGTAGTTTGTCACATCTTTAAAACTGGGTAGAATAATCGTAAGTGTAAATCCATGCATGCCTCTCAGCTGTATAGTACTCTAATAAGGTTTTAAGATGGCTATATTTAATAAATCATATCACTTTTTATTGTAATGATTTTGCACAACGTTGGAGAAATGACTCGAGCTGATCTGGATCCGTCCCCGACACGCATCATTCATCGGTAAATCTGCAATACAACCGGTTGTTTTCTTACCGCCTTGGCATTCCAGTTCTTTTAATGTTACTTTGAACTGCTGTGAAACTGTGATTTTTATTGTGAGGGGGACATGTAACGCCTTCTCTGTGACATTTTATTTTCCAACAATAACGCCGATCTGTAAAGAAGCTGTCCATATTTATCAAAAGACTGATAACGATTCAACAAGCATTACTGAGGTTGTGGTTTCAGGTAAATAAACTATTCTATTATTTGATTTGTGTCTGTTTTTATTCACTCAAATAAATATGAGACTCCAGAGCCACGTGTGGCTTCTTTGTCACTCCATTGTGACTATGGCTATGAAGAACAAATGCAAATAATTTCCATAAATAGTCTATAGTTTCTTTGGTTGCGTTTTGCCGTTTATATTTAGAATTTTAACAAGGCAGAGTGGTTTCTCATTACATTAACCTTAAAGCACATGTATATTTATTAAATTCAATATTGTTTGCATACAATGGTTAAAAAAAAGGATGATGGTGCACCAAAGTCAGTGATAATTTCATGTTGGACTTCTTGCATTTTGAATTCCTGCAGCAGGAGGATCCTGTTTGACCCACGGTGTATTTTCTTTTGAAGGGAAATTGAATGTGCTGCTGTCAAAAGTAGAAAATGTTATACAACTAAAATATAGTACCGGTAATTTATAAATGGTACAATAAAAGGTACCTTTAAGAAATAAAAGGTTTAATGCTCACAAAAACGGAATTTTTCTTAAAGGTTAAGTGGAACTTTTGTGCAATTGTTGGGTTTTAGTCGGTAAGAAATTACAAAAAATGCATTATTTTTTTAGTGTTGAAGGTTGCAGATATTTTAATTTAAAATGTATTTTTCTGACTCTACATTTAACTGAAATATTTTTCCAAAAAGTGTCCACCAGGTGGCAGCATTGAGTTGAAGACTCCAACAGCTTCACATGAACACCTGCTTTTGAAATTGTTAGGTTAAAATGAAAAATATTAATAGTAATAGACTACAAAATGTTTCTATTAAAAAAATAAGAATATTGATAATAGTTAGACGTTAATGCCATTAATAGTCAAATACTCGAAAAGCTTTTATTTTCTTTGAAGGGGGTTAATTTAAAACTTTGAGCTGTCTTGTCAAAATAAAAGACGCCGTCAAGCAAAGGGTGACTGCATCCGCGGTCTGTCTCTTTAACCAGCCGGTTCCGTCACCCCTGGTCCCTCCCATTCGTTCAGCCTCTCCAGTACTACTGGCCTGAGATGGGAATGCAGCAGCAGCAGAATCTCGGACGGAGACGCGGGATGAGTGTGTGAGGCAACATTACAGACGCCGCGATGCCGTTTTCTCCGCTTTGGATATAGCATTTCAAAATAAAATCAAGTCATGGATGTTATCGCCTTTCGTGCTCAGCTGCTTTTTTCTGCCCATTTCTCCTGAGCTGCTGGTACAAAGGAGCTCGCTGCGGAGCAGCACCTGGGATTTACACACTTACGATACGGCAGGAGTGAAAGGAATAACCGCCGCGTGAAGAATTCAAGAAAAAACAACAGAACAAGACGAGGATGCTTGAGTAAACCGAGCAAGATTGAAGGATTTCTCCCGAAGAAAACGGACCACTCGTGTCCTCCAGATAGCTGTCATTGTTCGGAAGATTTAAAAAAAATTGCTCTGAAACTATTTTTCTTGAAATAATGCACGAGGAGGAAGAAGTGGAAAGTGGCTATTTGTCCCCCTCCCCGTGTCGCGCAGTCTCCGTGGCTCTTGGTCCGAGTCGGATGTTCTGCTGCGGCTGCGCAGCCCGCGACAAGTGTCTGCAGTCGGCCCGCGCGCTCCTCACGAGCCTCCTGTAAACCGTCGATTGACTCGACGTGTTCGCTGTTTCGTGACGTAGTGGGGTCAAAGTGAACACTTGGCGTTACCTTTAACTCCTTTCTTCCTTGTCTTTATTTTCAGTGGACACCGAAAATTAACTATGGTGGAGCCTGTGGGGTTCATTGAGGCATGGAAGGCCCAGTTCCCAGAGTCCGAGCCCCCAAAGATGGAGCTGAGGTCAGTAGGGGGCATTGAGCAGGAGTTGGAAAAGTGCAAAGCGTCCATCAGACGCCTGGAGCAGGAAGTGAATAAGGAGCGCTTCCGCATGATCTACCTGCAGACCCTTTTGGCCAAAGAGAGGAAAAGCTATGACAAACAGCGGTGGGGCTTCAGGAAGACACCTCTGAATGAGGGGTTGGACCCTGAAGCCACACAGGGGGCAGAATCCCAGCAACCTCATGTCCAAGAGACGGGTGGTGTTGGAGGGTATGCTAGTGTTGGGGATAGGAGTCGTTTTCAGCCTCTCGGAGATGGAAGGTCCAAGCCCAGACCACCACCAGCCAGGAAGTCGGCCTCTCATGGTGACGGCCTGGAAGCAGCCTTTGACATTCCACCACAGGCTGAATCCAGCTCCTGTGAACACCTTGACGGCCTCTCGCCGTCCAAGCAGAGATGCGGCGTTACGATGTCACCACGCAGGCCCACCTTACCACCCCCAGACAAAGAACTGCCCTCTGACCCCAAGGACAAGCTAGGAATGGGACTTGGTGTGGCAGCTCTTCGATCCAACTTTGAGAGGATCAAACGGGCCAACTCTCACTCTGCTGGGGATGTAACCAAGGGGCAGGAGAAGCACCTGCCACCACCACCTCCTCCCCCACCATTTTACACCAACATGGAATTCCATCACGAGAGGGGTTTGGTTCGTGTTAATGACCGGGAGTTGTCTGAGAAGATCAGCTCCCTGGGTAGTCAGGCTATGCAGATAGAGCGGAAGAGATCCCTACATTCGCTTCCTGGTAATTTGGCCACAGTGGCAGGCGATCTCAGACCCAAACCGGTGTACAGAGGACGATCCACTGAGAGCACATGTGGGTACGACGCAGAATATGAAGATGGTGAACCCAATCAGCGACATTCAGGGAGGGCCAACGGTGGTAAACCTCCACCTCCTTGGCAGCCTTCAGAATTTCAGGCCTACTCTAGTGTCTACGTTGGAGGGGTAATGATGGGTGAAGGTGGTAGTGGAGATGGAAGAGGGAGTGGTGCGGTCACAATGAGAGACCACGGGGGAGGGGACGACCACCTCCTGACCTGGCCGCGCCGTTCATACTCTCCAGGCAGCTTTGAGGATGCAGGAGGAGGTGGCGGCTACACGCCGGACTGCAGCTCCAACGAGAACCTGACATCCAGTGAGGAGGACTTCTCGTCCGGCCAGTCCAGTCACATCTCACCCAGCCCCACCACGGCCTTCCGGCGGCCCTTGAGGGAGAAGAGCCGCTCCCCGTCTCAGAATTCCCAAAACTCGCAACACTCCTTTGACAGCAGCAGCCCGCCGACGCCACAGTCACAAAAACGTCACCACCGGCAGCATGGAGGACATGTCGTCATGTCTGAGGCCACCATTGTAAGCGTTCGCAAGACTGGTCAAATATGGCCACCTGCTGCCCATCATGACCTCATGTCTCATGGGAGAACATCCCACGACAACAGTTTCCATGGAGACCACCTCGGTGAGTTGATTCCTGTCTCATACACATATTGTTAGGTTTATAATGTCCTCTTAAACAGACATGAACAACAGGAATTTGCTTGTTCTTGTTGGCATTTTTGCTTTTTATGTAGTTGTCCTGCTTTCTTAGATCTGTGAAGGGGTGTTCAAGTGATTAATAACAGGAGTAGGAAGGTGTGTTCACTCAAACATGCAGGACTGTGTGTACTTTGGACAACCTTAGATGGCCGACAGCCCAAAGATCTCCCTCTGCTTGTTCCTGGAATGTCCGCTGGGCAGATGAATGCGGTTGGATCCACGCTTGGGAGGCTTCTATCGTCAATGTTGAATCAAAGTATTTAGCTTTTTCTTGGACCGCCTCCTCTAGTAAAACACTGTTGGTATCGACTACTGTCCAAACTTCAAGACGATGGGTCACTTTTATAGAAACTATCATTTTCTCCTCACGCCTGGAAGCCACAGTACAGTTCATAACTGCCTTCAGAAGACCGTGGTGACGGCACAAAAACCACATGTGGAAGTTTGATTGTTCTCTAACTCCAGAGGACATGCTGGGTCATGACAGCTTGAAGCAAACAAACATGAGGACATCCTTTTCGGTTAGATGTAATCCCTACAGACTATTGACTTTTTTGAATGGTAGCCTTTTTGATCAGTCAGACAGCAGGGTGCTGGCATTAAAGAGACGTGCAGAGGATGAGGTAGTGTTACTGGAAAGTAAAAGTACAGACAGTTATCAGCTCTAATGACATAAAGGTACTTTCAAATCATTTTAGTCCTTACAGTATAGATTTGCGCTTGTAATTCATTTATGTGAAAAGACCCTGGCACTCTTATTAAATTCACGCTGACGCATTTGCAGAGATTTAAAGCTGCAGTCCGTCCGGGTTTATGTCCATTCTACAAAGGCTTGCAGAATAAAAAACATCTACAGTTTAAGAATAGTTCATGTTTAAGACAGTAGAGAATGATGAACATTTTTTGTTTATAGCACAACCCCATCAAACAGCATGCTACTTTTTTAAGGTGCTATATTTGGGAGGATGATTCCACTGTCTGCTCTCTTTGTTTTAATGTTTTCCACAACAGTGAGACCTGTGGGAAGTTTGGTGAGCCGGAAGGGCAAGAAATGGCGACGGAGGTTGGGAAAGCGTGTTTTAGAGACAGTGATGCCTTTAGTGGGATAATCTAGAATTTGAACATGAGAAGTATGTTTTTTGTAGACACCCTGCAGGGTTTGTAGTGGGGTTAAGCTGACATCAGACAGACACAACGTTGCAGACAATGTGAACAATCACGGCGTGATCTGGTTTAGGGAAAAATAAATAAATAAAATCCACTAAGAGTAAACGGTTAGAGGAAAGCAAGGCTTTTTTATTTTTTATTTTTATTTGGACGAGTGGTTGATGATGCTAATAAAGAGTGGGAGAGTGCTGTGAGGAAGACTGAGGGAAGCAGAGTGCAAGGCAAAGCTGTCGTTTCTCGCTTCACTGGTCAGGGATGCGGGGGCTGGAAGAAGCACAGATGGGAAGAACTCTCCCATTGTGCAACACAAACACACAAGACTCCAGCTCTCGCACAAAGACACACACTTGATGTTCACTCTCAGACCTTACAGGCCGGTCGGGAGGTGGGCTCCTCTTCTCTCTCTTGGGATGTATTTTGTTTTGGGTTCAAAATCTAATGGAAAAAATGGAGCACTGATGATAATAAACAAATATTTAAAGAAAGAATTAGTCGACTGCTGACGTTTTACTTCTGAACTGGACTGAACAAACTCAAGCTTTGGCAGTCGTGCATCCATCATTTGCTTATTCATGCTCAGCGTCGCTCCCGACGAGTCGCTTTGACATCACCATGACTCAATTTTTACGAGTTCCTGCAAATCAGGAGGGAAAAAATCCTTTTAAACAAACGCAAACCATTTCCTTTGAGTTGGCCGTCACACAAACAATATGAAGATGACTTCAAGCCCAGTATAATCCAATGTCCAACCCACACATGCAGCATGAGCTCGGTGAAATGTGTCATGGCTAGCTCTCCATATGCCGTCCCCATTCATTTATTTGAAAGGAAACCTGCCTTTAAACTAGGGAATACCTGTGGCTTTGTGCCTGTGACGACAGGGGTGCCAAAGCGGGGCAGGCGTGAGAACGCGTCAGTGTCTGCATTGTGCAATAACTGCAAGCGCTGACTCTGTGTCCTGTCTGCAGCTGTGCAGCTGAGTCTGAGCAGACCTCATAATGTTTGACCTCAAACTTGAAGATCTCCGGGAGTTTGCAGAAATATGTCTCACTGTGGAAATGTCTGGATGTGAAAATACTGTGGGATTCAGTTCATTTTTTGGGTGAAGATGTGTTTGTTTTACTCACACCTTTATTTTTCCCCAAATTCAACTTTTATTGTCAAAATGCTTACGAGCTCAGAATGTTCATATTTCCCTTCTCCAAATTACGATGAAATTCTGAGGATTCTTATTTTAATCTCTTAATTATTTTTTTAAATATTTTTTTAAGGAATAATACGTAAAATTTCGATTTCATGCTTTGTTTGGAGAATGTAAAACATGCAAGAGTTTGGGGAACCGTTTCAGAATTATAATTAAATGTTACAAAAAAGTAGCATTTTGAAGTTCAGACTTTAATCTTTAAAAAATGAAACAAAACACAACTATATTGATAATCTAAAAATATTCAAAAAAAATGTATTGTTCTCTCGAATTAGCATTTCGTGTGCATAAATTGAAATTTCGTGGCATCAAATTATGATTTTATTAGCATCCTTCACTACTAAGTGCACTATACAGTTCTATAGCCAGTTTTTAGGGCCGTCCCAATCTACAAATTCCAAAACCGAGTGCCCTAGAAACCTCCCGGAAGTCTCTGCAAAAATTAGCGAAAATAGACCACAAAGCATTGCCTTTGAACAACTTTTGCAAAAGAAATGCATTTAAATTAAGACTGCACAATTAATTGGAAATTTATTGTTATCGCAATATCAAGCTGTGAAATACGCATATCGCAAAAGTCAGCGAAAATTACGATATGGTAGCCCTATATGTGCTAAAGCAAACTTATGGCAGCTTGAAGTATTTAATGAATCAAATAAATCCATTTATCCATTTGACCAATCGGATAGAGCCCTTTTATGTTAGATGCTGGCTTCCTATGGAGTCAAGGGTTATTTGGAATGTAATTTAAGTTTTGTTGACTCTTATTTAAATTAAACTGTTGCAATGAAATGGAAATTATGTATTTCGTTGTTTTGCTATCTCGCAAGTCAGTCATCGTGATATTGATCACCAATATTGCAAATTGTTGAGTTTACCTCACATCGTGCAGCCCTGAATTAAATTGTTGTTGTTTTTTCATAAAACCCTCTACATGTCCATCATCTGAACACAGTGTATTTATAAATAGTCGTCATAAAACACTCATATCATATCATTAGATTGTCACTTCATGAAATGGATGACGTCATGTTCACTGTTTAAGAAAAAAACAAAACAAAAAGTAGTGATCATTATGTCCGAATCGCTTTTAAAATCCAGGGCAGTACATCGTCCCGCAATAAATCGTTTTTTAATAGTTAGGGATCAAAGCGGAAATTTGCAAATAGCCAATAATGCACACAAAAAATGCTAGTAGAAGGCTAATTTGTGTGCACAAAAAGCAAATTGTGCATACTAGTCAGCCTTTTGTTGGCACAGGTTAGCAATTTGTGTGCAGACGTTAACATTTTGTCATCAAAATGCTAACCTGTGCACACAACATGCTAGTAAAATGTTATTTTGTGCGCACTGTTAGCTATTTTGTGCACATACTTGCATTTTGTCACTAAAATGCTAACTTGTGTGCACAAAAATGCTAATAAAATGGTCATTTCTGCGCACATAATAGCAATTTGGGCACACAAGTTAACGCTTTGCATGGACAAGTTACCAACTTGGGCACATGTCAACATTTCGCGCACAAAATGCTAATTTGAGGGAATTTTTTTTTTTTTTAATGCCCATTCCAGGGCTTCATATGACTGTTCTAATAAGTTCCTGAGTACAGTAAGTATGTGTATGGCCATGATTTTTTTTTTAAATCTAGTTTTTATTGAGGCAACAGTACGTCTTCACCTTTTTTTTTTATTTGGGGACAAAGCCTTGTTTTTGGTGTTGAGGAGTTAGGTTTTTTTGGGTTAAAGTAAACAGTCATTAATTATTATAATCTTACTTTTGTAACTACTGATTGTGACCGCCCCCGTAAATTCAGCAGCATTTAGTTGTTTTTTGTAAAATAACTGGGAGTCTGATTGGTTTTTGTTTTAAAAAAGGCAAGTATTTATTAAAGACTTGCAATTGAATAAATCAATCAAAAAGGACATTTTAAACCAAAATTTTGCACCATCAAACCTCAGAAAAAGTATATAACTGATGGTTTAACTCTTCTAAAGTAGTTGGAAGTGTGAAAAAAAAAATCCCTGATGGGCTTGAGAGAAGTAAAAATGGGAGTATGTCACCTATCAGAGGGAAGCATGATGTATACCAAAAACATTCCATGCTAAGGTTGAGTGTCCTGTTTGTATTCGAGTTTACTGCTCTCATACTGTATATGGACTGTCTGTTCGGATCAACTTACAGAACTTCACAGTAGAACTTGGGTTTGGATTTTGCTTTAGCAAACTTAAATCTCTAGTTTGCGTCATTCTCTGGGATAAAAATCGATGCACCTTGAAGGTGAAATGGCGTGAGAGCTTGAGAAAAAGCGGGAAATTCGCTTTCTTGTCACTGAAGCATGTGTGAGAAGACCAAAGAGGATACAAAAAAGTTGGATGAGAAAAGACTTGGGCAGATTCAATGACATTATGCCATCAGTGTTGTGTGTTTCTGGGTGTGTCAAAATTGAATTTGTTATTTTGCATCAGGATGTGAAAAACGCCGTTTTCCCTCATGGCAGCCCACCGTGTTGCTTGTGATTCGCTGCCTCTTGCAGGCGGTACAGGAGGTCTGCCAGAGAGGATCTAGGCCGTGTCCGTGTGCATAGTTAGCAACTTTGCAAGTCAACATTTCCACCTCTTGGTAGAGGAAGTTGACCAAGGACAAAAAAAGGAGGATTTTACAGTAGTTTTCCGCAGCACAATAACTCCTTTTTTTACTCAGGCCTGACCGACTATAGCTCTTAAAAAAGGGCCGGCTCCCTGTTTGCAGTTGAGTGAACTTGGCAGGGAAAGCCGGCGCACAGTAGTTACGGGCTCAGAGTCAGATCTGAATGGTGGAAAGAGGGGAGAGAAGGACTGGGGGAAGGAGACGAGGGGGAGTGAGGGAAAGCGGATTGGGCTTTCTTGCCAGCTGGTGCTCAGCTCAGCTTTTGAAAGTGTTGATACGACCTGCTTTTAGCCGTTACGGTAGCAGTCACCGTTTACCTTTGACCTCTGGCTCCAACATGGCGGAAAAAATGGGGAAAAAAGTTAAAAATGGGCCAACTTAATGGACTTCATTTGTTTGAAGCCAGAAGTCAGTCATTGTCTGTGGGGGGCGTCACATCCACTCGGTCCTGTTCCCTTATACAGTCAACGGTGGAGACCAATGCAGTCAAAACAAGAATGAATTAGAAATGGCTTTGGGTGGTGCTGTTTTGAGGCAGTGGATGGGCGGGTGGAGCAACTCATGTGAAACCAGGTTTAAAACTTGGCCACAGGCCTCCGTGAAGGTGTGTCTCCACTGCAGAGATCGCCTGATAAATGTGTGTTAGGGGTGGAGGGGGGCATGTGAGTTGACCCCTCAGGTGGAGGTGAGGCTAAAGAAAATGGAGGGAAAAAATGCACAAACCCTGTCGAAGGCGCTTTTCTTTTCTACTGTTGGCACTCTTCTTTTTTCTTGTGTGTTGCCGTCTGTCACTGAGCATCGAGCCACAACCTTTCCTCTGGTTACCAGCGAAGCGTGTTTGGAAGCAGAGGCTAAGAGCTTGGAAAATCCCTGAACATTAAATCTGGAGACTTTTTCTTCCCTTCTTGTCGCAGCAGCTACAGTTTCTTGGCTGTCTTTTCCACATATATGTCCTCCATCATGAGAAAAATGCTACAAGAACATGTTAAAAACCCCATTTTCAGTGGATGGGAGCTTTAAAGAAAATTATGTGTTTTGTACAGTGGTTCCAGTAGTCCCTTTTTTTAGACAACATTGGACATTAGTGTTTGATAATCGTATTGTTTTCTGATCAATAGCATTAATAAGAAATAATCCTAATAGATTGGAAATGCGTGGGTTTCTAGGGGATCTTTTACCCTGGTAAGTCGGTCTTTAAGGAGTCAAGCCAGGCTTTAAAATTCCCGAGGAGCTTCAGTTGGAGTGTGGTGTGACGATAACTTTTCAGCCTGACCGCGATCTGATCACATAACACTTTGGCCTTCTGTGCCCCAGGCACTCACAGTGCCACCTGAAAGTGGCTGAGGCTGTGGCGAGGCCCAGCATGCTGAGCTGACACACTGACACAGTATTCCACCCAGCCTGAGCCTGCAGTTTCCCAGCGTGGAAAGGAGATGAACACTGATACGGTGGTGAGGAGATATTATCCTATCAAATGTGGGGCAGCATTATGACCTGAACCATATTGGGTTTTTGTTTTTTTTAGTAAGAAAAAAAGGATTTGTACCACTATCTGCTTGACCTCCGTGATTCGACCCCATGCGAGACAAGCTTTTATTAAAATTTCCCTAAATATTCCAAACTTTCTGATGATTTTGAACAGACTAACCAGTGCAGACTGTGCACAGTTTGTGCTGATGATCCGACTTTTTTCAGATTTCTTATAGGAAATCAATTTTGATGATTGCATAATGTCTTTTATTGCACTGCCTCTATGTATACAACTTTAAATTGCTTTAATTTAAACATATGTGATGAAGGAGACACAATTCAGCTCTTTATGCTTGTCCTTAATAAAGTACAGTTGGGATTAGAGTAAAAACCATTTTAAGACCAATGCTAAAACATTTCCGTTGAATAATGATCTCTTAGGGTATACATTTAAAATGGTTCCAAAATTTTTGATTTTAATTAGTGTTGTAAACTATATATTATTTTTTTGTTGGCCAATCCGCTCAAAACTTTTTCCTTCACTTTGCTGATCCAGCATAATATTATTATTTTTTTGTTTCAGGTGTTTTGGTGCTAAAATAAAGAAAACGTCTTTGTGTCTTTTAATAAAGCTTCACTTTTAAAGCTGCAGTATGACTGAATTTTCTTTTAGAGCTTTTTAAATGAACAATTTTTAAATCTAAAGGTAGGGACGGGCTGATATAATTTTTTCCAATAACCGATATTTCCCCTGCATCTGTAGCTGATAACCAATATTTGCCGATACCAATACTTACATGTCTACAGTAACACAAAGTTTAGGTTTCCCCTTTATTTTTCTTTATAAGAAACGCACAACTTTTTTTTAACAAGACAATCACATTGTACTTGATCTCAAAGGATCTCCTAGGAACAAGTATCACGTTAAAAATTTCATGGAAATATCTACAAGCATTCAGACCATTTATTGAATATTGGACATAACTGTAAGCCATAAGCTCTCCATTGCAGGGGATCTATTAGGAGCAACATGTATTGCTATCAAAAACAACAATTACCTGAAAACAGTCAATTACCGACTATGACTGTAAACATGAGCTTCGGAACAAGTATTTAAAAAAAACCCAGTGTTTCTGAAAACAGAAGATCTGTCGATTTTTTTTTTTTTTTTAATATCGGACCGATTAACTTAAATTATGCAAATGTCGACCTATACTGGCACTGATGCCCATCTCTATCTGGAAGTGCTTTGAAGCATGTGTGTCTGCATGATATTTGATTAAAACCTTAGAGCACATGTGTCAAACATAAAACTTTTTAATTTCTTAAAATAAAAAATAAAAATTGCTGTGTATTTATTCATATCTAGGGGGAATTGGACTTGAAATATCCGATTGGGCAACTGCACATTAGGACTTAAACACTTTCAATATAACCTAACCTGACAGGATCAAATTTTAAAGGATTTATGCTAGAGTAACAAGCAAATATGTTTTCTGTGTATCTGTAATTGTCACTTGAAAAAGTTATAATGCATAAATAATGAGTTATTTAACATTAAGGAGTAGTTACATTTATTTTTCATTACATTCAGTTACATGTCTAAGTTCTATCTGGCCCTTTGAGGACAACCACTATGCAGATTTGGCCCTCAGTGAAAAGAGTTTGACACCCCTGCTTTAGAACTTCAAAGCTATAACGTTCCAGTCAAAGGTCCTGAGTTTTCTTGCATAGTAAATGTCTAATTCCTTGAAAGACTTTAAAGTAAAATTTATTTTAAAAAAGTAAAAAGCAAAATAAATGAATGTGTCAGCAGTTCATTTTTAAATGGCTGTTTGCTGTTCGATATCCTCATTCTTTGTTAGACCAGAGCAACGCCAACGTTTTTTTAATCAAAATTAGAAGTTAAATCTTCCACGTGTTTAAATAGGTTTTTGTTTTGAATTGGTTCGCCTTCTCGTTGTTGTTTTGTTCTTCCCATTTATTGGTTCTTCATCTATGCTTTATGCTAACAAAAGCCGTTCACTTCAGAAAAATATATATATTTTTAAATCGCTTTCTGTGTCCTTGATGTTTCCTTATTATGAAAACTCATCAACTGGTAAATTGGGTGTGAAGAAAATATTCTTGTTGATGATGTTGGCAAGTCCCCCCCTGTAGGCCAAGCTTAAAAGAAGCCTTATTTTCCTTGAAACTCCTGTCTTTTTAACCTCCTCCCTGTAAAAAGTTGTCCTTTGCCTCTCCTGGTCTCCTCAGAAAGGCTTCACTCAGACAGATGCTTTTGGTTTTTGTTGCTTGGAGCCAATTAGAGGTGCATCACTTTTCTCTGTCTTTGTGTCTGTGGGATTCCTGCCAAAAAACAAAAAAAAAATCTAGGTGGGGGCAAAGAGAGATTGGAGTGGACCCCCTCCTCTCTGCAGTTGTCAAAGAGAGCTTTACCTAACCGGTCCTTATAAAAAGAACACAATCAATGCCAACTGTCAGCAGCAGGCGTCCTTGCTTCAGAGCAGTAAAGACTGTCCGGTCTGTTCCCATGAGCCCGCTCTGCTGATTCTATCAAAATTCCACCCTTTCTCGTCTGTTTCTTTACGTCTCTTTGAAGGTGCTTCTGTCTTGGCTCGTCTTGCAGCTTCAGTCTTCAAACTGAAGTTGCGTGAACAGACTGTTAATTCAGAAAATAGCTTTAATTGTTTAATGGAGTTAAGCACAGCTTATCCTCCTGCATTAGCAAAGGGTTGAAGTCGTGCAGTTTTTGGAACCTTGTCCGTCCTCCTTAAATGTCGTTAAATCCCCATGTCCTTTGTCCGTCCGGATGGAAAGAACGAAACTTTGAAAAGAATCAGGTCCACGACTTGGGTTAAAGTGACTCTTGAGTTCCCTCAGCAAAAAGTAATATTTGAAGTTTGTTTTACTAAGTTTACTTAGTATATATAGTGGAGTATAAGTATAGTAAGTTACTATATACCATGTATGTGTGATGTAGGAAGTATACTAACTGAATACTTCTTCAGACTAAATAGGAACATTTTAAGTACATAAAAAGTATACTATCCTCACAGAAGTAAAAGGGTGGAAGCGAAAGAGAAGGGGCTTTAGGCGTGTGTTTTCTTACTGTTGGAAGAGGTGATGAAGATCTACAGCCTGTTCCTGAGGAGCACAGGTCGTTAGACGTCCTAATCCATAAAGCTGTCCTCTGGTTTTTCTACATGATTGACCCTTCTTTACCTTCCTTGCTAGCCTCTCCTCACTTTGGTTACACAAAATGCAGTTTGTCCCTCTGGTTTGAGAAAGAAATGTCAACAAACGAGAATGCTAATATTTCTGAAAGGTCTTGAAACTGAGAGAATGAGTTTTGCAGGATTGATTTAAATGTTAGAATTATGTTTCAGGAGTTTAAGAAAGATTTTGATAGTTTCTTCATTTGAAGTTGGTTTGATCAGACTTTCAGAGTAACAGAAATTCCTTAAAGTCCCACTCCGATCATCTTCTGATCTATTTTGAAAGCGTTCCCAGTGATTATGCCGTTTTTAATGAAAATGGGGGAAAAAAGTGTTGTTTTCTGGGACATAGTTTCTGCAGAGCGGCAGGAGTTCATTAGAAATTTGTTTCTGAATTGTGGGCAGGACCATTGCTTTGGAGAAACCTCCCCGTTGCTGAGAGATCTTTGTTTACAGTCTCTCCTGCTGGCTTACAGCCCCTCACACCCCCAACGGTGCAACAAAAATGGCGAGCGATATCGGAGCTATCCAGACGTACAGTTTTGAGCCTGATGTCAGCTCAGACAAGGAAAACAAAGACGTTCATGGATCTATTTGTCTACAAGCGGACATGTTTACCGACGACGTCTGGCTCCAACATGGCAGAGTTGAGCAGAGCAGGGAACTTGTGACCCGCCCAGCGTATTTTCTATGTAACAAATACGGTCTTTATCAAATGGCTTATTTAAAACTCTGCTACTGATTCACAATGATTTGTATGAAGTCAGAATTACAATTATAAGCATAATTTTCTTTTATAAATGTCTGCCTTCATGAGAAAAATGCCACAAGAACATGTTAAAAACACCATCTGGTCTTTAGGCTAAGACGAATCAAAGTGATTTCATCCTTCCTACATGAGCCAGTTATGACCCTTTAACACCATAAGTGTCCCCAGCAATGCCTAACATACACACACTCTTTGACATACTGTAACCTTTTGACAATTTATGTGGTCAACAGGAGTCAGCCGATACTGATGCAGAAAAAGCGGCTTTACATATCGGCTGTGCTAACATAAATCTAACGTAGGGCTTCGCATAATCATGCAAAGCCACAAAATCCGATGGAATTATGTCCATTGCGTCTACCGATAAAGAGTTACGGGAGTTGAAGGAATGTAAAGACAGGGCTCGACATAGCCATTTGTCCGCTGGCCCGGTCCTGTTTTTCGAGCAGTGCGGACCACAAGACTTTACTTTTCACTTGTCCGCTCGGGCCACTAAAATATTTAACGGTTTATATATTCTTCACCTTTTTCAATAAAGTAAATTTTGCGAAAACGTGTAGATTTACCTCGTCTTCATAATTTAGTTTTTCTGCTAGTCCTGTGTTCAGACTTCAAGGGTTTCTATGGGAAACCTTTGATCACTTCTCCTTCTCTCCCGCCTGCGCGCGCTCTGCTTTCACTGCCGAGCACCACGCGGCACGCGCTCACTACTTTTTTTTTTCAAACTTTATTGAATGTAACAATTCAATACAAAACAATGTTAAACAGCAACAACGAAGGCACAAGCCAGTGGGTTATTATTACATTTGATTATAAATCCGACACCGTCACTGAAGAGAGACTGAAGCATGTCAGAGATGTGGAAGACATGGCAGGAATAGATAGGAATATGTTGGATGGAGTAGTGGGTATAATTAGTAGTATGGACAGCAAGATATTTAATGAATGCATTGAAGATGAAACTGTATCCACTAAGCTTTAAGCTGAATGTCAAAGAATCAAAGGCAACTCCAAATACCTGAATCTCAGACTCAAATGCAGTAGAATGTTAAACTACTTAATTTTGTTTTTCTTTACAACACTGTAAGCAGTAAGTATTTCTAGTTAGCTGAATGATCTCAGTTAGACCTGCACAATATGAGGAAAACTCGCGATATGCGATATCAGAGATTAAAATTGCGATAACGATATAATTTGCGGTATATAAACAAACAGCAAAATAACCAAATAACCATTCCCAGTTTAAAAATTATACTCCAAATGACCCACGTTGACATAGGTTACAAACATCTAACATAATAGGGCTCCATCTGATTGGTCAACAATGTGAAGGCGTCCATCCGATTGGTCAAATGCATTAAGGGATTTATTTGATTCGTTAAATGGTTCAAGCTGCCATTAGATTGTTTTAACACATTTAAGGTTTATGATTTATTGCGATATTTGCCGTTAGAAGCACCATGAAAACTTCTGAACTAGTGTTACCTACTACACTGCAGTGCTCTCTTCAAAACATCTGAAACAGACTAGAGCAGATTTAAGTTTGATATGGTCTATTTTCAGTCATTGAAAAGTGTAGAAATAAGTGATGTCACCAGAATGCACCAAATTGTACCATATTAAAAGTTTCCGGGGGGGCATGCCCCCAGACCCCCCTAAAGTTGCAAGCACCTGCGGAGCGGCGGGTCCCGCTATGCGCGGTGTCGGGCCAGTAACTTTCAGGCAGGGCCAGTAAGTTTCAAAAACTACTGGCCCTGTGGGCCAGTGCAAATTTCTGGGCTATGTCAACCCCTGAAAGAGGGTTCACAAAAATGTTGATCTGGACACAACCAAGCATAGACAAGTGTTTGTTAAAAATAAAATAAAAAAAGAACAGAATTATGGCAGAAAAGATGATTAGTTACTCTCTTTGTCAAATAAAACAGTATGCCTGTGCATCTATGTTGTTGGACATGTGAAGAAAGAAAATGGAACAGTTTGATTAGACTCTTATTAAATGTCTAACAACATTGAAGGGAAAAAATATCAACAGATTACAAAGAGAAGTTCCATTCTGGCTCCTTTGTCTGTCTTTCATTGTTGGGTGTTTGTTGGGCTGCAGAGGGAATGGCTGACTTTTGGCTCCAGGGGACGATCAGATTTCATGTTGTGATCTCCCTCTCCCTCCTTTTCCCTCCATCTTTTCCCTCAATGCCCTTCGGTAACATCCCTCCTTCTGTGAAATCTCTTTTATGTCACTTAATATCCCTTTCTCTATCCCCCTGACCATTCCTCCATCTCTGGCTGCCTGCCTCACTCAGCCCCGGAGCGCACTGCTCAGTACAAAGGAGGATTTTTAAGCTCAATTTGACCATGATGGATGGGTTTTTTTTTCAGTTTGTGGAAATTCTTGTCTAGCCAGAAAGAGATCTCCATAAATGGTAGACAAATGTTAGTTTTGTGGCTTTTATGAAAAGTACATGTGATAATAAACGGGTTGATTTTGAATAGAAATGACTGATTTTTCCCACAAGCTGTCATTAGCAGTAAAGTTTGGTTTTGAGCTGTCAACAGCTGATCAGGATTTTTTTTTTTTAAGACCTGTTACCTTGTTCTAATTCTCTTTTCCGAGAGCAGTAAGCTGGCAGTTCTTGGATTCATTCTCCTTCTTCCTATTTTAGGCCACATGCCAGCTCAGACGAGGAAAACTGAGACATACATGGATCTATTTGTCTGCAAGTGGATGGATCAGATCAGGGAGCTTGAAGCTCCAAACGTCCCAGCTGCAAGCTTTTCCCAACAGCTTGTTTTCATCTGCTCCTGATTCACAGCAACTGGAATAGATAAATACTTATAAATGCAGTTTTTAATCTTAATTTTCTCTATATATGTCCTCCATGGTGAAATTAATGTTACAAGAACATGTTAAAAACACATAATAGTCAGGTGCAGAAGGCCTTTCCCACTTTTTGAACATCCCTCAAAATCTAAAAAGCACCTAGAAAACTCTGTATACAAGTAAATGTTGCAGGTCAAGTCCAATTTATGTGTTTCCGTGACATCTTTCATGAGCTGCAGCCTCGCTCTTTGTTCCTCCTACAATGTGCTCAGGTTTTACTTGTCATCCCGTGTCACTGACACTGGAGCTTCCGCTCATTTGGCCCACTTTAGAGGCCTATAAAAGACAGAATGCGCTGTGGGCGTCGAGGCTGTGATTAGCTTGGAATGACATCTGGAAGAGCGTGGCATTTCCACAAAAGAAACAGCAGATTTGCTTACAGGATTTGGTTGTGCGCATGTTTTACTTTAAAGACCCATGTTTTTTCAGTCCATGTTCTTGTGGCATTTTTCTAAAGATGGGGAACATAGATCATAAAAAATTAACCTCAATATTGGAATTCTGAGTATTTTTTTAAATCACTGTGAATCAGGAGCAGATTTAAAAATGCAGGTGGAAAAAGAACTTATTTGTGATTTAGAAAAGGTGGCCACCAGCTCCCTGCTCTGAACTCTCAGCAACAGGAAGAGGCGGGGTTACTCTGCACCAACAATTTTGACCACAACTCAGAGGCGAATTTCTAAAAAAATCCTGCTGCTCTCCAGAAACTGTATTCTAGAAAATGCCAGTTTTTAAATTTTTATCTTGCCTGGAAATGGCATAACCCTAATTAACCCTTGTGCTAACTTAGATGACCCCACCCTTACATTGACGTGTTCTCCCTACCATGACAAAGGTGGATAAAGGTGGAAAGATTTCATGTAATCCATGGACACCAGTGAAGATCACAAATCATTGAAGAAAAAAGCTTCAGCGCACTGTCTAGTGGGGTCTAGATGACCCAACTCCCAACGTTAAAGTGCCTAGGATAGCACAAGGGTTAAAAGACCACTGGGAACTAGGGCTGTCAAACCATCAACACTAATTTTAAATCATTTTAAATGATTATAATAACCACCAGCCACAAAGTCATTGGGATCGCAAAGTACAACAGGAACTTTTAGAGGCGGTAGAGCCCTTCCTCAACCATAGAAGAAGACGGACACAAACTTAAGTTTTATGCTGCAGTCCCACTGGCCGTGTGTGGTGTGTTCCAGAACGCGCTCTACGTGGTTTTATGAGCACACATCCAGCTGGTGGTGTACACACCGGACCATACTTGCCATACATGCAAGTACCGACAGGGAAAAGATTCTTCTTGTTTTGTGAATTTACTGTTTATTAGCGCTCCTCCGCGAGGTGCGCAAAGTCAAAGCTTCTTGCAGAGCCAGTGACTCATGAACTGTTTTTGATACAGCCGTCGGGCTTCCTCGCCTCATTTTCCTCTTACCATCTTACCATCTATTATTGATAAAGAAAGCCCACTTCTCGCTGACACTCATGACAAAAGGCGTTTCCTGTTACCCTTTCCTCACCCTATGGGTCAACCTGCTTTGTCTACATGTCTCCTTTAATATAAACCATTGCATAAATATGCTTATTTCTTGACACACACTAATATGACTGACTTGTTTGAAAAAACCCTCAAAAGCAACAAACTTTATGAGCCTATGATACTTTGAGGAGACAAAAAATCCCCTCAAACCTCCATACGCCTTTCCTAGTTCATTTGTCCCATCGCAGTTCAACATTTATTATATAAACATGATGTAAAGGTGTTTGCTCTGCAAACAGGACATCCGCTTTTAGTGCACCGCCTCCTCTGTTTTTGAGAGAAACTGTAGGAACTGGAAAATCTTCCTTCACCTGAGACCCGGTGACCAGCTTGACCAGCATGGGTGAGAGTTTGACAGCTGGTCACCAGTTAAACCAGCTCTCGCCAGATGACCTGCCGGCTAAAGCCAACAAGAGCAGCTTTTAGTTAGTATTTAAAGGCTGAAATAAATGACTGTTAGTTGCATTCACAGCATTACTGTGCTTTCACAGTAAAAACAAATATTGTTTTACTGTTTTAACCCTCTTTATTCCTGTGTTCTTTTAAACTTTTGAAATATAATTTGGTTTTCTACACACTTCAAAAGCCTTTGAGTGGTCAATCAGCATACTTTAAAGGCCCGCTCTGATGAAAAGAGTGTTTTTTTTTTAGAGTTTTGAACATGGCCTTGTGGTGTTTTTTTTTTTTTCTGATGATGGAGGACATATGCGTATATATGAAAATTTATCTTAAAATTGCATTTCTGAGTATTTCTTCTTTCAAATCGTTTGGAATCAATAGCAAACGAAAACAAAAATGCCATTTGAAAAAGCTTGTAGGTGTGAAGTAGAAGCTGACTATCAACAGGTCACAAGCTCTCTCTTCTGCTCTGTTCCGATGCATCCACTTGTAGACACATACACCCATGTACGTCTTTGTTTTATTCGTCTGAGCTGGTATCTGTCTTTAAACTGTATGGCTGGATAGCTCTGATATTGCTGACCATTATTGTCTCACCAGTAATGTTAAGTTGGGGTTGTGAGGGGCTGTAAGCTAGCAAGAGAGAGTGTAAGCAAAGGGATGTCGGGAAGAGGAGACAGGGTTACTATGTACCAACAGCTACAAATCCGAGAGAATTATTTGATGAACTCCTGCCGCTCTGCAGAAACTTTGTCCTAGAAATGCTTTTAAAATAGTTCTAAAGATGATCCAAGTGGGTCTTTATGGACACTGTGTTGCTTTTGTCTTCTCCACTGCCATCTTTTTCCACATTGATCTGGATAAGAGCCCCGGCTGGGGTGCCTGAGAAGTCCCTGTTTCTCCAGAAGAACTTAAGCAAACACACACACTAAGATAAACACTACAGAACCCCCCCCCCCCCAGCTCTGTTTGCTCTGGACTCACTCTGCCACGTGCTTACATGTATGTTTAGAGTTTTCATACACTGACACAAAGACATCACTCTTGTTTCATTGACAGATCTTGCAAAACTACTAAAAATCATATCTGACACGCTCATTTCTCCTGTTTGCTGTGATATTGATGAGTCTTTGCTCATGATTGCATTGCATGAAACGATTAACGACCAGAAAGAGGAAAAAAAGCAAACTAGCTTGTCCTGCTGGTCTTCTGGTCATTATGCTTTCACCTCCTCACTGCACCGTCTTTACAGATAACACAGTTTTGTGATTCCTGCTTCTCTACATTTGTGTTGGGGGCTATTACTTTACTGTCTTTGGTTTAAATCTTTGCCTTGGTTGTACTGCTTCCCACCAAGGTTCACTTGCAAGTGACCCAATGCTCTTATAATTACTTGAATTGCCGCTTTTTGTGTTTTTATTTTCTCCATGTTTTCACCTGGCTAAAGGCTGATTTCCACTGGTATGTTTGTGGTGCATCTTTGTTACATTGACACAAAAAAAAAAAATCATTAATCAATGTTGACATCGCCTCCGTTATGTCTGTGACTGAGATCCATCTCCACACTGCAACGCCAGCATTACACAAAATTTCTATTTCTAGTCTGTCGATGCATCAAAATTCCGGCAAAAATCCGGACAAACAGGACACAGGTCCCGGTTTCAAAATAAAAGCTTCTGTTGTAATTTTAAAACAACACTACGTGGCCATGCGGTAACGGACGTTAAATCCGCGGATAAAACCAGCACCCAGTCATGGATGCCGAAAATTTAATTTTGGAAGTACATCATTTATGACAAAAACATGAATGACTCTATGAGGAAGGAGAGGGAATGGGGCCTGATATTTGCCAAAGTTTTGGATGTTGATGACAAGACAGGACAAACCGCTCCTCTGGAAGCCAGGATGGAAACGCAACGGAGATGATGTAAACTAACTGACGTTTGTGATACAAACTCCCCACGTAACCCAACGGAGATCGACCGCTGACGGACCAGTGTAAACTCGGGGTAATGATACAGTATCCAATGGAAAAAGGCCGGGTGTGAACCAAACAGTCCAGTGTGAAAACACTCAGTGGAAGAGATAACGTTTCCTTGGTTATTTGCCCTAGGTGATTGGGTCAAGCTGCTTAATTTAGAAAGTGGAGAAACAACTGTCATCACCTTCTTCTAACAGGTTTTATTCCCTCATTTAAGCAGGATATAGCACAGATATGTGATTGTGGAGCAAATTCATTGTGCAGTAAATCCATTTTTGAAGACAATCATGAGAAGGACTGATCAGCATTAAGTGTTTGCAAATTAATTCTTTTTTGTAGCTCTGATAAGCCTCTGTAAGCTTACTGTTTACCCTGTAAATGTTCAGTATCTGGAGAAAAAGCAAATGAATTATGACATGTACATGTGCCTTCCAAACCTGAGATAGATGTAGTCCAGAAGAAACGATTCATGCTGGAAAAAGTTGTTTTTGGACAAAAGGAAATGATTAACAGTCTGGCTATGTACTCCTTCAAGGATGAACTGAAACTGTTTCCAAAAATATTGCATGAGCATCATCATCTCCACCCATTTAGCGTGAGTGTTGATCACAGTTCCTAAATTTTGCGCCGCCTGTCAGCGTGCGCCAAAGATTGGCTGGAAGACGATTAATGGGAGAAATCTTCACAGGGAGTCTGACAAAATCCACCGTTATGTAAGAATGTTCCTGAAGCACAGAGTGTATTTTAGGAATAATCTCAGTGAAGATTATGTTTCAAACCATTTTATACTAGACTGTATTTATTTAATCCTGCATGCTTCTAGCACACCGACACCAGTGTATTTGCACTTGCAATTGCAAGTATTTCCTCCTCTTTAGATTTTTCTATAGTGATGGCTAGTAATATGTACGTTCATTAAGGCTGTTATTTAAGTTGCTGTAAGCTTTAGATGTCTATTTGAGGACTTTAGATTTACTGTTTCTCTTAAATTATGGACACACCGGGAATTTGACGCGTGTTCAAGAATGTGCTACATGCGGGTTCTTGTACACTGGTACTACTGCGTTATTACACTTTATCAATTTTCCTCGAAATGTTTTTCTTACGACACTGGTACTACTGCACGTGTTCATGATGTTCTCACTGAGCAAGCAGGGAGGGTCTTCTTTGTCTTCTTTTTCTACTGTTTGGAAGAGTCGAAAGTCTCGTGAATCTTCCTCCAGGTTTTTTTTTCTCACAGCTTGATATCGCGATAACGATAAATTTGCGATTTATTGTGGAGGCCTACAGTTGGCACTTCCTTGAAGTTAAGGGGAAGCCCTCCATACGTCACTATCAAATCCAAATCCCTGATTGGTCAAAGTTTAACCTGGTTTAACTTTCAATGCACGTTTAATGGCTGTAGGTAGATTGTACATACAGCCATTGCATAGCTATGTATGAACGCAAGAGTTTTGAAGACGGAAGCCCAAAACGCACATTTACCTAGACATTTCATTGGAAGTGCATTGCTGAGGGCGTTTTGAATGCAGCTTTAAGGAATTGCACTAAATTTCAGTATACATGTAGCTTTGTCATCTTTCTTTGTTAGTATTTACAAATTCAGTGAAACTTTTATACTTCTTTGAGACAGTTCGTACAGAGATGTATCTTGTCCTCCTGTAGTTTCCTGAGCTGAAACCCAGTTTCATGCTCATACCCTACAAATGTTGGATAATTTCAGTACATTTAGGTAGCACTCAAATTGACGGTGCCAATCTGATGTCACAAGTTTAAAATAAATGTGAATTTGGCCTCAAATCTAGGATGAAGGGAGATATCCATAAAGGTAAATAACTAATCTTCATCTCTTCTAAAAAGTGCACTCCTTCTTACTGCTCAGAGGTGTTTTAAACTTTATTTAAAGTAGGAAATAGTGAGATTTGACTGCAAGTCATCTACTAATTTAACATTGTTTAAACACAATAAGAGGCCTCTTTATTATTTTCTCCTGTTTTCCTTACACGTCATTGGCCTGTATTTGTCTTGCTGGTTCTAGACACCGACCTAAAGTCTGTACGGTATTTACCGTAATGAAAAGGCAAAACAGCCTATCACTTAACTTTCTTAATATTAAGTATAAAAAAATCAAATAAATATACGTTCATTTAAAAAAAAATCACATATGACGTTTTGAAAAATATCCTAATTAATAAAATGACTCTAAAGCTTGAGTTGAGCTGAGTTTGTAATTATAGAAAAGTTGTGATTTTTGTTTGAATATCTGAAAGCCTCTCCAAATTTACATATGAAACTTTTTCTTTTCTTTTTTAAAAGGGAACTTTATTGTTTTTTGCATGGCTGTATCTTCACATATGCACTTTTCTGAAATGGATTTTGTGAGATTGGAAGAAACCTGACCGTACCAGTTTATTCCTTCACATCATCTTTCTTGTTTCTTTTCTTTGCATGGGTAATTCAGCTCTCATGTAGAATTGTAGGCGCACTGAAACATGTCCAATGTTTGCTGAGGAGGCAGAAAACCGAGCAGACTGTGAGGAGTATAAAAGGATGTCAAGGTTACATGCTTTACCGTCTGTGTGAACGCTTTCTAAATGCTGCTTTTGGAATTATTTAGTCTTTTAAGCAAACGTGTGTGTGTCCTTGAAGAAATTAGGTCTCAGCTTCTCATTTAGAAAAAAACAACAACCTTGATTTGGCTCATTTTGTAATTGTTCCAGGTTGCTATGATTTGTAGCCGGAGCTACACTGATCAGAGGAATAGAAACAACACAGCTGATGGACTCCAAGAGGTGAAGATGAGGAACATACCTCCTCCTTGTTCCCTTTTCCCCCATCACACACATGTAACACAGATACTAACAGACTCTTGCAGTTCTGGCTGACTTGCCTGATCATTTGAAGTGTCATTGGTCTGTTAATAGTCAAAAGTAGGTCAAAGGAGGGTCTAGCCTCATCTTTTGGGTATTATTAGTTCTCAGTCAAGTGTGGCGGCACACAGATCTTTTGTCTCTTTTCTGTCGGAGGATAATGGTTTTTCTCTCTGTCTCAACATCAGCCTGTCATCCACCAGTTCATTTTGGTTCTGCGTCAGGCTCAGAGCCAAGGTCTAACAACTGCTTGTTAAGGGTTATTTATTTTGGCTTGTAGAGCTGAGGAGACTGTTGGGTTTCCCTTCAAACTGTCTGCAACTATATTTGCTTTTTTATACGTAATTATGTCAAAGGTCATTTTGCAAACACAATACTTAGGTTGTAATTTCGTAGCATTTCTTATGCATCATTATAAAGTGCGAAAATTCACACCCACTGTGGGATCAAATTAGAAATTGAATCTGCAGATTTAGCTCAACACACAGCTAGAAGATGAAAGTTTTAAGTCCCTCTAATGTATTGCTGGTTTAATCTCCAATCAACTACATAATAAACTATAATGTGAACTCTAATACAAAGAAATACACAAACATTTCCAGTATATCTGAAATTTTAGTTAATTCACAAATAGCAGGTCAAATATCTTTTTTAACATGTTTTGGCATTGACTCCAAAAAGTCATTTCATAAGAATATTGCACAAGGAAAATAGACCTAAGTTGAAATAGTATTGCAACTGTGTTTGTTTGAAACAGAAAATACAGCATTTACGGTATGTCATACCTACAGTAACAGCGATAAGATTCGATACTGAACTTATAACTTCATAAATGTCAGCCGCTGCGACGCCAAAAACAGGACAAAACAACCAGCTGTGCAGTCATAAACGTGTGCAACACCGTGCGCGCTTTTCCCTCTCACGAATGATGTCACGTTCCGTCCACAGACACTCATTTCACCCCACCTGTCATTTTACCAACAACAGTTTCAAAATCACAGGATCATTATTACAACTTTTTCATTTCACTGTGGCAAACTTCGTTTTTTTCCTACGGTGCGCTTTAATTTGAATTGGCCGTTCATGGAGGCTGACACGGAAATGAGGAAGTATTTATAGGCTATAGGTGGGCGGGGTCACATGACCATTCTCTCCTGTAATTTTTTACTGTCATTGCAATCTTAAATTCACTGTCTTTAGTTACACTGAAGGGAGTCACAGCAGGATTCACTTGCAAGTGAAGCAAAATATATCCATGTTTTTGTACCTGTTTGGTCTTCTGCAGAATTGGGAGGACTCTGAAAATTCCTAAACCAGAGATTGTAGGAAATACTTTGTCTATCCTTAAATTAGAACAACTTCAGTCACAAATTATGACCACTGAACATCATTCTTTCTGATTTACCTGCTTTTCGCTCAACAAAAGACTTAAAATAAGAGCCTGGTTTATGAAAGGGCACTAGAGCTTCATGATTTATGTTTAGGGTTAATGGATTGTCTCAATGAAATATTTCTACTAAGCTCTCTATGCTGCTCACCACAACAAAGCCAGAAGTAACCTAAAATATCGATGCTGGCTGTCCTTACATTTCTGCTACTAATTTGGGTTGATTGCTTCTATGCAAAGAGAAGAACTGTTCCTCCCCTTTGTGTACCCTTTCAATGCCTGTCTGACAAGTCTAATGACACACACCCTCACTTCACATTGTACCCCCCAGTCAGACACGCTATGTGCAAGAATTGGGTCAGACACCTCTGCTCACACAGTTACTACGGTATGTGTGTGTGGGTGTGTGTGTGCGTGTGTGAGTGCGTGCCTGTCAGTCAGGCGTCCTGGTCTTTGTATCTTGAAGATACAACAGTAGCTTGCTGCTATCCGTCTCTGCTTTTTGTCAGAGGGACAGGTCTCGAATGGTGCTGTGTGGTGGTCGCTTCTGTTGGCAGACAGAGTTCTCATTCATGTCACCCTGACGGATCAGTCAATGACTGTATTTGGGTGTAATCCTCATAGTTTACTATTTCCCTCATTATAAGCATCTGTTTTTGCAGTAACATACCACTTGTTGCCTTTTTTTCTTTCTTATTTATCCTACTTGTTGACTAAAGAGGCCATTCTGGTCAGTTTAAATGAGTAACTTTGTGTCTGATGTTGGACGTTTCTGCTGTCCTTACATTTACAATTTCTTTTTTGTGTGACACTACGTACCAACCGTTTGAAAATTGGTCATGGAGGAGAAGTTAATAACTGCGGTCTGTGCGCGGCTGGAATTCTATGACACCAAGTCTTTCATATATCAGAATAGAGCTGTGAAAGAAAAAGCCTGGAGCAAAATTCCCGACTTTTTCTCTGTTTTGACATGTAGCACAAATACTCTACCAAAATGTGCTAGTATCGGATAGCGACAGTCCGGTATGAACACGATGGGCTTAACATGCGCTCACGAATGCGTGCTTTGTGCATTCCTTAATGCGTGTCACATGCCCGTTGCGATGTAACTTAGACCACATGTGAACAGTTTTTTGCAAGACCACACCAAGTCTTACATTGTCTGTTAAGACTGACAATCATTTTATTAGTTCAGTCAAATGTTTCCATGTTGTTGAGCAGTCTCTAGTAATATATTTTCTTGAGCTGTCAGAGTTGATTGGGAAACTTAAAAAATGGAACTGAAGTGGTTGGCAGTAAGCTGGATGGATACATGCTGTTTATTTTTTTTTTGCAACTGTGGAGCTGTCTGTTTCGTATTTAGTAAAGACTCACTCTGAACATCTTTTGACCAGTTGTAAAAGTGTTGTCAGTGGTCTTTTAATTATGATGGAATTATGAAGACCTGTGTTATTTTCTAGGACAGTGTTCCTGCTGTAGTTTATTTGAAATTCACCTCTGAGTTGTGGGTGGGGCTATTGGCATGGAGTAAGCCTTTCCCCATTCCCCATCATCCATCTCATTACACTCTTTTCTCCTAACTTACAGCCCCTCACACCCCCAACCTGACATTACCGTCAAAACAAAAATGGCGAGCAATTTCTAAACTTACCAGCCATACAGCTTTGAGTCAGATGTCAGCTCAGACGAGGAAAACAAAGATGTACATGGATCTAGTCGTCCACAGGTGGATGCATCAGAAAAGGCCACAAGAACATGTTATAAACATCTATAAATATCTAGTATCAAATCAGAAAGGAAACCTGACTGTCCTGACATTAACTAGTAAGACATTCTGTCATGTTTTTTTTCTTTTGTTTTATCTGAAATTATCTGTTTCCTCTACTTAACATCTTATTTCCTGTCTTTGAATAGTTGATGGTGTTCTTGTGTGTTTGTGTGTAAGAGTAGAAGTAATATTAAATCAGACATGACACATCCAATGACTCATTGTGTCTGGTCTGGTTTTGGGTTTCTGTTTATGACTCAAATATTTTTAGGATATACCTTTTATTCTACAACCACAAAAGTACATGTTTTACCACTCCAAGTTGACTTAAGTTGTCCGCACGCTTTTTTATAACTTATTGACATGACATCCTGGTGTAAATGACCTATTTAGCCACATAAAAACACACATAAATCATTGTTGGTACTTTAAAGTGTAAACACATTTTGAAATAACTAGAATTCTGAATGTATGGTTAATTCACACAAATGATGGACATTTTCTAGTTTAATGTACTTATAGCATGTTTGAGGACAATCTGCTGTCTTGCCTCCCACCCACTGAGCCTCATGTGCGTTTGCATGCTGACAGCTTTCACCCTGATGAGAACTCTCAGCGGAACAGCAAAGCGGAGTAAGGCTGAGCCGTCCAAACCACACACAAACAGACGCAGGCTTCACCTCCGCAGAAATAAACAGTCACACAAACGGATACATTGCTGCGTACTATGGAAAAATGTGGAAACAGGCGCGCTCCCTCTTGTTTCTTCTTTTCGCTTCCTCCCCATCGTTTAGATGCTCAGCAGAGCAGATTAGTGGAGCGCACAGTGCCCACGGGGAATAGTTGCATTTGTGGCTCAGCAAAGCAAAGCTTTGAACCTTTGGGAGACTGACGCTTTATTTTGATTTTTGGACTTGGGGTCACAGTGATGTTTTAAGCCACTTCCCGTTGGACTGCCTACACAGTTTGTTTTTATTGGTTCCGTTTAGTAAAAGTTTAATATTGAATACTTCTGCTAAAAACACTGATGCTCCTAAAATGCTCTAATTGTTTCAAAAACCAATGAGGACTTTGTACAGAAAGAGGTGCATGCTGGGACTTTTGCTGTGCGTGGGCTTTTAGTTAATTAATGGACGGCGTCTGCAAATTGTCAGAAATTAATTACTGGCAGATTAGTAAAATGTGTGCATATGAAGTTTTTAACTAGCCTCTAAAATGCTGAATGAAAGTATTGACGGACATGATAGATGCATATTTTAAATTCTAAGACAAAGTCTGTTCTGTTTGTTCAGCTCTCTCCAAATTATTTGCTGGGGTGGTTTGGCCACAAAGTCCAAGATGTCAAAGTTGAGCAGAACTGCGAGCCAGAAAAGTATTTGTGAAATTGGACACAATCTTGTTTTTTTTATTATTTCTAAAAATAAAAACCTGACAGGGTTTAATTTAGATACAGAGCTGCACCGGGGTATACGGTGGAGCAAAATGATATTTAGTCAGCTACCAATTGTGTAAGTTATCTCACTTAAAAAGATGAGAGAGGCCTGTAATTTTCATCATAGGTATACCTCAACTATGAGAGACAAAATGAGAAAACAAATCTAGTAAATCACTTTGTCTAGTTTTCAAAGAGTTTATTTGTAAATTATGGTTGAAAATAAGTATTTGATCAATAACAGAAGTTCAACTCAGTACTTTGTTGGCAATGACAGGAATCAAACATTTTCTTTAAGTCTTCACAATGTTTTCACAAACTGTTCCTGGCATTTTGGCCCATTCCTCCATGCAGATCTCCTCTAGAGCAGTGACGTTTTGGGGCTGTTGTTGGGCAACACAGACTTTCAACTCCCTCCAAAGATTTTCTATGGGGTTGAGATCTGGAGTCTGACTAGGCCACTCTAGGACCTTGAAATGCTTGAAATCCTAGAAATCCCTCTGCTGAAAAACAGCCCTAAAGCATGATATTTCCACCCCCATGCTTTTACACTAGGTATGGTGTTCTTTGGATGCAACTCAGCATTCTTTCTCCTCCAAACACGACGAGTACAGTTCTTTCCAAATAGTTCTATAGTGATTTCATCCGATCATAGGACATTCTCCCAATCCTCTTCTGGGTCATCCAAAAGCTCTTTATTAAACTTTAGACGGGCCTGCACATGTACTGGTTTTAGCAGGGGACACGTCTGGCACTGCATGATTTGAGTCTATCAAGTGATATTCCTGCCACCACATTGCGAACAAAAGTCAAAGTTTTGAGATCAAAATTTCCTAAATGGCAAACGAAATCTTCAGTTTTAAAAATAAAATTTTCAAAGTTGCAAATAAAAATATTCAATGTTTGCTTTCAAAATCTTTTTTTTCCAAATACATTTTTGAGTTTGTGACACAAAGCTTGCAGATGCATGTCTGTCGTCTTGCTTTCATATGTTTCAGCTTAGTGTGACGTATGTGCCACCAATCATAGACAAAAGGGTTCATCCTGATTGGTCTATGTCTTAATCATTAAAGTGTGAAGTACTTTCAGTGGAACAACACAATATTTAATAGCCTGTAAAGCTAAAATGAGGCCAAACTAAAGCAACAACTTTTACAACACATAAAAATGAAATTTTAACCCTAACTATTTTTTAGTAGTGTTTGAAGAAAATCCCATAGTTTCATTGGCATCACCTTGAAGTTTTAATTTCTTGTGCATTTCTATACGTTTTTAATGTTTTTGCAAATAAGAAACACCAATTAAAATGTGACCAATTCAAACAAAAAGACAATAACTTTTCAAGCTGTTTTTTCACTGTTATTTGAATATATTAGATTTCCAGGCCACCTTCAGAGTTGGACTAAAGAAGCCTACATAGTTGTATATTTTTGCTTTTCACCTTCAACATCTTTCTTTTTATTACAATCCCAAACCCAAAAGTGTAATTTAACTGTTTATCCAACCGTTTCTGTTTTATCCAGACTCTTTTTTTTTTTAAACCAAATCACAGGTTTTTAGTCAGGAAGTGTGTGAACTGAAGGGCAGGAGGATATTTGGGTTGCAGTATGCCGCACTGCAGTACCACACACAACAGGAGCACATGGCTGCACATCTCAGTGTGTGATCATTTTTCATTTATTAGAGCAACTTTAGATGTTTCCTGTCTTCTTTTGTTTAGTTGTAGATATTTAGTGGTGTATTATATCTTTATGTTGGAGTGTAGATCCACAGAATCCACATATATGTCTCATCCTGTATATGTGAGGTGCAACTGCATGGAAACGCACACATGGGTAGATGGCATTCATGCATCCCTGTGGTTCGTTCTGCTCTATATGATGTCACATAAGCCCATGCCTGTGCGTGTGCCCCCCTCCCCACCTTGTCCTTGGTATGTCATAAGCATGTGGGACTGGGGCTCTTTGCACATCTGTCAGGTGGTGAAAAAGCAATGCGGTGCTGCTGTGCACCATTTTCCACTCATAACTGCCCCCACCCCCAATTGCCCTGCCCTCACTTTGTGCAAACACGTGCACTCATGGAAACCCGGAGAGGCCGTTTCCAAGGATTTTTGGGGACACCCACGCTCCACCGAGGGAAATCTGTCCTTTGTGTGTGAGAGGAACCTGCTGTGCTTTCATCATGTTTTCTTTTGCTCCGTGAGATGCTAACCTCCTGATGTGCAGTGCTGAGAAGAAGGATTTCTGCTTTGAAATCAAAGCAAGACAGCTTTAAAAAAATAGTATGTCAGTTTCTTTGCATGGGATCTAGTGAGCTAAATATTCAGTCAAAATCTCTTCTAAAAATACTCGACTTGTAAAACAGTTTGCTAGTTGGTTGCTTCAACAATTCTAAATGATCAGGCTTCCCAGGTGTTTTCGTTTTATCTGGTGTTTTTAAGGTTCGTTGCATCAACCTGAACTGACTCGATAATGAAGTTGGAATGAACTAATATCATCACACCTTCAGCAAGTACAAGCAGTTTATCCCGCATCACTTCTAGCATACACGGTGACGTTTTACCACTTAAAATTTTGATTTCCACGTAATGCCACATACACACTGGGCATGCGATGCGTGTTCAAGAACAAGCTGAACGCTCCTCTTGAACAAGCCTTTACCATTCGGTGTTCACACTGGACTGACGCTACCCGATACTAGCGCACATACTCACAGTAGGAAGAGAAATTTCGAAGCGGTGTAAATTTCGCTAATCTTGCTCCAGGCTGTTTTTCGTTATACGAAAGACTTGGTGTCATAGAATTCCAGCGGGGCTCCTTTCGCAATCATTCATTTCTCCTCCATGATCAATTTTCAAACCGTTGGCATTTCCGTGAAAATAAAAGACGCTACTCATACGTCAATACACAATCTGAGTCCTTGATTGATCAAAGTTCAACTGGTTCCACTTTCAGCGCACGTTCAACAGCTGCGCGTTTTTGTACGTGAAAATTGAAATCGGACTTACCAAATTCCGTGACTATTTTCAAGCACATATGTTTTGAACGTTGAAGTCCAAAACATGGACAAAAGATTGGTCGCCATGGTGAGTTATGGAGACATACATTTGTTTAGGGATCAGACATTTTTAAACCAAGTTTTGACAGGTCATTTTTGTTGAAATTTATTTCATAAATACTGTTCCACTTTTATTTGGTGTTACCCTTTAACACCAAAAAAGTCGTCCGCAACACCTAAAAAAACACGCACTTTGACTTACAGTAACCGTATACATGATCAAGGTAAATCAGCTGGTTGATGTTGGTTGTGTAGGCACTTTAATCCTGTAAAGTGTTGCATATTAGCGCCAAACTGACTTTCTTCGCTTCCGAATGTGCTGGAATTACTTTACGTAAACAGTAGTAGTCATTTTTTACCATCAAACAAACATGATGTCAATAAAATATAGTTATCCTTAGAGCCAATATAGCTTCTTTAACTCCAACATGGCTGTTGTTTGTGAAAATGTGGCCATAATCTTATGCTTTCAGTAGTTAGTAAAATGTGTTAATGTATCTCTAAATAAAAAATGTAATTTATTATCAGTCCAGTTATTGATTATTGATTCGGAGATAAGCAGTTTCAGTCACGGTTATGTTTTTTTTGTCAAGTTCTGTTGAGGTCATGTTTTAGTCACATAAAAACAAAGTGGCCATAGCTCATCACTAATCTTGGATTGTTTTTTTTTTTTAAATAACTTCTTTCAGTATTTAGTATATTCTTAAAACCCAATATATGCTTGCAATCGTTGCGTAAGTTGCAGCTTATGTGCTGCTGCTTTCTCACAAAGGGTTGATGTCAAATGACACTGGTGGGTGTATACCTATGCGTACCTATAGAATCCACGATCTACGGTGCCACACTCTCAACTGATCGTAGTATCTTTTTACATAAGCAGTATAATGTTACCCAGGCAGCCCATGTAAGGGGCACTTCACCCTCCTCACCTCCAGAGCGGAAGCAGAAGAAGGCAAAGAAGCGATCATGTGACCTCTATTCTTCGCACAATTGAAGCGTCTCATGCGTGTACCATCCAAATTTTAAGGGAAAAAGGCACTTATGTATCAAACTTGTGTTTCTTTTTGTAACGTGTTTTTAACTTCAATAAAATCTGTTATTAAAAATGTACTACATTTTTTTTCGACCTTATATTTTGATGTGGCAACAAAACAAGTTTGCATGCCATTTTTAAAATGACTAAAGCATGTAAATTCTTTAAATATTGTGGCAGTTATCTATAAGGTTGCCATATATAATTTTTTCATGTCGGGAAAACATGTAAAAAAGTGTACCTTAAGGAAACAGTGATAGATGGTTCGATTGAGGGAAATATTCTCTTCTCATTAAGTAATAATGTTGACTAAGCTTACTACAGGGGTTTGTTCCCCTCAGCTTGTTCCTTCACTGCACGTTTTTATATAACCTACTTGTTTACTCCAAATACCGGTATGTGTTTGTCCAGAGTTCATATAAGGTTTTACCATGCACGGACAGCGGTGCTGATCCAAGGAACTAGGAGCTAGCAGGTATGGTAAGCCAAAAGGCAAAGCCAACATTTTAATATGCAATTAGTGACGAGTCAATAAGTGAGTCACCCTTTTTATGACAATTTTCTGTGAACAATTAATGTAATTTAATTACTTCCAAAAAAATGGGATTGTATTGTGCTTCCAAAAGGCCTAATATTTCATGATAAATAAACCAGTGAAGCTATCAACTTGTCTCTTAAAGTCTTATTCACAACTGCGTTTACAGCTAGATACAGACTGTCTGTGGATAAAAAAGGGGGAAACCTCCACAGGACTCCCAGGTGGCCCGTTAAAAATGTCAAGGTCGTAGACCGCTCGATGAAGCATTTTTTGCCACAGGCATGCTGTGGGGTGACAGGTCGTAGCGTACACTTATAGAAATACGCCAGGATATAGGAATGCAGGCGTGCATACAAATTTGTCATTTTTTCGACATCCCACTAAAATAAAAAAAACTATCAGACTGTGCAAGGAACCTGTTGGTGCCATTTATGTGATGATTATGGGCTCCTTGCATCCTTGTGTGCAGCCTGACTGTTAAAAATGAGAAAATTAGACAATCAGACTAAGGTTTGTTTGTGTAGGCATCCCATGGACACTTATGTATCATCTGCACACCCCATGCAAGCAGTATTCATGCGGCGTCAGTTAGGGAGCAGTACTCGCACTTTACTGACAACTAGAGCGTGGTGAAGGGCTCCATACAGCAGCGTCACCCATACATTAAAAGTGCGTTCAACTGAGATTAGCCTTACTAATACTTCACGATACACTTACCACAAACATGACATGGGTATGTTCCATTTTCTTGACATCTCTTGGGTGTATGAGCTGAGGGTGGGAATCTTGTGGCACCTCACAATTCGATTAGATTACGATTTTGTAGAAATGTTTTCACTATGACTGTTGGAAGTGCTTGCAGCAGGAACACCAATACCATCCAAATGGTATACTCTACTCCTCCCCCAGATGAAACTGCACTATATGATTTTGCAAATTTGTTGTGTTCCACCCTATATATATTTTGGTGCAATAGAATGTGCATTATTTTACAAATAAAAACTATAGGTGTGTTTTAAAAAATTATATTATGTTAAATGCAAACATAGAGGAAGTTACAACATAGTAAAACAGTCTATGAAATATTATCTTTTCCAAAATGAATTGAAAATGAATTAGAAAATGAATTGTTTCTGTTTTCTTCCCCATCAGAAGAGGGGTTTCGGTCTGAACTAACTGAAAAGTCCAATTTAAGCCTGCTGAGAAAACAAGGGAAGCAGATCTTTTTTTCCCCCTAATCTTGCCTCCAGTTGATTCATTTTTATATGAAATCATAACAAAAACGGTCTAAAAAAGCTGAGCATGTATTGGATTCTTGCTATTGACAGTAAAAATGCAGCGCTCTCACGAGGGGGGCTTTTTTTCAGCTCACGCCAGCTCTGGGATGTTTCAAAGTTCCATACAAAGCGGCTCTTATTATTTTTTATTAAATACAGTTTTTATAAATGTTTTATGAATTAATTTTGTTGCATTAATCTGCTCGGTTAAAATATAGTCTGACTTTAAACCGGTCCGTGATCACATGTAGGCGACACACGAAACAGCTCGTTAACATGGCATGATAGCATCGTACCATTTAGCATTGTAGCATCAGTGTGTAACAACACTGCTGTCTCCAAATCAACACTTTTTTATTTAACTTTCTGTTGCTTTTGTAAGTCCAACAGTTCCTTCTGGATCCTGTTAAAAATCGTCACGCTTCGCTGCTTCATCAGTTTAAACTAAAACTACACGGATGCAACTAGCAGAAATTCCGGGGGGGTGGGGAGGTGCTTCTCACGGCGTGTGCACTATTGGTTTTTTTTCATAGTCTTGCGGAAGTAGCTGGTCTTTGCTTGCTGCTGTTTTCACATCTGCGCTCTACGAGAGACTGGCGGACAGACTTTATACGAACAACGGAACCACAAGAAAGCAGAGAGCTGGGAAAATACAATCTCGATTCTTCCAAAAATAAGTCATCTGAAACAACAAATTCTAATTACCGGTAATCGATTCAATAGATTAATCGCCCAGCCACACAAAACACACTTGTGCTTGTTTAAAGATGCACCCTTATCTCTACGAGCCTCCACGGACTGAGACAACCCAAAAACCTACAGCACCTGATTGAGTCAACCCCATACAGATGCCACTAAGACTAAAGTGGTCCCATGTTGTAATCCCTGTCCTGCAGTGCTTTATGAAAGCCTAACTAATGATCCAGTTACTGGTCTATCAATCAGCTTTACCCTTTTGGCAGCTTTCCATTTACAGGACTGGCTGCATTCAAGAAACCGACCATTGAGGATTTGTCACTGATTCACAGACAGAAGCAGGCCACAAAAGAACAGGATAATGTTGTTCTGTGTTCCTTTTCTATCTTTTTCTCTTGGTTTGGTTTTTCTCTGTTTTCTATACAGTTATTAGCGTAAGCTTTTATCTTTTTGTCAAAGTGTACAGGACAAATTAGCCTTTTTGAAAACAGTGTCTTTCATTTTCAGTTGAACATTTAGATTCTGATCCTTAAAGTGTCAGCAAAGTATTGGAAAACCAGGTAACCATTTGTTGCTTAAACACATTTTGTCTAGCTAAAAACACAACATGCAAATGCTGTTTTTACAGTTTTCCGTTTGTAGTGCTTTACAAGGTGTCTTCCGCTAGTATGACAACCGGACACTGATTCATGATGATAACAGCAAGCCTTCATTCATCTGTGGATGGAGGCAGTGCATGTGTTTGTGTAAATAGGACTACTCAGAGTTTCCCATCTCTTTGTTGCCAAGGCGACGGGGCCCTGGATCAGCCTGTAAATACCTACGAGGATGTGGGAGTGTGGGATTGAAAGGGGGTTGCTTTGGTCAAACGCGCCTACTCATCATATCCCAATGCATTGGCAGAAAGACTACAAATGTTTCTCGCTGTTGTCTGATCTTGATGTCACAGGATTCCGTTAATATCCACAAAGAAATCCAGTTATGTCAGAAAGAACAGAAGGAAATGCTTGTCACTGTCACTTAAAACTATGGCCTGGCTGACATCGCTCTCAACCTTAAAGTACAGACAAAAGAGACGAACAGCCATAGACATACGCTGTATGCAGGCTCTGACTGGAGCCCATTGTTACACTGTGTAGAGCTGACCTTCAAGAGACTGCAACTGCAGACTGACAGAGAAATACAGATAATTGAAATGTCTGTGTTGAGTGTCTTTCATCTTTCTAATTATTCACTGTCCTCATTTGGTGGTTGCAAGCTTTTGTTCACACTAATATAGGAAGTCTGATGGCATGTTGTTGTTTTTTAGCAATTGCCTGTGGGTTTATGGGTGTTTCATAACGATGTGCAGGTTGTACTGTAATTGTAGGAATTAGTGATGGCAGCATTTGGGTTATTGATGCTGGAATGCTTAAAAGTAGCAGCCAGTCAGACTGGCTTGTTGCCAGTGTAAAGAAGGGGAATGGAGAGAATGGGGGAGGAGAAGATTAGAGCAGAACCGATACTGGCTACAGAAATTCCATGGCAACCAGATTGACTGATAAATGAATTGAATGGATGCTGACAGCTAACCTTATGGTGGAATGCAGCCTGGCTGTGAATATCCTCCTGAAAGCTGTTGAGAAGTCGGCATGTTTTGTCTTTGGCTTGAAGCTTTAATAATAGTAAAGAAGTCATTGATAATCAAGGGGACCTGGTTGGATCTCAAGGACGTACGAATCACTTTTTTATTATTATCTGATGTTTTAGCCAATCAAGACAAACAGTGACAGAAGAAAAACTACATTCATCAAAAAATGTACCAGGTAGAATGAACATAAGGCAGTTAATGTTTATATCCTGAGCATTTATCTAATCAGTAAAAGGATACTCTTTCTGTTGTTTATGGTAACCCAGGCAACCATAGAGACAGCCTTTGGTAAATCTCCTTGGTCCATTTAGCTAACCCATGTCCCTAACAGCTCCAGCAATTTATTGCCCTGAACAGCAATTATGCTGCCGTCTGTGTTTGACCACAAATTAGTCAGGCTGAAGCCTTTTGTGATCGTTCAACTCTTTGCTGATGATAAGAGGTAATTTCTGACCTGGTTGCCAAGGGACAAGAGAAGGTATTAGTGCTGGATTAAAGTTTTTATTTACTTATTTATTTTTGATGTCTTGTATGATACTTGACCATTATTAGTGTTTAATTCTCCATATTTAAAAACTAATTTTGTGCCTGCTTGGTGCAAAGGGTATGCACTTCATTCTGCACTTCAATTTTCTATCATCCAAAATTACCCTTCCCATCAAACCATTTACCCATTTAGGCATTGAGCAACAGTTTGACATTTTTGTAGCTCAATAAAGGTTTTAGTTTTCAACCTCAGTAGAAATAGAAAAGCTGTTTGAGAGCTGACTTGCTTTCTTGGAGACAGTCTCAGCTGCACCAACTGAAGTAGGGTAGCATTACTTTCATTATATGACGCTGGGGAATGGAGTGGGAGTGATCTGGTCTAATGAGAGATGAAATAATGGACAAAACACACTCTCACTGAATGTTTACCTCCACATGAATCATATTATTGCACCCATGTGTGAAAGAGGATAAGCTGTGCTGCTAATTGACAACGACTTCACTCTGTTTTTTCACTGGAGAGACAAACTAGCACTTTATAGATTTTAGGGGGGACGTCACCTAACTCCAAATGGAAAACCTTACAACCAAAATGAGGTACATAACTTGAAATCTTCATAGCGATCAACAGAAAGGACTGTGAAGTATGTACATCCTAAAAACCCTTATATGCTGATGTGTTTCTAGCAATACTTTCAATTATCTACCCCAATGTTTTTTTGCAACCCTTGTGCTATCTTAGATGACCCCACCCTTACAGAGACGTGTTCTCCCTACCATGACAAAGGTGGATAAAGGTGGAAAGATTTCATGTAATCAATGGACACCAGTGAGGTTCACAAATCATTGAAGAAAAAAGGTTCAGGGCACTGTCTAGTGCAGGGGTGGGCAATTCCAGGCCTCGAGGGCCGGTGTGTCTGCATGATTTCCAGATACTCTTGCCCTACTGATGGCTGATTACCTGGTTCAGGTGTGTCCAGCCAATAATCTTGCCCTACTGATGGCTGATTACCTGGTTCAGGTGTGTCCAGCCAATCAGAACATGCCAGAGCAGGGCATGCTGGAAAACATGCAGGACTGCGGCCCTCAGTGCCCACCTCTGGTCTAGTGGGTCTAGATCAGTGTTTTTCAACCAGTGTGCCGCGGCACACTAGTGTGCCGTGGGAGATGGTCAAGTGCGCCATGGAGAAATTGCCCTCATTCACTGATCTAAAAACATTTTCCATCTTCAGGAAATCAGGTCTTTGTTCATCCAAACAGGCCCTGATAAAACACTGAGTAAGGAATATAAAAGATCTTAAAATTACTTTTTCTTTGTGTTTATTTAATTCTGTTAAAGACATTTTGATAAGAATCACGGTACCGCGATTTAGCTGCAGCTATAACTGTGTAAGGAAAAGTCCCGCCCCTTTAACTGTCTCCACTAATCATTCTTGAAGGCTTAATCACATGTCATCAGTCTGACCAATCAGAAGTGGTTAAAGTCTTCACTTCCTGTTCTTAATTCTGCTGATAAAGTCGCTCAGTTCTAACAAAAATACAAAAAAATCTCTTTTTTCATCTGTTCATCTCTTAGAAAAAAAGAGCCGCAACTTCCTGCTGTTTCTGCCACAATTATCGCAAAAATTCACGTGAGATTTCGCGGGCGGGGGGGGGGGGGGGGGGGGCGCTGTCGATCAATACAGACCATGAATTTCTGCTTTTTTTTTTTTTTGGATGCTGGTGTGCCGCGGGATTTTTGTCAGAGTTAAAGTGTGCCGTGGCTCAAAAAAGGTTGAAAAACACTGGTCTAGATGACCAAACTCCCAATGTTAAAGTGCCTAGGATAGCACAAGGGTTAAAGAAATAGATGAGTACGTCCTTTATAGGCTTCTTCAGGTCTTCTGAGGCCAAACACACAGTGGAGGTCAGTCCTGCCTACAGCTCTCATATCCTCACGTCTAATAAACAGTTTCAATGTAGCTCCACAAAACCCTTGTTCTTATACTGTAGTTTATATTCTGATTGACGTCAGTTTTGTTAAATATATATCTATCTATATATAATATCTAAACATCCATCCATCAATTTCCTTAACCCATTTTACCCGTGTCAGGGCTGCCAGAGCCTAACCTAGCGTTAAGTGAAGGCGGGCTACACCCTAAGCAGGTCGGCAGCCTGTCGCAGGACTACACACTTACACATCCATACACAGTCACACCTAGGGATATTTTGGCATAATTAATTAATTTAAAAGGCATGTTTTTGGACTGTTGGAGAAGGTCGGAGTACCAGGACAGAACCCACGCATGCATGGGAAGAACATGCAAACTCCACACAGAAAGGTCCCAGCTGGTGTTCGAACACACTAACAACTAACCCCTATTTCAAAGATGACCCATTATAATTTCTAAAATTTACAATTCCTTTTCACATATTTTAACCTGTTTATTTCCACATTTGCCAAAATAACTGTAGTTTACGTCTTAGACCTTCTTAACATATAGATATAACAATTTTTCCCAAATTATGCAGGTTATTTAATTCCTATAAACACACTCCTCAACCTTGTGGACAGCCTTCCCAGAAGAGTTGAAGCTGTAATAGCTGCAAAAGTTGGAATGACATCCATCATATTGAACTGTATGGGTTAGGAATGGGAACTTGGCAGCAATTGTTGCCAGTAGGAAACTGAATTTTTCACATACTCTTCAAGCTGATCCATTAAAGCATAAAAAAGAGAAAATTAAACTCATGGATTATATCAAATTTAAGCATTACGTTGGTATTGGAGACATTTAGTAGAAATTTACAAATACTAAGATAATATTTAATACAGAGTGGTCCTGAGCCAATTTCAAGCAGATACACTATATTACTAAAAGTATTTGCTCACCTGCCCTGACTAACTTATAAACCGGAGTGCCATACCATTCTTAATCTATGGAGTTCAATATGATGTCGGTCCACCTTTTGCATTTATTTTTCCCTATGGAACTAAGGGGTCAAGCCCAAGTCCTGAAAAACAACCCCACACCATAATTACTCCTCCACCAAATTTCACATTTGGCAAAATTCAGTCCGAATCGCACCGTCCTCCTGGCAACCTCCACACCCAAACTCGTTCATCAGATGGATTACGCCATATGGAAAGGCGTGATTCATCATTCCAGAGAACACGTCTCCACTGCTCTAGAGTCCAGTGGCGGAGTGCTTTACACCACTGCATCCAACGCTTTGCATTGCACTTGGTGATGTGTGGCTTGGATGCACTGAGCTCCTGAGAGCGGCCCGTTCTTTCACAAATGTTGTAAAAACAGTCTGCATGCCTGAGTGCTTAAATTGTATCCACCTGTGGCAAGGCGAAGTAATTAGGAGACATGATTCTGATCATTTAGATGGGTGAACGAATATTTTTGGTAATATAGTGTATATCAAAGATAATTTATATTCTAAACATATGTACAAAACATTTCAATCACATCTGTTCCTTAGGATGTTTTACATGTGTTCACTTGTTTAACTTTGAGGCAGACAGCTCCTTCTCGGAGAACAGTGTGACTCTTTGGACTTGTGCCATGACATTGATGCAAACAAGAGGAGAAAAGCTCATCTTTCATTATAAAACTTGGATTATGTGCTTAAAGCCAAAACAACAGATTTAAGGTTCCAGAAACTCCAAGAAACTCCCAGCAGCTGTCGCTGTTGGTAGGACTAAACGACTTATTGTCGGTTTGAAATCAAGTACTAATGTGGATTTAGAGTGCCACAGTTATGAAGGGTTATTTTATTTTTTGCATCAGAAATGGGACCAGAATAAAATCATTTTTCATGTTTTCTGTTTGACGCAATGGGCCTATTTGTGGTTTTTAAAAGATGAGGAAATACTTAATTTTCTGTGGTTCCTGACAATTAGGAATTTCACTCAACTCTAGACTGAATTAAATGATGATTAGTTATCTTGGCTCCAAGTTCCATACTGGGATTTTAATAGTAAATCCATCAAGAGTTAAGAATTTTCTCATAAAATGTGACTTTAACTTGCCAAAAACTTGAATTTAAATAGAAGCGACATACAGCATTGTTGATATCAACATCGTCTTAATAAAACATACTGATTTAGCTTGTTTTTAAAATAAAGATGTTCTTATTTTAAAAGTTTTGCATTGGTAGCTTAAGTATTTTACGATCACAAAATACATTTTTAAAAGAATTTATTGGAATCTGATAGAGGCCACAAACTTTTTCGTCACAAATACCCCAAGTTTAAAAAAAAAAAAAAAAAAACTTATCTGTTGCGCCCTTTAGTGCATAAAATGGAGTTTATCAATGATCATGGAGGATAAATTAATATCTGCAGTTTGGCCTGAATTATATGACACCAAGTCTCCAAGTCCTTTGTATATCAGAATACAGCTGTGAAAAAAATAGCCTGTTAAAAGATTTGCACCACTTTGACGTTTCGTTCCAAGGGTCTTCCAATTGTAGATGGCGGACGTACGCTAGTAAATAGTAAAATAAAGAAAAAGAAAAAGCCCCTGCCCGCTTGTTCAGTGTGAACACCATGGTCTACACTGGCGTTCAAGAGTATAGTTGTATGGAGTATAGTATAGAATAGTTGTTGAGCGTGGGTCACATGCCTGGTGTATCCATAGCTTAGGAATCAACTAACAAAAAAACCAAACAAAAAAACATGTAGATTTGGCTATTGTGAACACGACATGCCTGGCTCTCTCTTCAGTTCCATGTCCTGCCTTGGAAGCATCAATAGTTAATGTGACTATCAAGAACTGTTTACCAGTGACAATGTTTACTGAGCTGGTATTTTTGCATACGTTAAAGAATTTACAGATGGTGTTTCCAGAGATTTCTGTCAGCATGATCCCCCATTGGTGGTTAAAGGACACCTTTATGATTCTACTTGACGAAATCTTGCACATATCCCAACTTTATCAGCATATTCATAGACAAAGACCTCCAAAACCTTTCTGTTGGACGTATCAGATCATTCAAAACCCACACACTGCATGTGATGGGCTGCAGAGTGTGTTTCAGAGGACCGTGGAGATTAAAGTGGCAGCTTCGGTGTGTAGATGAATTAATGAGCTTGCTCTTCACCCACACAGAAACACACCCAAATCACCGTGGTGCTCAAAGAGCATTAAAGAGTGAATCAGACGGTAGAAGGCTGTCGTCTGCTCTTTCGATTCAGCTCCGCTAAAAATCGCAAGCTAAATCTTTCAAAGGGAACTCAAGAAATGACAGGGCATCAAATTAAGAAGTTTAACATTTCCTACAAGAGATAAGATTTAGTGCAAGCTATCCATATGGAAAGTACTGCTTGCTGGTTTAAAACCCTAAAAAAACAATCATCCATAGTTTCTCGTCATTTTATCATCTTTAATGGTAAAAAAAATGAGTATGTAATAAGAGCTATTCATATTCCTGAGTGGAGCTAATAATTTAGCACGCTGTATTATTAATCAGAGTGTCTGTGATTTTGCTGCAATTTAAATGCTTATTTCCCAGATAATGCTCCAGGGCTCTGAATAATGAGCCTCTTTCCTAATGAGTTTAGCGGTTGACAGAGAAGACATGACAGACGCTTACAGAATCAAAGGTTTGCATGTGTTTTTTCTGAGGGTATGTCGGCTAAAGCAGGAGGAAGCTCCACTGAGAAGAGCCTATGTGATGGAAGGAAGCAACGACGGGATGGGAAGTCAAAATCAGAGATCTGTACACTGGCGCCGAAGTTGAGTTAATATAAGAACATAACATGTATATCCATATGCTGTGTTTGATGGTCTATGAACTCGGGGTTTATGATGCATGGCTGTTCGCTGTTATGATAGCTGTCGAGCTTCAGATGTCTTCTGTCGCCTCACAGTGGAAAGGCCGGAGTTTGAACTCCAGCTGTGACCTTTCAGATTCCCCCCATGCAGGCATGGCTTTACTCTGGGCTTCCACCCACAGTCGAAAGACATGCTTCCCTCACAGGAGGGAGTGTGAGTGCTTGTCTGTCTGCGTGTGGTCCTGTGATGGACTGGTGACCTCCAAGTGCCTCTGCCCTGTGGTGGTGAGAACAAGGTTCATGCTACATGCGTACCGGGCTTGGAAACTTGCATTCAAGGGACAAATTTTAAATGAAAAGTCCGTTTTTAAACACATGTATATGTGTGTCCCCTATTCACACATCGATACACAACTTCTAAAGTCCGTTTTTGGGCTCTACATACAAAAAGCACAACCATTGTACGCGCGTCAAAAGTTAAAGGAGTTGAACTTTCACCAATCAGCTACTCGGATTGACGGTTGGGTAGCGTCCTTTTCAAAACACGGAAGTGCCAACCATTTGACAAACGATTGTGAAGAAGAAATGAATTATTCTGTTTTGTGCTCTGCTGGAATTATACGACACCGAGGTTTTCATATATCCGAATAGAGCTGAGAAAGAAAAAGCCTAGAGCAAGATTCGCAAGACTTGCAGCGCTTTGACATTTCGCACCAAGACTCGTCTGACTGTGAGAACACTAGTCCTAGCGCTAGTACTGAGTAGCAACAGATCTGCGTGAACAGCATATGCCTAAAGCAGATTCAAAAACCCATGTTCAGCACATTCTAGAATGCACCACGCATGCCCGGTGTGCACGTAGCATCAGAAACCCTTGTGACCCTGTACAAGGTCATGCAGGTTTTGTATCTGGATGAATGTTTCCCTCTTGGATTTGCACATTTTGATCTAAATTTGATTGGATATTGCTTTTTAAAATGTCATTGCTGTTCCTAAAATGCTTTTCTGCTCCACAATTCAATTATGCTCTGATCTAATGGGATGTTTTATAGTCCAATGACATGTCTTTGTGTATTTTATGGTCCTATTCATCTAGATTTGAAGGCATTTCTGCTTTCATAATGTCATTTGTTTTGGCTTGGTTGCTTTACTATTGATTAAAAACAACAAATAGTAATACTTTCTTTCAGTTTTCCATTTATCATGTTGCTGAATGGCTGTATTGTAGTAGCATTGCAGTCTGGGAGTATATTGTGTTTTGAATAAGCAGATATGCTGATTTCCACTGCTGCTTGACTTTAAACAGTTTGTCCCGGGCTTAAAGAAACGCACTGCGCATGGTAGATCTGCCAGCACCCAAAAGAGGAGGAAAAAAGAAAATGCTTTTTTTGAATAAAAGATAATATTCTGACCTGTAACTTTTGAAAGTCATAAACTATTTAAAAATCAAATGTAGTACGTTACAAATTTTGCATATTGCAATGATTTGATTGGATTTCACAAGTGCAATAAGTACTAAGAAGCTATTTAAATCTTTAAATAATTTACAAAGAAACTCCTGTTTTCCCATACTTTTATAGCGATCATGTGACAATCACCACACAAGTATTTTAGAGAAACGGCATCAAATACCCTCTCTGAGTAATTGGTTTGACGTGATTTAATTTAGGAACTTCACAAATGACTTCATGTGTTGCTCCTAATTCTAGTCTTTAGTAAAACCTGCATTCTGACAGTTTCTTTCTATTACTCCCAATTTCTTTGTCATGTCACACAAATAGAGCCACTTTTCCATTATTCCATTTTAGGAGTATTGTACGCATTTGTGTGTGTTTTGAGGCAGAGAAGTACTATTTAAATAGTTTAGGAGATATGCATAACATTAATATTCCACTTTTTTCTGTGGTGTGATCTCAACGGAGGCTGTTTTCTGTTGTGAATACTTCTTTTGTTCTTCCTTTTTAATCGCTTCAGTTTGAAACAAAGGGATAATCTGATCACTGCAGGGGGCGCTGTTAGGTTTTTTTTTAGTTTTTTGCTAGAGCAGCATCTCACTGTTAGAACCTCAGCCAGCTGTTGTTGTTCATTTCTACTGAGATTATAGGAGCCGAGGCGAGGAGATTACCTTCAGGAAACAAATTGGTTTATTACGATTTCCCAGCCCAAGTCTATTAATATCAGGAGGCGGGACTCCAGGAATTCAGCGGCAGAAACACTTCATCTTGCTAAATATTGAGTTTTATAAAGAAATAAATGAGGAATTTTAAGCATAGTTTTGGGGCAAAAATAGACATTTTATCCCACAGGAATGAATCTTTTTAGGCAGTGTTTTGCTTCCTAGTCAAAAAATACCTTTAGATTTCCAACCAAATTCCCTTTCGTTGACAAATGCAACTTTTTCCATCTTTTACGGAGCTGAAAACATCTTTAGTGCCTTTATTCCCTTCAGAATAAAAAAAAGTGCATCGTAAGGTATTGTTTCTGTCTTCTAATGACATTTGTTAAAGCAAGTGCCATTAAGTGACTTCGCCTTCATCTGGAGCATTACAGGACACTGTGCTCAAGCTCATTTGACAGCGTGTCTGTCCCCTCTCGCTTTATTGTGGTTGAGGCTTCGCTTTCATTTTCACAGTTGCTACTTTTATTGGCACACCAGCCTCCTCTTTTGTGTCTAATTATTTTTAAATTGGATTTTTTTTTAAAGATAGAACCACTGGTAGAGATGTCTTTTTTTAAAATCTATACTCTGCTTTTTTTTATGCACCATGTAGATTAGACTCAAATAAATATTGCAGTTTAGGTTCAACATATTTATCAGCTGTATCCAGACCTGCCCTCATAGTTAAGCTTAGTGCTTCTAAAGCGTCGATTTGCAGCTTGTATATGAATCAGATCTGGGGTGGGGAGGTTGGGGCTAGACCATTAAAGCCCATAATCAAAGAGCTGGATTAGGAAAGAAAAACTGTGGCTGCCGCCGTGGCACCGCATCAGGATCCTGTGGTGTTGGGTGGGGCTTTGAGGTGCGTTTGGATTGGTGACTTTGGCAAATGGCTTTAGGTAGCGTTCTGATGGCAGAGTTAGAGTGAGGAGCCAGGAAGGGGTTATGACCACCATGATGAGGGGGGAAAGCTTTTCTTGGGGGTTGCAGTTAGGAAAATGTTGTTGCCTTTAGAGACCTGGTCCAATGAAAATTGTGTTTTTGGCATTTGTAACATGTTGGAGGACATAGTGTCTTCCCATAATGGAGGACATTTTTAAAGATAGTTGAGCATAAAATTGCATTTCTGAGTATTTCTTCATTCAAATCGCTGTAAAACAGGAGCAGATGAAGAAATGCAGTTTGAAAAAGCATTTGATATGGCGTTGAACCTACAATGACAAGCCACAAGTCTTCTGCTCCAGTCCCTTCCGATGCATCCAGTTGCACACCAATATATACATGTACATCATTTTACGACTGGGTTGTTCCTACATAGCTCACCCTTTTTGTTGCTCCAGTAATGTTAAATTGGGGTTGTGAGGGGCTGTAAGCTAGCGGCAGAGCGTGTAAATAAAGGGATGATGGGAAATGGAGATTTCTCTGTGTCGACAGTCCCAGCCAAAACAAAGAGGCAGATTACTAATGACCTCCTGTCGCTCTGCAGAAACTATGTCCTAGAATTTGACAAAGGTTTTTAGATCAAAAGATGGTGGGAATGGTACTTTAAGCAGAAATGATTGTCCTTGTTCATGAAGCAGGTAAACTCCTGAAAGCTTTTAAAATATGTACAGCATGTTTAAAAATGGGAGTAAAAGCAATTTTTCAAAAGACTAATAGCACAAGGGCAGAGCAACCAGGAGCTGTATTGTTGGATAATGAGAAAAGGAGCAAAAACATGATCAATTTGATAATAAAACTATAGTAATGATCCAGGATCAATGTTTTTGTTTGGGGTAAAAAGTCTTTTGAGTACAATTTTTATTATTCCATCATGTTTTTTCATGCACATATAAAAGGAGTTTGTTTGCAGAGGTGTTTTTTTCATATTTTCAAGGCCAGATTACAGCGGTCATAGTTCAGGCTAGTTTTTACTTTTGCCACACCAGCACACGAACTATTCAAACAATGCCTATTAATTCAATGTCCCACTCTGATCCTCTTTTGAGCTATTGTAACAGCATTCCCAGTGGTCTTTTAATGATGATGATGCAGTTTTTAGCCAAAAAAAAAAAAAAAATCTGTTTTGTTTTCTTGAACTTAGTTTCTGCAGAGCGGCAGTAGTTCATTAGAAATTCCCCCTCTAAGTTCTGGGCGGAACTGTTGTAAGAACTGTTGTAAGCCCACCCCATTTCCCGTCATTCCTTTGTTTACATGCTCTCCCGCTAGCTTACACTCCCTCACAACCCTAACCTAACATTAGCGATGCAACAAAAATGGCGAGCAGTATGGGAACTATCCAGCTGTTCAGTTACCAGCTCGGATCTATTTGTCTGCAAGTGGATGCATCGGAATGGAGCGGTGCTGGAAGCTTGCAGCTTGCTATGTCACACTTCCAACTTCATTTTTCTCTCCACTCCTGATTTACAACCATTTTAATTAAGAAATGCACAGACATTCAATTTTGAGCTTGATATTGTTTATATTTTTCCTACATTATGAAAACAATGAAACAAGAACATGTTCAAATCACCCAAAACACCTTCTTCATCTGAGTGGGTCTTTAAAAAAAAAAGACCTATGAAGTCATTTTTGTTTATACTTTTGGTGCAAAGTAAGTGTCCTCCTTTAAATAGTATCCAGGATAACCAGATTTCTTCAGTTTTATCTCTCAAAAATGTGACACCAGAACATCAGAAAACTCTCGAAGGATGTAAAAACATAAGAAAACTCTGCCAGATGTGACTTATAGAAAAGGCCCTAAAACCCTAACCCTAAAACCCTGTCACCTTTACCCCTGCCTGCAAAATAGTTCTGGAAAGTCCCACGTGTTGGTACAGCAAACGCACCCCACATATTCACAGTGTGGGTATGTTTCTTTTTCCACCTGCTCCTGGAAAGCAAGCGGTCCACTTCCCAGACCCAGTTTCCATGTAAACATTTTACAGGACAATGTGTGTGTGGGTTTCACGGCTCCATCAGCCAATTGGCTGTTGCTCTTCTCTGTATGCAGGGGCGCTTCCTGTGACATTTTCCATCTGAACTCGTGTGTGTGGGTGGATGTGGTTAGAGATACAGCAGTCAGCTGACTGTGTGCCCCCCTCACATGCCCACCACAATGACAAGGAATCAAAAAACAGGGAAGAAAAATGGTAAAAATGACTTCTAATCAAGGCTGGATCTAAAATTTTTTTGAACATTCTTCATGTAGAAAATGTAACATAAATTATAGATTAGATACATTTATCTTCAAAGAAACTTTGTGTTTTTTAAGACAAAAAAGGCTTTTTTATGCTAAATATAACTTTACAAATTCACTTTTTTTCAATGAAAGTTCCACTTTTGGTCAGTTTAATTGTTAAAATTGTTTTTCTGCAACCATAAAAATTGTATTTAAATGGAAAATTGTAAAATAAATTGATATTTTACTGAATCTGTCAGACTTCATCCATATCAGAGGCTTGATGTTTTGATGGCCATGCTCTCATGACCACTTACCAGAGCTAGAAATCATTGGATTTGATTATCCTTCACTAATGCAAGAATCCATTACAAGTAATTATTTGCCAAGATTGGAGTTTAGGGAAGCCTATTAGCTGATCTTAACATATCAGCTGAATGAGGTGCTGTCCTGTAACATCACATTATATCCTTTTGAAATGTTTTAGATACAGATAAAAGAGGAGTTCTTTACTGTGGCATTTAACACATCCCTGTTTGGCGATCTGCTTACATGGATTTTATGCATGATGACAGTTGAAAGCATGTTTATTGTGCTGCCTTTACAGAGGAGAAAATCACTTCATTCGTCCAGTTTGCTTGGCCCCCGGGCTGTGTGTGTGCCAGTTTGTGTAACACCCACTTCTGCATGTGCACCTTTCTCATGGGACTTAGCTTAAAAAAAACAAAAAGGAGCTATAATTCAGAAAAGATTGTTACTATTGTTAAAATGGTAAAAAAAAAAAAAAAATTTCGCTAGAGGAGTGATTACTACTAAACACCAGCTTGAGATTCCTCATTGCATGAATAAACAACAACATAGAAGGAAGAAATTCAGTTTTTTTCCAGAGGGGGCATTTCAACATCCACACCCTGGATATGGCTTTAAGGCAGGGAATGTATTGGTGCATTTTGTCCTGGAAGCCTCTGCTGGTTTTCCTGGATGCAGTGGGAAGCACACACTCCCAAAAAGGAAAGGGTTATGCAGATCGTGTTGTGGGCTGATTAAAGTTCACTTGGAAACAGTTAACACTCTATTACATTTTTCATACTTGTAATACTTTAGAAAAAGATGGATAGAGGATGGATGGTAAATAATGTTGCTCAGGAATGATGTGATAGGAAGAACAGCTTGTGTGCCTCTGGGTGATCCTGGTTTGGGTTTATAGTCTGAGTCAACGCTTCTGGCTGGAAAACAGGGCAGCTCTGTTGACTGTAGAACACGGCGATCCTCCTGGGATATTCCGGGATCACCACATTCCTGCACAGCTACCCCCCTTGTTGAATTTAACGGTAAAACACGTCATTCATGGACTGGTCCGTTTTTTTTTGTTTGTTTTGGTGCTCTTCTTCTCCCTTTACAAAGGGCAGAAGCTGCGAGAGCTGATTGGTGATGGTGATAGCACTGGGAGGTCGATGGGAAATTTCTCCTGAGATGCTAAACTTTGCATTCAACTAATTTGAACTTCCAGTTTGAAAGTCTTTTGTTCTGTTCCCTCTTTGAGACATTTTTTTTTTTTTGTTTTTGGAGAAATGTATTAATTTGAGGTGCCCCACTTTCTTGAGCTGCATTAATTAGTGTTAGAAATTAACTCTGCAAGACTTGGCAACCTTCCGAGAGCAAGAAGCCAATCAGGGAATGTGATGCACGTCTTTTCCTTAACAGCGTGCCACGCAGAGAGCCTCATTACCAAAAGAGATTCTCTGTGAACTGCAGGCCAAACCTTTTCTTGATGTCAGCATTAAAAATAGCATCTAAGATTTTGTTAACTGCTGTATTGACATTGAGATTCAACTGGAAGGTTTATTGGCTTTTAGAGTTTAGATAATTTGTGATGTTAAAATGTTTTATTTTCTATACTACATTGAGTTGGGTTTAAACATCAATGAGCTGAGTCAATCTTTGCATAAAAGATGCAGTAAAACTTGATCAAATCTATCATTTTCTTTTTTTTTTCTTGGATCTTTCTGGTAAAAAGAAGTTATTTTGTGAGTTATTTAAGTAAGAATTTATTTGTATGCCCCGCAGCAGTCCTGGACTGCAAAGACTATGATGTTTGTGCAGTTATTCTGTTTACTGCGCCTTTTTATGGAAATTTCCGCCCCAGCTACATTCTCCAAAACGCATGTAAAAAAGGAAAAGTTATTACAAACTATTGTCAAAGGATTCTTACCATTTTGCACAATATGGGGGAAAATAAATGATTTCGAGTGATCTTCACGCCACCAGCTTTATTCTACTACCAAGGTTTAGCTGACCTTTGACCTCAGAAGGCGGCTGCCATCTTGAATAAAAAATAAATCACTTTTAGTAGCAGCTACAAATTTAAACTCCCAGGGATCTCAATCTATCACCTCATAACTCATCAAGCAACATTTGAAAGCTAATTGGGAAAAATGTTGTTAAAAAATTTTTAAATTTGTAAATTTGAAACGATGTTAGCTTGGCAAGCTCTTAAAAGTGGCATTTCCCCGTTGCTCGCATATTTTTTTACCCAAATATTGCTCAAATTGAATACATGACTTGTTGCCAAAGTACTTTTGCCAATTCTTGTAAAAATAACATCGACCTGTTTGTCAGCCCTCTGTGACCAAAAACTTAAGTGGTTGCTATGGAGATGAAACTAAAAGAGAAGTTGCCATTTTGAAAAAAAAATTGGATTTATTGTGCTTAACTAAAACTGAATTGATGGAATATTTTGGCAGCCCTCAAATTAGTTTTACTTTTTCAAAAACCTAAAATAGTTACTGAAGTTGGGTTTTCCTTCCATTGCAGATGGTCATTACACCAGCACCCCTCCACCATACGGCTACGATGCAGACCGAGCAGAAGAGCAGCGGAGGCACCACGACATCCTGCCGTTCATCGACGACTCGCCTTCCTCCTCTCCCCACCTCAGCTCCAAGAGTCGCAGCAGCAGGGACACGCTCTCCTCCGGGTCTCTGGAGTCCTCCAAGTCGGTCAGTGTGCCATCTCCCGGTCTCCTGATAGATTAGGAAAAGTGCGCTCCAAAATCCGCCATTGCTGCCAAACTCTCCTCCTTCTGGGAGGAGGCACAAAAAAGCCATCCAGACTGTCTGTGGCTGGAAATCCTCTCTGGTCACTTATTTTGCCAAGTTGACTTCATTTTGACCCGACTGCAGACCCAAAAGTGTGTTAATCTATTCCTGCAGCAACGCTGCTCTGTCGATACTGAAAGGATTTGTGTTCTTAAAATTAAAGAGATGAATTTGTCTCCTTTCATAAGAAGCAGTCATCCACTAAAGTGACTACCCCCCCAAGGGTATTAAGCAGAAGTACCCCGTAAATCCAGCACCACATCAGCATCCTCCCTCCTCTTCCTCCGCCTCCTTTCCCCCTTTCTTGGGTCTGAAGAAAAACCAGTGATCTGTGACACCTGGTGTTACTCAAAGATTATCACCGACTGAATGCATTTATGCACCCCCACCCCCCACCCCAGGGCAACAAACAGGATGGAGTCAAAGGGAGAAACCTTGAATCTATTTTATTCCTTTTTTTTATTGGCCTCCATCTAATATGTCCCTGAGGAAGTAATTGCATCAATGTTCACGAAGGTGCCTGAGTCTTTGCCCCCTCCATCACCCTTCACTCACTTCCTGAACCGGCGAGTGCCGACCTGTCAATCTGATCGACGACCTGGATCTGCCAGTCTCCTGACCTTATCCAACCTTTGACCTTTGAAGCCCATTTCATTTACACATATGGATAAAGGCACTTTGCCATATCCATTCACTTTACAAACCCCCCGGACATTTGGTGTTTCCGCATCAGAATATTACATTTTTTTTTTACTTTAAAAAGAAAAAATTATTTATTTATTTTTAAAATTTTGAAACTTTCATTTCAAAATAAAAAATTTGAAATGGTTAATTTCAAGCAAACAAATGCAAAAATAATGCACAAAACAATACAATCAGGAGTTATACATTCATACAAAGACGTATCAAACATAAGATAATATGACATTAAATCAAAGATTGCTTAAAAGGGAGTGGAAGGAAGCAAACTTATATAACCCCCCCCCCCCCCCCCCGTTCTACTGTAACCATTTTATTACATGATAAATCATTTAATAAAAATGGTTACTGTTCTACTGTAACCGTTTTTATTACATGATTTATCATGATCTGGTTCATAATTTATCAGACAGAACAACGAATCCTTAAGTATCAATACATCACATGACAAAGATGAATTACTTCATTATTATGTAAAAATAGACATGACTATTTCAGAAATCAACATAGCACATACAGATCAGTCATATAAAATGTGTGCAGATTTTTTTCATTTGAAAAAAAACACATGATAAAAAAAGAGGAAAGTGCAATTAAACAAACTCTTTATTCTTCCAAACGTATTATGTACGTTTATGAATATAAACAAGTTTTTAAACATTACCTGCCTTTTTTTAACTCTGCAGTGATGAACTATTAAAGAAAAGTGTTGATAGATGCACTAGCGAAGGCTGATCCTTACTCTTTTGTTTGATTTATCTTTAACTGCTGGTCTTGAGAGCCCCTATGAGGGGATTCTTTTTCCATATTAAAATATGTCTATACTAATCCTAATAGAGGAGATGTGGCTAACCAATAAAAAAGATATTATTTTCCAATATATGTATAAAAAAACAGGACATTAAATGTCTCTTTCAATATGTCCTTGTGACAAAAAATTGACCATTTTATCTTATCAAGTTTGTTAAACCACGCCCATATAATTACCCACTGTCTCAAATTTGATCCACAAATATTTAGGTGTAACTGTTTATAAAGAATTACTTATCAACTAAATTTGCGTTCTTTCAATACAGCAAGTAGTCATTTAAAAAACTGAATAACAATAAATGATGTGTTCCCACCATAAAGTTTTGAAAATTAGCCAAACTTTTTAAATGAGCAGGGAAAGCACCTCTACTGCCCCCAGTGGAATGACGATGAACTACAGGGCAGAAATCATGGAGCAAGTTGTATACAATGTATTTTTGAAGTAAGGTTTTATCATTCTAATGAGATAGGGGTCTCAGAAATGTGTGTATGAAATATAAAGTATGTTTTCCAGTTTCCTTCTGTTCAGCTTAACATTGAAAAGGACACATTTGTTGTAGAAGATCAATCACTTTGAGTTTATAGACGGAATCTCCTGAGCAAATGCAATTGTTCATGTGTTCAACTGATAGGAGCTTCTTTTGGTTTTTAATTAATATAATCCAAAGCATTAATATAAATAACCATCTACAAATCCCCAAAAGAGCCAGATCGACTGTCAATAACTTTCATTAAAATAGAGTTAGCCTAAAAAAGAATTGTATTCTTCAATTCTGCTCCCTTCTAATCATGAAAATGTTCAATATGTGAGACAAATATGTAAACATTTGGACATCAATTTTCATGAAAGGAACAAATAAATAAATGAAAAAATGTATCATCATCATCCTGTTAATTGTAAGAACTGATGCAGAATTTGTTTCTTGTTGTCTTTTTATGGATATTGCAACGGGTCACTATGTGTGTTGATGCCAATTTAATTTTCAACAGTGGCTCTCTAGTCCTTTTCTGAAGCTGACTCTTCTCTGCTGTGAAGAGAACAGAGATGGCAGCCACTGATCACAGCCTCCTTCAGTCCGCGAGACAGCTGCGGAGATAAAAAAACATGTTATAGTGTCTTTCACTCAATAATGACCTCAGCCTCATGGGTGCACTATAAAGTGTTCATTTTCTCTCCTGATAGCTAATTTTTTACCATACACATGGTTGGTCCAGTAGCCCAAAAGATGAATCCCTCATGGGGTTTCAGTTTGGTCAAATGTTAGCTACATTCTGCTGATGAACACCTATATAAACACAAAATACCCAGAGGAAGTGGAAAATAGTAGTCTGTGTTTTTTATGCAAACCACACTTCAGCAGGAACCCAGAGACACGCTCATTAGTTGCCACGGCGATAAATAAAAGATATGTCTGGAGATGCAGATTCCTCCTTGGGGAGTCATCTTGGTTTTTGAAGGAGAAATTCACACTTAATGTGTCTCCTATGCTTGCTCAGTGAAATGTGGCCGAATGTAAAAGCTACCTCCTTTCTGATGTTTCATTTTTATTTTATTGGTTTATTGTTATTTTCTGACAGACACGTTTGCTTGTTGTTTTACCAGATTTTTAGAACTTGTATATATTACACATGCTCAGTTACTGCCACAGATTAGCTCCTGAACACGGCAGGCCTGTATTCAACTCTTCGAAGCATAAATCACACAAATAAAGAGTTTTAAGCTTTTTTTAAAAGTACTTTTCGATACTTTTTTTGCAAGATTTTACATTTGTAGGAAAGTTAGGGTCTATATTTTATTACCTGTTTTTCTAAGAAAGAAAAAGGACATATTGAGATAAAATAATACAGTAAAAGCATCAATTTTGATATAGAGGAGGGAACCTGTGCTTCAAAACACTGTCCGACCCTGTTAGAGTCAAGAAACTTAGACTTTCTGCTCACCTGTACTAAAATGAGCTTCCGAAGATAATATATGAGACACCAAATATTAGATTTGTTCACATAAAGTCATCACATAAAAAGGATTTAGTTAATTGTAAAAAATACCAGTGTTTCATAATTTTTTGAGCATAAATATTCCTGTGAAATCTGTATCAAGCACATCAGTGGCTGTAAGTTTATGGGTCAGACCCATTTTTTTCATCACGTGTGTGTTGATTGTATTGTTGCACTGTTATGTGACAATTGAGAACATGTTTTGCAACACTAAAAACGCCACATTTTTACATCCCTTGACCTAGGAGACAGCGAGGTCAAAGCATGCTTTGCAGCTCTTGCTGAGTTTTGCTAAGAAAGAAACAATCTCTAAAGGCTATTTTAAAGGGCCTATATCAAGCTTTTCAGAGTAAACTACACGGAACAAAAATATAAACGCAACACTTTTGTTATTGCTCTCATTTTTTATGGTATGAACTCAAAGATGTGAAACATTTTCCACATACACAAAATAACCAGTTCTCTGAAATATTGTTCACAAATCTGTCTAAATCTGTGATAGTGAGCACTTCTCCTTTGCCAAGACAATCTATCCCACCTCACAGGTGTGCCATATTTAGTCCAGTCTAAGGCACACCTGTGCAATAATCATGCTGTCTAATCAGCATCTTGATATGGCACACCTGTGAGGTGGGATGGATTGTCTTGGCAAAGGAGAAGTGCTCACTATCACAGATTTGTGAACAATATTTCAGAGAACTGGTTATTTTGTGCATGTGGAAAATGTTTCACATCTTTGAGTTAATACCATGAAAAATGGGAGCAATAACAAAAGTCTTGTGTTTATATTTTTGTTCAGTGTATTGCCACATGTATAATAAAATGTTAACTTTTTTTAAAATGAAATATTAATTTTTTTCGTGAGCTCTTTTCATACCCGGAAGTAAGATGCCTCGATCTCTGAGGCACCAGCTTTCGCTCCTAGTGGGTGCCATGCATTTCATGACGTCGTCTTAGAGTCGGCCTCAGCAGCGTGTCTGTGATTCTCCCATAAAAACAACAACTTTTGCAAAGATGGATATGCATATTATGCATTTTAAAGGAAAAGGTTCTGTGTTAACCTGGCAGCGGTGCTGACAGTGCAGACTCTTCCTGGAAGGGGCTGTTCTCACTTATTTATGTCACAATGTGAGGACCCACTCGTTTTTTGTGGATTGGGAGAGGCTGGTGCTCAGAGTACAGATTTATAGAGGAATACTCAGACGTGCTTGAATGGATCAAAATCCAGCTTTGGGGATGCTTATAGTGAGGAATTAACACTTTAATACACTTGAAAGCTCAAAAACGTTGATTTTGCATGATATACTGTAGACCCTTTAAGCATTAAAGGTGGCAAACCCCTGCTTTAGCATCTGTTTGTATGTGTTTTGCAGACCGAGTGTGACTTGGAAAAAGGGTTGGAGATGAGGAAGTGGGTCCTGTCTGGAATCCTGGCTACAGAAGAAACATACCTCAGTCACCTGGAGGCTTTGCTGCTGGTAAGAGAACTTAATAACACATAACTTAGTATATTGTTTTATTTCTGTGAAAAGTATCTGCAAAGATTAAGAGCTATACACCAAAAACTTGCAAAGTTCTGGCTTTAACAATAATTTAGAACTGGTTGCAAAAACATGTGATGACAATTAAAAACTGCATTTCAGTCTATTCCAGTTAAACTCAGTTCTATCCAAAAGGTTCCAAGGGCTGAAGTCTGATAAACTTTAACCAGAGCATGACTAAAATCTTAAATTAATTCATGTTTTTAAATAAACATCATCTTTATGTTTTGTTTTAGCCTATGAAGCCTCTGAAGGCCGCTGCTACGACGTCCCAACCTGTTCTCACTGTGGCCCAGATAGAAACCATCTTCTTCAAAGTGCCTGAGCTGTACGAGATCCACAAGGACTTCTACGACGCACTTTTGCCCCGCGTCCAGCAGTGGAGCCACCACCAGCGAGTCGGGGACCTCTTCCAGAAACTGGTAAGGCTCTTTGTAAACATGGGAGTCCAAAAGAAAAAAAAAAACCTGAACTGTGGAAAATTGTAGTGTTTGTTTTCCCATGACAGCAGCCAAGTCCCTGGGTGTAACTGGCTGACATAACCCCTAATCAAAACGACAGCAGTGGGCTCAGAAAAAAAAAAGGTTGACTGCACTAGACGCGACATTTGTGGCTTTACAACACTTACAGTCTGTGGACGCTCTCCCAAAGCAAAGGAACACAGGGGGAAAGTATTTATAGAAATGCTTTCTTTGCTGGAAGGCTTCTCAGAAGCAGACAAATGCTCTAAAGTCGTAAAAAAATAAGTCAAATTGATTTGTGCAACGATGCTCCCTTTTTACTGTTTCAAATTGAGTCTAATTGAATCTGGAATGGTTCATGACAGCTCAAACGGTCACTCTTTTTGTTTTTTTTACTCGCAGCAGTGTGTGCCAAGGATATCAGGGCCAAATGAACAATACACTGGTCCTATTTCATTATATCTGCAGCGTGTCAATTAGCCCACAATGGCTCATTTGTTAATTCTGTCAGAAATGCTGCTCTTTTCCTACTGGTGCATCCCTCCCCCTGATCTCTCCTCCCCCTTAAACTCACACTCAAACACACACACACCGACACACATGCACAGAGACAAGCCTCACAATACCCCCTTTCTGCCTCAGGCAGCTGAGGCCATCACAGCTCTGTGTGCTTTCTGTCTTGGAGAAGCTGCTATAAATAGGAGCTTCTTTCCCTCTTTCTCACTCAGTCATTCACTCTTTCACTCACTCTTCTTCTTTTGCTCACACATATTCTCATTAAACTATCTAAAGAAAACCCCCCAGGGATGCACATACAGAATTAGGGTTTAATACATTTTTTATTACAAAAACCTTTTTTTTTAATAATGATTTTAATATTTGTCCTATGATTAGAGCAGATTTCATCTTTCTTTTTTTCCACCCTAAGAATCTAAAACTAACCAAAGGAATTGATACACAATCTGATGTAATAAAAAAGGTAAGAATGTAACTCTGCATTTGAATGGGAACTTGGTTTCTTCAAGCTTCTGCATCAAATAGTGATAAATGGAGTTCCGATGGGCATCATTGGCAGTAAAAAGATGTGATTTGATTTCAGGTCCATGATTTAATATACATACTCATTTAGTCTATTAATGCATCGCCTATTGTCAACTTTTCCATCAAAAATCACATGTATTTAGTAATCAAAGTCAGTTTTTAGTTAATTAGAAAGTTAGGCTGAATAAAGGTGGAACTTTCAAATACATAATAAAAGATTCTTACATAAAGAACTAGCAGGAAAAGTATTTTTGGCCTAAAGAAATTCAATAAACTGCTGTATAGGAGAATTAATCCGTGCGTTTGAGGAATTATTGTTGTGTTTTTTAAGTGGATTAATCGATTTTTATAAACACTCTTCCAAAACGCTGTGACAATCAAATCCAGCTTTTTTTTTACTTACTTTTTGTGGGGGGAAAATATAAAATGTCATTTTAAAAGTTATTTGCATGTATTTAAGTTCATCGTATTTAACTTTGCTGAAAAAATATCTCCCATAATCTTCAGAGCTGCTGTTCACCCCCCCCCCCCCCCCCCAAAAAAAAAAGACAATAATAAGAACCAAAGGGATTCTCAAGTTTACAAGTTGGAAATTAATAAAAAAATCATTTCAATAAATTGGAACATAAGTAAATATAAATGAGAAAAAAATGATATTGTAGGATTAAAAAAATTAAATAAAAAGGTTTTAAAACATGTAAATAAAATTGGAAAAAAGTTGGAAACCTTTTATATGGTGTAAGCCTTATAGTTTCACCCAAAGAGGAGAACAGAACAGGCCTTTTTCTTTATGTTTTTCATTTTATTACAAGTAAGGACAGTTTGGAGCTTGTCTCTGAACTTCCAAAGCCAAAGGGCTGTCTAAATGTAGACTATGTCAGAAATAAGCAGAAGAGATTTCAAATCAAACCGTAAATCCCCAAAATAATTCTAAAATGAACGAGAGTCCATTGCAATCCAGCTAAAGTGTAGAATGTACTCTCCAAAGATAAAACTGCCCTTCTTCCATATAAATCCAAAATTGAATAAGAGTTAAAAATTAGAGTTGACCATTATTCTCTTCCGGGCTTTTTAAGGCCATGGTATCTATCTACCTTTCAAAATAATACTTTTTATTAAAAAAAAAAAAAAAAACTAGATTATAACTTTTTGTTGCCTTTAAAAGTAATAAAAACCATTTTAAATTATTATTTGGCTTATTAAATCTTTGTCATCCAAGCATCCAAATGGGTGTCATATTGGTATGGCCATTGGTATTTAATCGCAGATACATGTCTGTGTCTCATCAGCATAAAAATTGACTGAATTTCCTAACACAAAGAAGAATATACAAGGGTATAGACCAGACCCTTGAGGAGCACCACCATTAAAAGGCAAAGATGTGGAGAGCTCAGGTTACACCTGTAGAAAAAAAACAAGTGTGATATATTTTACTACAGTATAGTGTTCCTATCCTTGTACTTGTGTGTGAATTCAATCTAATCTGTGATTTAATGGATACAAACACATCAATGAAATCTAAAATACAGTTTTCAAGTGTCAGTATTTTAAAGGAGGTAGTTAAAAATACTCAAAAAGAGTATTTTGTGTGTTTGTTAGGATTTCTAAGCAGATTTAAACATTTGTTTTACAACTTTCTGTTCATCTAAAGATGATATTAGTCCGTAAAAACCCAGACAATATAGAGAAAATGTTACTATTGATCTGTAATTTGAGAGAATGCAAACAGCTAATACCTTATATGTGAAAGTGTTGAGCCTAAAAGAAGGAGAGTTCTACACGACAGGAGTCGCACTTGCCTGAGAAAAGGGGCGCGAAGATTAGATTGGAGTAGGTTAGGTGATCCACAAGAGTAGTGGTGGGGGTAGGGAGGATTTAGGCAGGATAGAAACCGACACGGCAAGAAGCTGCTGCAACTCCGATAGAGCTATCTATCATCATACTGTGGCTCTGAAATCTGCAGGAGCATAGGAATCGTGAGACATCTGAAGAAGAAAGGCAAAATACGAACAGAAAAGAGAACGATGCAAAGCCTTGGTGACAGGTTATAAGCACACACGAGTATCTGAAGGCTGAAAATAGTGCAAAAGCGCACCTGTGATTTTGAGCTTTCAAACACCGCAGAGAAAGGAGGAGTTTAATCAGAAATGTGAAACTGTGAAACTGAATGAAGTCTTTGTTAATGTCTTTGTGGCTGTGCCACTTTGGTCCAGAATTAAACATGGCAAATTTAGGACTAATGCTTATAAAATTCTTTTACCAAATACCCTCTCCAAAGAAAATAATGTTTTTGATGTTTTTAACATGTTCTTGAGGCATTTTTGTCACGAGGGAGGACATACATAAAGAAAATTAAGCTTAAAATTGTTTATTTGAGCAATATTTAATTCAAATCTTTGTGAATTGGGAGCAGACAAAAAATGCAATTGGAAAAAGGTTGTAGCAGTGACGTGGTAGCTAAAATCGGTGAGTCACAAGCACCCTCCACTCCATTCTGATGCAGCCACTTGCAGACAAATAGATCCATGTACGTCTTTGTGGTCTTCATCCGAGCTGGTAGTTGTCTCAAAACTGAATGGCTGGATAGTTCCGATATTGCTCACCATTTTTGTTGCACCGGAAAACAGATGGATGATGGGAAGTGGTGGCGGGCTTACTCTGGGCCAACATTTCTAATGAACTATTACTACTATAGGAAACTATAACATAGAAAATGACACATTTTTTTTTATTTTGGCCAAAAACGGCACAATCATAATATAAAGACCACTGGGAACACTTCGAAAATAGATCAAAAGACGATCAGACCTTAAATCTTAATCTTAAGTATGCAACCTTTATCTTGAGGAAAAGTGTTTTCTCGTAGTACTTCAACTACCGAAAAGATACTACAGCTTTTTTATTTGATGGCAGCGGGATGTCATAATGCCGTTTTCCGCAGTGAATTACACACCTGCTCTCACATGGCGCAAGTACTCAGCCTAGAAACCATCTTTTTTCATCTCTCAAAGAGGTTTTCTGCTGCGACAATGTATCCTCTCTCTCTGTAAGCCTTCATGTTGTTATGTGTGGTTCTTGGGATGCAGCTGGCTGACATTTGGGCTCTCTGTTCCTGACACAGTCAAACCGTCATGGTTTGAATGGCTGCCTTGGTGGCTCAGATTGTGTAACCCTGGGAAGGCCACACAAATGGAGGATTTGTGCATCGGCATTACTCTTAACCAGAGGTGGGCACTGAGGGCCGCATTCCTGCATGTTTTCCAGCATACCCTGCTCTGGCATGTTCTGATTGGCTGGACACACCTGAACCAGGTAATCAGCCACGAGTAGGGCAAGATTATTGGCTGGACACACCTGAACTAGGTAATCAGCCATGAGTAGGGCAAGACTATCTGGAAATCATGCAGACACACCGGCCCTCGAGGCCTGGAATTGCCCACCCCTGCTCTTAACTTTCCTCTTCCCACATGTTAGTTTGTGCAAACCCATCTGTAATACACAGTGGGGCAGAAACATATTTCTCAGTCACTGACTCGGCAAGTTGTCCTATTTAAAAAGATGAGTTTGGTCTGTAATGTTCATCATAGGTTCACTTCAGCTGTGAATGACATAATGGAAACAAAGAATCCAGGAATTTATAATCAGGATTTTTAAAGGATTTATTTCTAGATTGGTGCAGAAAATCAGTATTTAGCTCTTACAAACAGACAAAGATTCTGTCCATCACACACCCTTTTCCTCTTTGAGAAGCTCTTCTATCCTCCACTTGTTACTTGTATTAATGTCACCTGCATAACCTGATTATCTGTTATCAAGATACCTGTCCACACCTTTAAACCGTTAGACTGCAACCTCTTCACAATGACCAAGACAAAAGAGCTGTCGAAGGACACCAAGGACAAGATTCTTTACCTGTACAAGACTGGAATGAGCCATCTCCAATAAGCAAGCAGGTTGATCTCACCTGGCGAGGTACAAATGATCCTAAGAAACAGCCCAGAACTACACAGGAGGAACTGGACAATTCATTATGGACTCAAATCCTGCAGTTCCCCAAAGTCCTCCTTCTTGAGCCAGCACATGTCCAACCCCGCCCAAAGTCTCGCAGAGACCATTTGAATGATCCAGAGCAGGATTGGGAGAATGTCATATGATCAGATGAGACCAAAATGGAAATTTTTGGTATAAACGCCACTCTCCATGTTTGGAGGAGAAGGAGTGCCGGGTTGCATTCAAAGAAAACTAAACCCACTGTGAAGCATGGGGGTGGAAGCATCAAAATTTGGGGCTGCTGTTTGAGCAACAACTTGATTTTGTGGCAAGGAAGAATACCACAGATACACTTTTTTTTCAGTTTGGTGTTGTTGATTTTTCCCCCCACATTTTTCTCCTTTCTTTTTTGTAATATATCTAGCAAAGAAACCATAAATGACACTGTCGCATTTACCCTCAGTTTAAAGGTCTGGGGGGGTTATCCCAAGGATTGGATTCATTCTAAGCTACTTTACTGTGTTAATTAACGGAACACTTTAAGTTTTCCCATTGAATGTTTTTCACTTTTTTTGTTGTACTCAAATTTACGGAGAGCACAAAACACAGAAACAGTTTTGTTATTGCCGCCAGAGTCTACAGAGTCATGGAGATGATGTGCCAAGAAAAGAGCAAGGTCATGTTATCTGTCTTTCACATCACATTTAAAGACCCGCTCTAATGAAAATAGTGTTTTGGTTTTTTTAAATATGATCTGGTTGTACTGTTCTGATAATGGAGGGCATATAAGAAGAAAATTAAGACTAATATGGCATTTCTGAGTATGCCTTTATTCAAACCATTGTGAATCAGGAGCAGACAAGAAAAAATGCTGTTTGAAAAAGACTGCAGCAGTGACATAGGTCTTAGAGTCGATGGGCCAGAAGCTCACTGCTCTCCTCCATTCTTACACATCCACTTGCAGAAAAAAAGATCCATGAACGTCTTTTTTTTCCTCATCTTAGCTGGCGTCTGGCTCAAAACTGTACTGCCAGATAGCTCTAATATTTTCTCCATTATTGTTGCACCGGTAATGTTAGGTTGAGGGTTTGAGGGGCTGTAAGCTAACGGGAGAGAGTAAAAATAAATGGATGATAGGAAGCTTACTCCAATTTCCAGTGAACTGCTACTTACTTTGCAGAAAGTATGTCCTAGAAAATGACAGTTTGTTTTTAGTTTAGGCTAAAATCGGCATAATCCTAATTAGAAGACCACTGGGAACACTTTTAAAACAGATCTACAGCTGAGTCCATGCCGCAATGACCACAACCCACTGTGCTACATTCATTTTATATGAACTGTAGAACATTACTGTGTTGAAACTGAGGTTAGAAGATGCCTTTTAGTATCACTGATTTGTGGTTCTCAGGCTGCTTTCTCTTTTTTTCTGACTTTAACCCCTCCCCCATCTTTCTCCCAAGTAGCAAATCATCCTCTTCTATTAATTTAAGCTTTTTTCCCACTGATTAGTGTTCCAGTGGCAGAAAAAATCCCACTCATGTCATGCCACTCGTTCATTTTTTTGTTTTGTTGATAGTGATGTGGTTACAGACGAAGGACCAGATACCATCTGTGAGACGTATCCACATCTTCAGCACATGCAGGGAGCACTGTGCAGCTTATGATGGATGACGAAGGGAGGGGATCACAAGATTAAAGAAATGAAAGAGGAATATGACTCTTTTGTGCCCATTATACTGGCCGGCCTGTGGGAAGGTTTTAAAAATTGTGCACTTTTAAAGATGTTTTGATCAAATCGATTTATGGTAAGTCACACAGAACCACGTATTACATTTTTAAAGTCCCACTCCAGTCATCTTTGAAGTTATTTTAAAATCATTCCCAGTGGTCTTCTAATTATGATTATGCCATTTTAAGCCCAAATCAAAAAACCTGTGACATTTTCCAAGACATAGTTTCTGCAGAGCGGCAGGAGTTCATTAGAAATTCGCCTCCTAGTTGTGGGTTTGAACTGTTGGTGGCAACGTCCCCACTTCCTGTCTTCCATTTGTTTATACGCCCCTGCTATCTTACAGCCCCTCACAACCCCAACCTCTCATTACCGTTGCAACAAAAACGGCGAGCAATATTAGATCTGCTACAATTTTGAGCCAGATGCCAGCTCAGACGAGGAAAACAAAGACGAACATGGATCTAGTCGTCTGCAAGTGGATGCACACCTTCAAGCTTTTTTTGTGCTTTTTTTTGATTGTTCCTGATTCACAATTATTCGAAAAAAGAAATACTCAGAAACACAATTTTAAACTTAATTTTCTTCATCTATGTCCTCCATCATGAGAAAAATGCCACAAGAGCATGTTAAAAACATAATTTTTCGTCAGAGTGGGTCTTTAGGAAATAACTCTGGCTTGTTGAGGTGTGGCTCTTAGAGTTACTTAGAAAGTTATGTCCATTCTTAGGAAACTTTGGATCATTGTGCTGCGTTTAAATTCTTCTTCCGAGCTGGGAATTTCCAATCATAACAGGTCAAGTGTGTGCTGCTTTACTTCTGAATCACAGTAGAGCCTAAAAGCAACTCCACACCCGGCTGCTGACGTGTGTTATAGATTTCCGTGTGATCGTGCTCGTGTCACACAGAATTGACATTCACCGCCCCCCGCACTCCCTCCATATTTGGCGTTTGTTCCGGAGTACTGACGATCCCTTTGTTCGCTGCTGAGAAAGATCGCTTGGAGGTGACGTTCGCCAGAGGTTTATTTCCTCACCCACCTTCCTAAATGTGCTTTGTGTTACACCCGTCATTAATTACTCAACCCAACTCCATGCAGGTCTGGCTAGTTGCTATAGCAACAAGCCGCAGGGTCCACCGTAGTTAACGGCTGTTGATATTATCCATATCTGTGTTTTTGTTGGTTGTTTTCTTCAAATGTTTGCAGGTTGCACTCAGCCTCTTAGGTGGTACCAGCTGGACTAAATGTAGGAAATATTTATTTCCAATGAATATGCATTTCACTGTTGCAGTTTGGTATTTTCCAGCCTTTTTCAAACGTTTGGAAATAAAAAACTTTGTTTTGTTTCTAGTGTTTCTTGGTGGTTTAGGTGTACAGACAGACAAATCTGCCATTTCTCTACTTGTCTCTTGCATGTTCTTTGACCCTGTTGTAAACACACCATCTCTTCCTCTTTTCTTTGTCCTTTCTGTCTCCATCAGGCTGGCCAGTTAGGAGTTTACCGGGCGTTCCTGGACAACTACGAGCTGGCTGTAGAGACGGCAGAGAAGTGCTGCCAAGCCAATGCGCAGTTTTCTGAAATCTCAGAGGTAAAACAGGAAAGGGAAATGTTCAATCAATTATTGATCTTTTATCTTTGATTCACAACAAATATAGATTTATTGCTACAGTTGTTCCCACATGCCATAATGATAATGCACAGTACTAAGCAACCGGCTGTCTGATGTTATGAATAAAGATTCGTGTTTATGATTATATTTAAAAAATACCACTTTTAGTGACTGTTTTTCTTTTTATCCGTCGCACCTGAAAATTCAAATGAGGCTGAAGTTGGCGTCCAATTTTTATAGCCTTTACCTCTTTTGGGACAAGTGAAAATCTTTATCTCCTTTTTATGATTCCAACATAAAATCTAGTTTACAAATAAAGTTTAAAGCAGCTGAAGATCACTTACAAAGAATTAAGATAAACTTTTTCCTAAACAGGGAAACTGGAGGCAAATACATATATTTATATTGAATGACAAAACCAGCCTCATACAGGGTCAGTGAAAATATCGTCTGACATTAAACCGGCCTGAAAAAGGAGGGTTTTTTTGGACTCATCCGTTCAAAAGACCTTTGGCTTTTTGTTAACATTGAGATTAAATGTCCATATATCCAAAAATATTACAAAATGCATTTTTGCATTTAAAAAAATGTCATATTTTGATAAACATAAGGAAAAGTGAACTGAAATTTTGTTTATGAATGAAGTTCTCTGATATAAAAAGTTTATGTTTTCCAAGTATGTGGAACTTTCTGAGACATCAGGCCTCATCTATGTTTTATGAGCTCTGTCCGTCAGCACTGGAGTTCCATGCCGGATGGGGAATTCATCATGGAGGGTTGTTAATGGTCTAAGTAATGATGCATAACTCTGCCATTTCAGCATCATCTTGGCTTGCTGAGGAGAGCATAATTAATCAGAAATGGAGGGACCTAAAAACACAGGACAGAACATGAGTGTTTTAAAGGCTTTTACCAAACTAGTGTCCAATTTTTCTGTTTGTTTTCCAACAGAATCTAAAAGTGAGGAGTCCAAAGGACTGTAAAGAGACAGCCAAGACCTCTTTAGAAGGTAAGTCACTGAGTTATACATGGAGACATTTAGGAAACTCTTATACATGAGCACATGTGTAACATTTATGCAATAATCAATCTTTTGCAGCTTTATTATACAAACCCGTGGACAGAGTGACTCGCAGCACATTGGTGTTACATGTAAGTAAGCTCAAACTATTGCAATTGTGTGTATTTGGATAGAAATTATTTTTAAAAAAAATTTCGTTGCGACAAAAAGACAGATTTAAAGCAATATTTATTTTTATAATTTCTCTGTACTTTGATTAAAAACAGCTCTGCTGACTTGGAATCACTTTATCTTTTCTTTTCTATGTATTTTTTTTCTTAATTTAGGGTTTCATAATCACTTAGTTGTTAGTGTCTAATTTCTATATGTGTTTATAAAATTTTAATGTATATAAAAAGGAGTTAGAGCTTCAAACAAAAGCAGTCATTGATGTTCCCTTTCAAACTTTGAACTCTCCGACGGAAAAACATTGATGTGTTGTCTTTAATATTTAACATTTCTACACCTATTGCCAGGACTTGCTCAAACACACCCCGACCAGTCATCCAGACCACCCCCTCCTGCTGGACGCCTTGAGGATCTCCCAGAACTTTCTGTCCAGCATCAACGAGGAGACGACCCCCAGGCGCCAGTCTATGACCGTCAAGAAGGGAGAGGTGAGAAATGTTTAAAAATGAGACCCTTTTGAATATTAGAAAGCCATTAGGAAATAATGTTGACTTAAAAAAATAATAATAATTTTTTGCTGGGTTGTGTAAAAAAAACAAGGAAAATCCAAGGGGAAAGTGGCCATTTGCTCTTATATTTTGATATTTTGTTTTTGTTTTACTATTTATAAATCTGGTGGTCCATAAACAAATTTCGTCTTCATGCTAAATTTGGAAGCTGACTAGGTTTTTACTTACATTTATGGTTGCATCCTTGAGCTGCATTCTGTGAAAATGGTTTCCTTTGAGATTCTGCACTGATTTGCACTACAGAGTTTTCTGTTTGTAGTTCATTACAGCCTGAAGGCCACAAGCACTGCAGCCATTCTCTATTAGATGTAAGCTATTAAGCTAGAGGTGAAGATCTCCCTGCATCATCTGAATCTCTTTGTGATATTAGGTCCCCTCAGGTATTTCTATCTTGTCTTCAGTAACTCTAGAATATTTATATTTCAGGTTATTTATCACCATTTTTTGCAGCCTTTTGCCTCTGCCTTCTTTTTAGAATATAAGTTTCATTTTCTTAGTGAAAATCTCACACTCCCTTTTTATAACATTCTCCTCTCTTTATTCATGTCACTGATGATGTCAACCCCCCCCCCCCCCCATAAAAGGCTTTAAAGTCCTCACCAGATGATTGTAAGAGAGCCACCAATCTGCAGCCTACAGCAGAGTGCGTGTCCTTATATGGTCATACCCAGGTTGCCTGGCTGAGAATGATTCCGTCCGTTTGCTCGTTGTCTCCCTGTCCCTCAATCAGCCCCCCCACCCCCACCCAGCCAACTCCCACCCCCACTGTCTCCCTCATCCTTGGAGATGACTTGATGCACAAGAATGGAGCTTCTTGATTGATAGCTTTCGTGACACTGCTGTACACAATGAGCCTCTAAGCCCGCTCTGACGGCCAGAATCCAACTTAATTATTCATAAATGATAGGCGGTTGAGTAGAAAAGGTTCCTCCCCCCGCTCACTTGGGGGTCATTACCCATTTCCACGCACACAATCACGCCCTTTCCTACTCTCTGTTCCGCCTTATCTTGTTTTCTTCTGAACTGCATGCAAACACAGACTTGCTTCCTCTGTCAACCCTGCAAGTCGGCGTTTCCGTCTCACTCGGTCTGGACCTTCGCTCATTAAATATTAATCATGGATACATGAAAGAAAAACACAAAAATCAATGGGTTTCATTATAGTGTACCTCATCAAAAATAGAATATCTAATAAACTGTAGTGGTATTTTCTTTTTTCCAGTTGTTTTCAGAATGAAAAACATTTTTATAGAAATTTCATGTTAATGTATATTATTTAATGAGAGCCAGTTTAGCTCGTGCTGGTTTGCGGCGCCTTCCTCCCGTGAAACCAGGGTTCGAATCCGGGCTGCTCCCTATTCCCTTCTCTGCTTCTGTGCCGGTCCCAAGCCCAGATAAATTGAGAGGGTTGCGTCAGGAAGGGCATCCGGCATAAAACATTGCCAAGTTAACCATGCGACTCATCCTCGAAAGAGAGGTTGTTTCGCTGTGGCGACCCCTGATGGGAAAAGTCAAAGGGAAAGAAGTTTATCATTTAATGACAAAATTAAATGTAAAATTTATATCTACCGTATTTTTCGGACTATAAGTCATTCCACAGTATAAGGGTGTATTCAGACTGGACACATTTGCTTCGCTTAAAGTGAACCAGATTTCGTTTCCCCGATAATCCGGAACAAATTTTCAGTCTAAGTACACCCAAGTGGACCCTGGTCCGGGACCAGGAACTGCTCTCTGACCCATCTTTGGTGGTAGTCTCGGTTCACTTCCAATTGGACTGAGCTCTGGTTTACTTCGAGTTTCCGCAGTATGAATATAACAATTTGACCAAAACGGCCACCGGAGCCAGGCTTTACGGAGTGTAAACAGAATAGGAAGGTAGACGATAAGACAAAGGACTTCCATCATACGTTCTCTCATTGCTTTGCCCCGCCCTCGTAATTCCTGGCCAATGACTGAAGAGATCCTAAAGCATGTGGGAGAAGCTACAGTCAAGTTTTTAGCTGCATGACTACATGGAAGCATTGACTTCCAATAATGTCTCAATGCAAACAGGAAAAGTTGAGGAGGAGAGTGAGAGGAGAGAGTTTTTTTTAGCTGTCAGTAGCAAATACTGAAACCTACAGTGCTCTCTAGCGGTGTTAATGGGAAAATAACGAAGATATAAGCATATGTATGTTTTTAAAAAAATCACATATAAGTCGCCACTGTTTATATATTGCATGGCTGGCCAAACTGTGCAAAAACACGTGACTTATACTTCGAAAAATACAATAATTTCTATTATTGTCCAAATGATCCAGAACAAGTTGTGTGAATGTAAACAATAAAAATAAAGTAGCAGTAGAAAAGAATGTTTTTAGCATTTGACCTGATGAGATGCAAACCTGCAGAGGATTGCAGGAGTAGAGCATGCACAGGTGACCCCCCACCCCCACCCAAGAGACCCCAGCCCACTATCACGGTAAATGTGGGAGGGAAAAACTGCTTCATTAAAATGCAAATGTTGCTGCTCGTTGGCTTGCCTTGCCTCTGGGAAAGTTACTGTGTTTAGAAGTGCCGACCTTTGAAAAGAAAAAAGAAAAAAAAGTGCACACTCATTTGCACAGTTCCACTATTTCTCACACACATGCACTAGCCTGCGAAGTACACACAACACGGGAGCAGAGAAGTGCTCCTCAAAGCAGATGTTCTAAAAATAAACCCCAGCGGCGGTTGCTTGCACACATGCCATCTCTACTAGATGGTCAATATTTAATCTGTGTTCTGCCACTTTCACTATGTGCCGGTCAGTCGATATGAGAAAACGAGCAAAGCTGCATTTTTCGTACTGTCAGATATTTTGAAAGTCTGATGTGCTGAGTTAGCTGGGAGGTGAAGTGTGAGAGTCAGGCAGCAAAACCTCCACAGGAATTCTTCAGCATCTATAATAAAAAGACTTCGCCAGAGTATAAACTTTGGGATCTTAGTTCTGCGTCTCTATTAATGTTGCATAAATGTCAATGATTGCTTTTTAAAATATTATCTCTCAACTATTTATTCGAAAAGTCAAGCACACTAGTTTGCAGTTGGACTTCTGGGTCATTTTAGATGTTGGATTGTCTGTTTTCTATTTAGCTTTCAAATATATTAAAAAAGAAATCAAGCAGGGAACCAAAAACCAATAAAATTTAGGCAGAATGAGTTTAAAGGAGACAATTTTATCTCTATGTTTTCCCCACATGTGTAAAGACATTTTTTTTTAAATCCAAAATACCCAAAAAACCCTTAAAGTCCCACTCCAGTCAATTGTAAAAGTATTCTCAGTGGTCTTTTAATTATGATTTCGTTTTCATTTTCATTAGGACGTAGTTTCTGCATAGCAACAGGAGTTTGTCAGTAATTATCCTCTGATATGTGGCGCTCTGTTGGTGCATAGTAAGCCTGACCCCACTTCCCATCAACCATCTGTTTACATGCTCTCCCAATCGCTTACATCGTCAGAAAAATGCCACAAGAACATGTTAAAAAGACACACAAAAAATACAATTTTCATTGGAGTGGGTCTTTATAGGTTCTTTTTCTAAAACTTTATAAGTAATGAATAAAACAGAAAATAATATAGTAATAAAAGAAATATTGATCAAATGTAATAAAGGCTCCTTTAACCTTTCTTTCTAAGCATGATCAAGTGTCTGGGATGACAGTGGGAAAAGTAGAAGAGGCTTTGGAGAACATCTTCCAATGTGTTGACTCACAGATGTAGTTGGTAGCTGCCATTAATGACAGCTGACAAACAGAACACCATCATCATTATCATCATCATCATTGTAATGCAGCTGTGAATGTCCAACTAAGGGCATGGGAGCTTATTAGATCCATGCCCTACCATCAGTCATGATTGTAGTCAGCTGAAGGGTCTGGCAGTTGTTTTGGCGACACGTCACATGCTTTGGTGTCTGTGCAGAGTCAAAAGCAGCGCTGTGACTTCTTCACACAGCCTCTGTTGGCCAGCAGATGCCTGATCAGTGAGAGCGCAAACTTTTCCCTTTCATCATCATCATCACCAGCTCCAACCAAGAGTTTCCTGGTGCTGACGGAAGCTGTGTGCTGGTCAAGGTGAAGGGAGGAGGAGGAAGAGGAGGAGGAGGAGGAGGAGGAGGAAGCACCAAAGGGAGGGGGGTCACAGACATCTTTAGTGTGTCATCGCTGGTTGTGAGCAAGTGTGATGTCATGCTTTGTGATTTTGCTGCTGGAGGGGGCGTTGGATAGTAGTAATCCATTCAGCCAGGAAATGAAAAGCAAAAGAAAACAACAAAAATTAGCTTTATAATGTTTTTATAGTCAGAATAAATTAGCATCTTTAGTTTTTTCCTTGCTAGAGGACAGACTCATATTTCCCTTTTGTGACTTGAAAATACGTTTGGTTTAATTATCTTTGAGTGTTTTCCTCCAGTTTTATTGTTCTCTATTAAATCTTTGACGATGCGATTAGCATAAACCTTGAAAAAAAAATGTCTGAAGACCGAAATAGTATTTGTGTTTGATCTAATTTGTTTGGTTTTATTTTTTTTCTATTATTTATGTGAGAATTGACCTGGGGTTATGGAATACAGAATTCAGCAATTTGCAACAGAGCTGCGGTTTCCGCTTTCTTTTGTTTGGAGCCCTTAGTCATTTCTGTTAAATGACTTCACTGCCCCCCTTTGGCAGGACGTGGTATAACACATCTCATTATGTAGTCTGACATCAGCTAGAAGTCCAGAGCACAAAGTATCACAATTATTTAATTTTTTTCAGAAACTCATCTGTTCCCTACCACTAGAAGTAAACACGTGAAAATTTGATAAATGTGCGACAAATAACCCACGTATTGGAATAAATTAAATCAGTTCATAGGAGTTATGGAGTCTGTACTGTTTATCTATATAAACGCACTGGTATATCCTGACTTTCTGCTGTTGTGTTTTGATGCCACAGAACCGTCAGCTCCTGAAGGACAGCTTCATGGTGGAGCTAGTCGAAGGAGCCAGGAAGCTTCGGCACGTCTTCCTCTTTACGGACTTGCTGCTCTGCGCCAAGCTGAAAAAACAGATCGGAGGGTAAAAAAGACGAAAAACTTTTAAACCATTTTTCTTCCCCGAGTTGGCCGAAGCCTCACAGCAAAATGCAGAGATTTACTGCGCTATCAGGATTTGGAAGTTAAATTTCTGGCAATGGCTGAGTCAGTCCCCTCAGTTTTTTTCCCTGATTCATGTACGTCTCACTGACTAGAGGCAAATTTAAAGACAGAAAGCTTCTCAAACAACAGAATATGGATGCCATCACAAGTTTACAAAGCAACATAAAAGAAAAAACATGCTTTCATATTCTGAATTATCCTGAAAAAAAGTTCTACGCCTCTAAAAAGTATAATTTTCCATATTTCTTCAGATGCAAAGGAGTCTTTTGTGTTCCTTGCTTTGCAGGACATTTTTAATTTTTGTTTTAGTTGTTATGATGGAAAGACACAAAGTTCAGCCTTTAATCGTCCTGATATGTGTCTTCGAAGGCTAAGAACCAAGAGGTTTGAGTAAACAACTTAGAAATGTCTTAAAATACACTTTTACTTCAATCTGTTTATGTATTATTTGCAAAAATGCCAAATGAAGGATTCTGTCCGTTGGTTAAAAAATGTTGATTTTTAGCTGCATCAGAGCTTTTGTTCCTAGTAACTTGTTTCTACTATCCCAATTTGTCTTCCACTCATTTATACATTTTTTCTATAATTATTTACGTTAATTTAGCTCCTGCTTCCCTCCTCACGTTGAGAAGACTTTTTTTTAATAGTCTTGACCATTTTTTGTCTCTAACAATTCAATTTGAATCCTTGCACAGTAAAAACCAGCAATACGACAGCAAGTGGTACATCCCCCTGACTGAGCTGACCTTCCAGGGTCCCGAGGAGGCAGATCCTCTTACAATCCCCCAAGTCCCCGATGAAGAGTTGGATGCCATTAAGGTCAAGATCTCCCATCTTCGGAGTGAGATACAGAAAGAGAAGGTAATAGATTTTAATGTCCTTCCCAATTCCAAACAACAGAAACAGATTTTCACAGTAGATTATCTTCCACTGTGTGACTTCAGAGAGCAAACAAGGGTTCGAAAGTCATCGACCGCCTCCGGAAAAAGCTGTGTGAGCAGGAGTCTCTGCTCCTGCTGATGTCTCCCAGCATGCCCCTCAGACTCTACAATAAGAATAACGGAAAGGTGACAACCCCCCCCCCCCCCCCCCCCCCCCCCCGCCACCTTTGTTTCCTCACTTTCATTTTCCCCTCCAATCATCCTCCTCTTCCTATTTTTTTTTTAGTCATTTCTGCCCCAAACATTTGGTGCTACAAGGCAAAAAGCAGCATTGAAACAATGGTTGATCTATGCCTGAAACTGGAATCTGTGTTTCATTTTAGAGCTACAGCTTCCTTATTTCATCTGACTATGAGCGTGCAGAGTGGAGGGAGGTCATCAAAGAGCAGCACAAGAAGTGTAAGAGTCCCAGACACTTGAGACACCTTCTTTTTCCTTCGCATGGTCACTTACAGTTTCCCTGTTTACCTTCCAGGTTTAAAAGCCACCTCCCTGACTTCCATGGAGCTGCAGATGCTGACCAGCTCCTGTCTCAAACTGCAAACTGTACACCACATTCCACTTAGCACAAACAAAGATGGTGAGGCTGTTCAGTCTTTTTTTCTGTCTGTGGTTTATTTAAATTTTGCTTGATTTTAAAAAGGGAGCAGATTAAATGATGTTTTGCAGACATATGTTATTGCTGTCTGATCGTGCTCCAGAGCAAACAGAGATCTGTATGGCATGTTTTTTTTTTTTAAATGACCCCTCCTTTTTTATGTTTTTTTTTCCTCTCTGACTGTTTTTCCAGAGGATGAATCCTCCGGTCTCTATGGATTCCTGAATGTTATCGTCCACTCTGCCTCCGGCCTCAAACAGAGCCTGAGTGAGTCACTCGAGTTCGGATGATTAAAAGTCAAGCAAGGCAAATTACACAGGAAGCTCAACGAGCAAACTGTGACTTTTTAGCCCTTTGCATTCTTAGCAGTTTAAATCTTAATGATAAAAGAAAACAGTATTACTGGTTTGTTTTGACCTTCTTTTCATTCTGTCAGATCTCTACTGCACATTGGAGGTGGACTCTTTTGGTTTCTTCTCAAACAAAGCCAAGACGAGAGTGTATCGATATACCACCGAACCAAAGTGGAATGAGGTAAAAACAAAACAAAAACAAAAATTCTGAAAGAGTAAAATAAAGGGTTAACACAGTTATTTGCTGTGAAAGATCGAGCAACGAATAATTCTTCTATAGCTCGGCAAAACTCGTTCAAGCGGCCACTTCTAACGGAAAGCCCACGTAAACATGCATTTTTAGGCTTCATTAAGACGGTTTCTCAAATACCACGTTCATTAAATGTGTTCGCAAGTTAAACCAGGTTGAACTTTCACCAATCAGGGAGTCCGATTTGGTAGTAACGTATAGATGGCATCCCATTTTATTTAAGGAAATGCCAACTGTTTGTAAATCTTTCCTGGAGAAGAAATCATAATTGTGGTTTGTGCCCGGCCAGGTATACATCGGAATGGAGAAACCTGGGTCAAGTTTTGCACCACTTCAACATTTCACACTAAGGCTCTTTCACCTTTAGGTGTCGGACGTGCACTAGTATCGAGTGGCGACAGTCTAGTGTGAGCACCAAATGCTAAATGTGCGTTCACAGACGCCCCTAAAGGTTAAGAAAAACTGAATAGTTTTTACTCACCTGGACTGCGTTTCCTGTGCTTTTATGCTTTTATTCAGCTGTTATTCAGGGCTTTTATTCAGCCTTCTTCCCATCTACAACATTTCCTAAGCGAAGCACCTTCTTACCGTGCAAAAGCCCATATAACGCTCCCTTGCATGTCTACTGCATATGCAAGCAGGCATGCATAACCAATCATGGATGCAGTGATTATGGCTCATACATAACAGGAAAACCTCTGAGGTTCAGTAAGAGGACCGCTTCAGAGTATTCTTTTAAAACTGCATCATCTTTGAGGAATTTGCTCAGCAAAGGAGAAGTAATGTTAACTAATGAGGGTCTGCAGCTTCTAGTGATTCACATCTGTCCAGAAGCAAAATGAGCCAGCGCCGTGTGAGCTTCAGAACAATGTGCAAAGCATATGCAGAGCACTCCCTTATATAATAAACAACATTGACGGGAGGGAAGTTGGACTGCAATGGCAGTGCTGCTTTGTTTTCTTGCCTTTGTGTTGTATTATATGCGCTGCTTGGTGTTTGAGGCTCAAGATTGTCTCCCTTTTTTTTTTTTTCCTTTTCCCAAAAGGAGTTTGAGATCGAGCTGGAGGGCTCTCAGACCCTGAGGCTCCTCTGCTATGAGAAGTGTTACAACAAGACCAAGCAGAACAAAGAGGATGGAGACGGAACAGACCGCATCATGGGGAAAGGACAGATCCCGGTATGACATGACATCACCCTCGTCCTATCAGCAGATCCCCATGACTCAGTATTGACAACAAGCACAAAGCATAAAATCCACATCAACCAAGATTTTACACGATTTAGAAAAAGTAATAAACCTAATAAAAATGGTCAAGAGAAATCAGAGGAAGGTTACATTTCATTGAGGCCAGGGAAGGATCACACTAAAACGTGCTAAAATACCCTTTTTATGCCTTTATCTTTCACTAGACTACCACATTTTCAATGTTTATAGCAGAATCCTTTACCAAAGAGATGAAAATTGTAAAGTGCTCACTCTAATAAAGTACCAGAATTCTGCCTTTATTGTCCTCAGGGGTACGTTGGACAGACTGCCTGATCTGAAGCACATCCCGCATTTATAACGTCTGTGATTAGGTTGCCAGGACAACAACAGCTTGCAGCTGTCAGCTCAGATCAACAATGTTATGAGCAATCATGATTGTATTTTTGGGCACTGTAGATTAAATAGGACAGGTGTGTATGTTAATGTGCACACAAGTAGTATTTATTTTGAGGTGCTCATTTCTATTATTTTTTGCCAAATATCTGGAGACAAGTTGGCTTCCTTGTTCTCCAGACATACGGTGGCACGCTCCACCTAGCGGCTCTCTTTGTAAATCTAATGCACGCTTTCTATGCTGCAGATGATGTCATTGAAAACAAGCTGCAGTGCAATTTTTTTACAAATCTGAGTGAGGAGGAAATCGGAGAAATCCTAAACCTTTCTTCAGCTTTGACACAATTCTGCTGCAGAAAATGATGCCCAAAATGGTCTTTAGCTTTGAAAACATCAAAACAGTCCTTGACGTTAATGCAGCGTTTGATTAATTTTTTTATTTACTCTTCAACCACTATTTATGATGTGTTGCTAGCTTAAAAATATGGTGCTGCTTGAACGAATTCAGTGAAATTTCTGTCAAATATATTATTTGACCTTCAGAGCTGTTCATCTCCATCTGAAGGATGAGCAGTGATTCCCCCCCCCACACACACACATTATCCATTTATAGAAAAAGTTTTAGTTGTTAAGCAACATATGCAGTGCCAAAGTTTTACGTGCTACAAGCTGAAGAACATCATCTTGTTTTTCAGAGCAGCTCCGTTTTTGAGCTTTTGCAAATCATCTAATATGGTTCTACCTAAATTAAATCATCAGTAAAAATTCTGTCACGACAGAAAAACAATCTGGCTTTGCAGGCAACAGATGGCTATAAGGCTGAAGAAATAGACATTCTGTCAATTAAAAACTCTGCACCTAGGTATTATTGAACTTTAACCCCTTCATTCCTTTATTATCAGCAATGAAAAAAATCCCTCATATTTTTGCTTTCATGCAGATGCCAAGTTAAGATCATTTTGGAAATGAAGTATTTGCATGAACAGCCGTCAAGGGGTTCAGTTCTGCTTGCATTTGAGTGTCTTGCTGAACATTGCAAATTTGCTTATTATAAACTAAAATGTTTAAAACAAGATGTCAAATATGAGTGGTAACTTCCAAAAACATGCTTCCTGCTGAAGAAAATGTGTTCAGGAGGATTCTTCTCTCATAAAAGTGGTGATGTTAGGAAACAATGAGTACATTTACCTTTAAACATTAAAGACATTTCATAAGCATGAAGCTGTATTGTTTTTGAAAGAAAATAGTTTGAATGTCTCACAAGGGGAATTACAGCTGAATCTAAATTCTTAAATAAAATCAATCAATTACTTTTTTAGTTTCAACATCAATTTTTTTTTTTTTATATTTGAAACACTATTCAAATATCAAGTACCCAAACCAAACAACTTAGAAAGGTTTATTACCAAATTCATTATGAATTCTTTCAATTTAATTTAACAGAATACAAAAAAATGTTGTAATAAATTAATAAATAATATATTTTAAAATAATAACAAAATAAATAGATAAATAATAACAGAAGCCCCTTTTTGTAATATATTTACCTGAAGGAAATTCAATCCATTGATTGTATGGTGGTGTAGATAAGTGTGATGTGAATTCTCAGTTTACCATTTCTTCTCACAGCTGGAGCCTCAGAGTCTTCAAGGCAAAGATTGGCAGAGAACAGTCATTCCTATGAATGGGGTAAGAGAGCCGTGTCACCCCAATTCTCTGTTCTGCTGTTTACACACTACAGAGATCTCCCCTTTTCGTAGATCGTGGCAGAACAAATTTTTATCATTCAGAACTTCTCTGAATTATGAAATATATTATAGGTTTGAATTGTTTTCATTTGAACTTCTTATTTCGTTCTTGCTAGATTGAGGTGAAACTTTCCATGAAGTTCACCAGCAGAGAGTTCAGTCTAAAGCGGACGCCTACAAGGAAGCCCATGGGCGTGTTTGGTGTAAAGATCTCTTCCGTGACCAAGTAAGTTCCCTTCAAAATAAAAGTAAATAGTATACACTATTTAATCCTTTTTTGAAAAGGAAATAAAATATTAAATAGTATGGTCTAAAATGTGGAGTAGAACACTGTTGTGCCTTTTATTGACAAGTTCATCCCCATTTCAATTGAAGCTCTTAGTGTGGCAAAAATGTAAGCTTGATCCTGAATTACACAAAAAACAAAATGTTGACATTATACCATTTTGTATATGCATCCGCAAACCGCTTTAGACCAAAAATGGGTGGAAAATGGTCCAAAAGGTTGTAGCAGGCAAGCCACTGCACTGACTGCGTGTAAAAAAAAATTCATATCTGTCAAAAACAGGTTAACAAAGTAAGGAGAACAAAAAAAAAACAGGTTTGCTGACATGGTGCAATGGTAACTGGCAGCCTACCATGGGGCAGGTTGGAAATAGGGGGAAAAAAGCTAAATTAGCTGTTAACAAAACTAAATTGAAAACTAGACAACCAGATGGTTTCTTCTGGCAATCAAAAGTAAAATAATAATATAAATAATGATACAGTATTTTTACAAATAAATGGTCATTTTTTGGCTCTTTAAAAAAGAATCCTATGTATTTTGTCTTCATTTAGGCGAGAGCGCTCCAAGGTGCCCTACATCGTTCGGCAGTGCTTAGAGGAGATAGAGCGGAGGGGAATGGAGGAGGTGGGAATATACCGCGTCTCAGGAGTGGCCACTGACATCCAGGCTCTGAAGACCGCCTTCGACACCAGTGAGTTCCACTCTAATCCAGCTGACCTACATTCTTTCCCCTCACCATACAACCCATAGCAGAAGTTTAAGCAACCTGTAAAATTACAAACAAACTTTGTATTTACTGTCTGAATAGAGACCAGCCTAAGGTTTCCCTATTTCCATCGCCAGTCATTTCTTTCTGCTGTACAGTGATCCCTCGCTATAACGCGGTTTACTTTTCACGGTTTTGCTACTTCACGGATTTGCATTGTGTTCTGCATTCTGATTGGCTAAAAAGTCACTCCGCTTCTTCTCTACCTGTGCGTCAATAACGTTGCAGTTTAATATGTATATGTACGTAAAACAGCTTGCCAAATTTACATTACGTACGTGCAAATTCTCTTGCAATTTTGAGTTTTTCTAAAACCCATAGAAAAAGAGCGACAACAACTGCCTATCACTATGTTCTTCTCCTGAACAAACACAGCTGCACCGCGGGCTTCAAAAGAAGAAAATACTGCAGAGCGGAGTCAGGATGCAGCAGCTCAGTCTGAAGAGCAGTGAAATACACCTGAGTCACTATTTGTCCCACTGTACTTTGTATTTTTTTCGCGGTGTCGGGGCTAATCTCCGCAATTTGAAGCCTTCTGTTCACATTGATGATTAAAATTATTATTTGATAGTACAGTACAGAAGTTATTTGTTGAAAAAAACATTTCTAAAGTACTTTGATTTGTGAAACAAATGCTTGAGCCTGTAAAATGGTTTGTTCTTTCTTTTCAATGTATAATAGAGTGTTTAATTGTATAATAATTGTCAAAAAAAGGGTTTTTACTTCACGGATTTTGCCTATCACAGGTTCTTTTTGGAACGTAACCCCCGCGAAAAACGAGGGTTTACTGTATATTGAAAAAGAGAACATTTTGGAAGAAATAAATATGGAGGTTGGAGCTACAGGGGAGCAAGGGCATTTGCAGCATTTAACTATTCAGTCATTTTGACGGCGGAGGAATAGAACAATTCAAATTTTTGCATCATTCTCTGGACAAATAATTGCTAAGAGGTGAATGGATGCATTCACGTTCAGCATATATATATATATATATATATATATATATATATATATATATGCTGAACATGAATGCATCCATATATATATATACCACTTTTCTCCGCTGCTCCTGAGAGAGGTTGGTGCAGGTACAGTAGCTGTTACTATGACAACGCATTACATTGCGTAACAAAACAAACAAAAAAAAGGATTCATTTGTTTTTTTGTTTTGTCTTTGCCTCTTTTCTTCACTTATTCTCTTCCTTTCTTTTGCAGATAACAAAGATGTATCAGTGATGATGAGTGAGATGGACGTGAATGCCATTGCGGGGACCCTGAAGCTGTACTTCAGAGAGCTGCCCGAGCCCCTCTTCACCGATGAGCTCTATCCTAATTTCACAGGCGGAATCAGTGAGACACCAGCTTTCAGTCCTGCTACACGGATGCATACACACACATGTGGGCAGACATGTAAGCGGTTTTCCTGTGTTCTTGTGCAGCCCTCTCGGACAGCGTTGCCAAGGAGAGCTGTATGTTAAACTTGCTGCTGTCACTGCCAGAACCCAACCTCGTCACGTTCCTCTTCCTCCTGGATCACTTGAAAAGGTTTGAATCTTTTCCTTACAGAACATGTTAGAAACACAAAAAACACACTTTTCACTGGAGTGGATCTTTAAAGGTTTGAGATGAGAGTTTACGACCTCAGTGATGTCTGTTGAAAGTTTTTTATTTCATTTTCTATCAAAATTCAAAAATAATCTTTCTAAAAAGTTCTGAATAAAAAAAAAATCTTGAAAAAACTTATTTGTTCAACACTTCTGAATTTTCTTCTTTAAAATATCTGTTTACTTTTAGAACTTTTTTTTGAATTTTTTTTAATCCACTATTAGATCTGGGCGATAATCCCACAAAAAATGTAATCTCAGATTGTTTTCAACCCAAATTAAATTTTGGATTTTAACAAAACGATTTGATTTTAACATCTCTATTGTAAATTGGCTGTAACATAACGTTCAGCTAAATACAAGCTGTGAAAATGTTTGCAGAATAATGCAGCTGATGTTTTGTGAGCATCTCATAAAGAGAAATACTAGTACAAATAAGTACAAATAATACACAACAGCAATATAATCATCAGTTATACATTGCTTGAAAGGGAGTGGAAGGAAGCGAATTTATATAATCCCACCGTTATACTGTAACCATTTTATTACATGATTTATCAATATCCGGTTCCCAGTTTTTATCAGACAGAATTAAAAATCATAAGAGGTCTTCGTATTCCTGGGGTTTCTTCGGGGGCATGGTCAGCTCTCTTTTTTGGGGAAAATCAACCTTTTAAGTAATTTGAAGATAGTTGTATTCGCAGAGAGGCACGCCACGCGCCCTGCCCATAACCCGGAACCGGAAATCCCCATGAATTTCAATCCCGACATGAATTTCTATCCCTTTTTTTTGTCGATTAAATCGAGTAATCGCCCAGCCCTACCCCACTAAACAAAACATTATCAAAACCCTACAAGGTAAAATGACTGCAGTTTCATATGTATGTATAGAGATTGAGAATTTCTTTCTTTTTCTTAGGAGTTTTTTGACCAAAAAAAAGCCCAGAAAAATGTTGGAACTGGTTATTGAAAAAACTGAGGTTTAGTCTTAAAATAGTGCTCAGCTCAAAATTTAGGGAATTTTTTTTTCCAGATCTTTAATCACCACAGTACAGAATTACAATACAAAAAAAACACTGCAATGAAAAAAATAGAGTGACAAGTCCAAGTGTATTTTACCTTTCTCTATTATTTTTTTACACACAAAAAGACTAAAATACTCAACCTTTTAAAGCTGAAACACACCTTGTATGTTGAAAAAAACCCTTCCTCATAAAACACATTTTTATACATTTCTTTTAAATCTTGGTTGGTAGAACGCTCTATGGTTTACACAGGATTCTTTTTTAAATGCTGAATTCAAATGTGTCTTTCCTAATGTTTGTGTTTTACGTATAAATACAGACTTTACAGGATCTTTTTATTTACTTGCACTAATAAAATGACATTTTGATTGTTAAATACACAGCAATAAAATAACAGACCAGTGATTTATATTTTACATTTCTGACATAGCTATAGTTTTTATTCAGATTTTTCCATTTTTTGGTCAAACATTGATCAATTTGACAAATAAATCCATGCTTCAAATAAAACCAAACCTTCTTTGAACAAAGAAAAATCGCTCTGAGGAGCGTCTATCTGCTGCATTCATAGAAATGTTGTAGATTGTCACAAACACCTTCCGGTGGATCATCTTTGTTGCGATCTTCTTCTATCTAGAGTGGCAGAAAAGGAAAGTGTCAACAAGATGTCTCTCCACAACTTGGCGACGGTGTTTGGGCCGACGTTGCTGAGGCCCTCAGAGAAGGACAGTAAGATCCCCACTAACCCCACGCAGCCCATCAGCATGGGCGACAGCTGGTCCCAGGAGGTCATGGCACAGGTGACCCACTCGTTTTTTGTTGTTTTTGTTTTCATTGTCTCGTTTAAAAGCTTTGAATTGCAACTAATAAGCCGTATTTCTTGCTCTCTGTGCAGGTCCAGGTGCTGCTGTACTTCCTCCAGCTGGAGACCATCCCCACCCCAGACAGTAAACGACAGAGCATCCTCTTCTCCACTGAAGTATAGAGCTAAATTGGACTCTCTCCTCAAAACTCTCAGAAGGGGGATGGACACTGGCTCAAAGTGAGCTTTCTGTAGTGTGTTTTAGAACTGACCAGTTGTATTCTGCATCGCTCCTTCAGATAACTGAGCACAAGAGGGCGCCACTGAGCCTCACGAGGACTTAGTCATTGCCATTTGTCTGAAAACTCTATTTAGTTTTTCTCTCTTTCTGCCATTTCTACATTTCCTTACAGTTGTGAAAACACTGAATGAAGAAGTTAGAATGAACTTTGATACGTCTTGCAGAATATTACAACGTCCTGCTCAATTTTGTCTTTGTTTTGGACAATCACAAGGTCGTGTAAAAACGTCTTTTCCCACCTCAAGATTCGCTTCTTGCCACGATAAAAACTTTAAGTGTGTCTTACGTCGCCTCAAAACTTTCTCTCTTTCCCTTGAGATTTTTTATTTTACTTCAAAACGTTCATCTTTTTCCTTAATTTCTGTGTCCTGAAAAACACAGGAAGCCAGAAACCTCGTGAAGTGTTTACAACGTAAACAAACCCGCTTGGAGTCAAAAGTATTTTAGAGAAATATAAAGAGCCTCTGTGCTCTTTTGTTTTTGCAACCAGAGAAGCAAATGCCCTTTGTTTGTGTTGTTTTCCTCACCAGGTAGTTTTTAGCTTAAAAACCCAGGAAGCAATATCTTTTCTAACATGCTTGTGTTCATGTCTTTGACAGACTGTGCATTGTGTGGTAACAAAGGACGTCTTACCAAACTGAAATGTGTTTTTGTCTCTTAAAAAAAGAGATGATTACATTTGCAGAAAAAGGTTCCTGTAAATAAACTTTAAACTCGTGTTTTTTTAATTGTTTTCATCATCGGTTTTTGCTGTTATATTAATTTATTTCACAGGCATGGCTCAGAAGTCGGGTTTTCTACGTGAACCTTTCTTCTTGAGGGAAGTCTTAGCTTTGAGTTTAGTTAATAAGAACATCAAGTTTGCCCATTCATGGCTTTTCTGAAGGTAACACTCTCCTTGTTGTTTTTTGCTGCTGTAGAAAAGGCACAAGCTCTTTAACCGCTGGGTGATCCTCAGCGTGATGGTCTCGCGTTCAGAGACCGCCGCCTGTCTGCTGTAGACTTTATGCAAGGTCCTGATATAGCACATCCAAACAAACTTGGTCTCCTTTTTGTACGATTTCATTTCGGGCTCCGGAGGTGCAATTTCACAACTACTGTATGAAAATTCAAGTGGCCTAAGCACCCTGCGTTAACGTCCAATGAAGAGAAAATCTGAAGGAATTTTTCCTTTTTGCCGTCATTTCATGATATATTTAAAAAAAAAAAATTTCCCACACAAGTCGTTTTTTTTCCAATTTTTACTTCAGTTGTTTCAAACATGCAGGCATGTTTTATGTTGTTGTTTTTTTCTGTTTTGGGTGGCATCTTGGTCATAGATGAGTCATCGTTGACTTACCGATCTGCAGGATTTCCCTTTTCTGGCCAGTATCACCCAGGCTGTGATTTATGTGATGACATGAAGACCACTTGCTTTAGAAAAAGAAAAAAAATGTGGCATGACAGCATTGAATTGAAGAGATCCAAAAACGACTGTTTACTGTGAGGTCTAAGGGTTAGGTCTGCTCATCGGTGCTCTAGACCTTTGTTCCTTGAGTCATTCTTGAAAAGTTTATTCAGTTGCCAAAGCAGCATCCACAATAATTCTTTAACCCCAGATCTCACAGCCAACTTACTATTACTCTATTTTAAGGCAGAAAAACAAAAAAAGCTTTTAATTTTGGATTTATGAGCAACTGAGGTCAGACAAAACTGCAAAAATTATGTTTTTGAATACACAACGGCCATCTAAAGAATGTGATGACAGATTTTCCCGTTGGCAAGGATCCAGTAGTTTTTTTCAATAAATCAAACAAAGCTTTTTTTTTCCTAGTCACGTTCTACTCTTTTTTTCTTTTCTTTTTTTATACTGTTTTGTCTTATTTTGCTTTTCTACAATGACTGTGTTGCTTCATCTGTGTTTAAGTTTTGTTGATGGAAAGATGACGTCTCCCAGCCCTTCTTTCATTCATCCTACTCTGCTGTCACAAGTCCTGCTCCACCCTATCGTGCCTCAACACTTAAGTGTTTAGAGTCAGTACAAACTCTCACAGTGTTAACCTTCTTTCCCCTGTTGCCTTTGCTGAAGCGTCCGCGTGTCTCTGACAGGCTAAGACAGGACCTTACTTTGAAGCATGGTCTTAGCTCCATCGGTGGAGAAGCTTTTTGAGCATTTATTCCACCACCACTGCTAAAAACAGTTTTTTTTTCTATCCAAGCTAGCATTTTTGTGGGCACAAATTAGCATTTTGTGAAACACATTAGCATATTATGCACAAAAATTAGCATTTTTTTAGGCACAAATGAGCATTATGTGCACACAACTTTGCTTTTTAAGGGCACAAATTACTATTTTTTGTGCACAAATTATCATTTTGTGAACACCTATGAGAATTTTGTGCCCACATAAATTAGCATTTTGTGGGCACAAATTTGCAATTTGTGCGCACATTAATATTTTGTGTGCACAAATGAGTATTTTAGGAAGTAGGAACTGATGATACTTATTAGATGCTAATTTGTGGCACATAAAATGCTATTAAAATGCAAATCTATGGCCAAAAAAAATACAGATTTGTGCACACAAAAAACAAAATCTTGGCCACATTATCATTTTAGAGAAATATTTATAATTTTTTTTGTTTTTATGTCATGTCAGGGCTCCGTAGCTTCCCTAATATACTGCATGTACTGTGAGAACACCGTCTTTTAGCAGCAATGGAGGCATAGGAGGCCTTATTCTAAACACTAGGCCCACTTCTTTATTAGCATTAAAATAAAATTTTACTATTCAACATTTGAAATCACACAAGTTAACTAGCATGGTAAAAAATGCACTTACTAGTTGACTGGTGGATCCATTTGGTTCTACTAATGAACATTTTTAAATGAACTAGTTTACCAGTAAGCTTCAAAAAGCAGAAACTAAAATAAAAAACACTGTTCAGTAAATTGGTCAGACTTTTTAAGTCTAAGTGGTGTGCTGTGACATATTTTGACAATTATCCATAAAAAGGCTTAGCTTATTCATTAATGGTGGTAAAACAAAAAAGCTTGTTGATATCTGTGATAATGAATAAATGCTCCAATGGCTTTAAACGAGTGTTTTACCTGACTGTGATGCTGACTGACTGAAGCTGTGTTGTCGTTAACAGACACAGCTTTGTCTCTTCTATTGCCTTTTTAATTATTCTTTATTTATACGTCTCCCAAGTTGATTTACTTGATTAAAACAGTTTTGTTTCCAAGTTGAAACATTTGCTTCACTTTCCCGCTCATCTTCGGCTGCTTGTGTCATCGGCAAACTGGACTCTTTGATTGTTTACCTTAACGGTTTCAGATGAAACTGCTCCTGTACTTTTTCATGAGTTTGTATACTATGTATTATAATAGACCAAACAGAATTAGTTTTCTCTTTTATTTATTGTGGTGTCACCGGTTTCTGCTCTTTGAGCTTCCAGCTGGTTCACCTTTAGTCTCTTTGGAAATTTGAAGTGTAAGTCTGTGGTAGAGGAGAGAGGAGCCTTCCGTGGCTCCAAATTGTTTTGTTGATTGTCGCTGTATCTGCATGTCCACTCATAACCTCAAACCGAGCCAAAAAGGTTAGACTGTCGGTGGACTCGTACCAAGATATGGTGCATCTTGCTTTTCTAGGACAGTTGTAAATCTTCTGCATTTATTGTACATGACCCTGGTACTTATCACCACATTTCCATACTATAGTTAATTCATTCAAATGGCCTTCCGCAGCCATTTCTTTAACAACGGGCTACCAAGAAATTGGACTTCTCTAGGGAACACTGTAGGTTGTTTTATTTGTCATGCCTACATGTAAAGGGAAGGAGAAGCCCTGATGACCAACCACGAATGCTCTCTTTTTAGTCCTCGATTTCTGACTCTTCTACTTGTTAAATATTCTGTGTCCTGCTTGTAGAACTGTAAAAAGTCAAGTATTCTGAGGTCAAACATGGGAAGCATTTGCAGCCTATGTTTGTACACAAAAACAATGTTAAATAAAATCTCCTGTATGAACATAAATGTTCTTGTCGTGTGTCTAAATCAGTAGAGACTACAAGAAAGATTTTTGTTTTGTTTATTTTTTATCTCATTGGGACGTCTACCATGTAAAAGCATTTAATGGTGTGGTTGTGGGTAGGTTTTGATTTTAAACAAAAGTAAGAAATATTTGAAACGTTTGCAACTTTACAGTAGGTTTTGAGTATACATTATTAATTTATCTCTTGCATCATCATAAATTTACTGGCAAGAGTTTTTTATTATGGATTATGGAGTATTTTGGAAGTGCAGATATACTGTGTGGTTCAAGAACTGTTGCAAAACAAGAAACAGCAGAGGGCACGTCCATGTTGAATTTCCACGATCCTTTTTTTCCTAAGTAATGTTTCACTGCGAATTTCAGCTTCCTAAGTAGAATAAAGATTTTAAAAAAAATAGTTCCACAAGATAGACTGGTGAACTTTTACCTTTTTTGTATAAAAATGAATGGAAATAGTATTTTTGGATTTTTAAAAAAATGTTATGGGATGGAATTCCGTTTTTTTTCTTTGATGTAAGACTGAAAGGTGATGGAGAAAGTTAGGAGGGCGGAGCAGTGGTTAGCGCTCTATTGCTTCACAGCAAGAAGGCCCTGTCAAATCCCGCCAGTGACTTATCTGTGTAACCCAGGCTTCCTCCCAAAGTCTAAAAACATGCTAAATAGGTTAATCAGTGAGTCTAAATTGCCCCGCTGGCAACCCTTTCTTAACAGCAGCTGGGTTGGCTCCAGGAATTCCGTGACCCCAAAAGGTATCCATTGGGTTCTGAAGATGGATGGATGGTGCATCATGCTACAGACCATAGATAGGGTTTCATCATCGTAATATAAGAGGGAAAGCGACACAAAAAATGAAGGAAAAAAAGTATTTCTTTTGATTATAAAATCTGCTCAAAAATGATTCAACAGAATAATCTAAACAAAAACAATAAACTGGAAGGTGTTTCATTGGTTCAGTGCTGAACTTGAGAAGAATCTTCTATAATTGTGTTTGAAGTTTGCACAATAAAAATGATGAGAACCCTGCAACTAATGTGACTTCATTTATTTTCATTTATTTTAATTGCTTAAACTTTGTCTTAAAATGATTTGATTAATCAAGTTGTGTAATGCCAAATAATACCAGCAATTTTTATGGAGCAATCAAAAATTTGTCAAAAATCCTATCAAGTGAAGGTTAAATAATAAGTAATGATTTCCGAACCACATTTGGTATTGTTGAGCCACATTTCGCCATGGTTTGGTCATTGTCTCTCTGCCCCTCTCCTCTGGTTATCTCTGCTATTGTTATAGCCTATACTGGCTGTTTTTAATGACTATTTTTTTTTAGTTGTTGATTTATCAGCCTTTACCCTCCACGGTAAATAGACTTCTACCTTTTAATTCTCTTTAGATAAAATTGAAATGCACTATGTGGTATTCAAGGCCATGTTTTGTTGTGGATTATAGAAGCCATTCTAAAACAATTTAAAAATAATAACAACAATGTTAATGCACAGAAAAGAGCCTGTTTATCACGTCATTCTTTATTTAGGAGACTATTAAAGGTTAATATTTATGATGTGATCATAAAAAGATATGATGGAACCAAGCGAGGCATCAGACTGGGATCTTTTACATAACAAATACACCACACAGCATGAGATGCAAAACCATGTTTAGACAGTCTGAGAACAGCGGTTTCACTCTCGAGTACATTTCAACAGCTTCATGTTTATACAAACACTATTTACCATCTTATTTTGCAGAAAACTTATTGAGGATTCTTCAGGAACTCAGCACAAGTTGTGTTCCAGTGACACAGCTTGTAACTGTTCTTTAAGCAAAGTTACAGTTTCTACCCATTTTCCTCATTGTGGACAACTTTTCCCTGACGTTGAGAAACCCACATTCCTCAGAAAACCCAATAGACTTAAACAAAGCACAAAAAGTTAGGAACTTTGTGTTTGTTAGACTATTTCTTTGTTGGAACAATCCTCACTGGAAACGAATCACAGCTTTTTTGGATTTGTAAATCGAGCCACATGTGTGAGGAAAGTGTATTTGTGGAACGAGCTTTAGAGTCGAGTTTTGGGGTTTTTCATCACAAATTTGCGGAATCGTTTGTTCTTCTGCCAAAACAGATGATATTGCTGTTGTGTTTAGCCTTTGGTGCCCCCAGATTTGTCCGCACTACATTAGTCATTGAGTGCTTGGCTGATCTAAAGGAATAGGAAAATTTCCAGCAGGTTTTCCTGCATCATTGCTTGGAGAAAAACCATCTCTAAGCTAAAGGCCAGGTTCTGTATAGGGGGAGTGTCCCAAAAAGTTTATGTCCGAGAAACCTGTCAGTACTGAAATACCGGTTTTCTTTTGCAGATCTGCAGTCAAACTTTGCAGGTCAATATGGCCGACAGCGATCTGACCATTGACTGTATATGAGAACTGGACCAAATGAGTCTGAAGTCACCCACAGACTTGCTTCAGTACCCAATTTTTCATGATATGGACGCCGCCAGTTGTCAGTGAGCGGTGATTGGTTACGTGTATCACACATGTATCATGAAAGAACGAAATTTTATATGTGAAAAATACGCAAAATGTATGTAGTGGCTGTGTGACACGGCCTTAAGGGGGAGGCCAGCAGGAACCACCTACTGTTATTGAGGCATCTGAATGGCCAGTTTATAACTGGAATAACTTGCAGTAAAATAAAGAAATCTGAAGAACATGTTAGAAAAAAGCTATCAGAGAAAGAATAGTAATCCTGACAAATACAATAACTGAGTAATAGCTGTTTATTTCTCTATTAATGTTTATGAGACTTTTGGCTTCTTGAAACCAGTGGGTACTTCCTGTTTGGGAAGCGAGGAGGGAGGAGTCACTCAGTCCAATCCTCATATACAGTCAATGATCCAGATAGACCATCTTTGGTCTGATAGGGCCGTCAGGAGGTCTTTTCAGACTGTCCATTCAGCGCTACACTTATTTTCCAACGTTTGCAACATCTGATCATGTGGAGGAACAAAATTTTTAGCAGCGATGACTGAATGAAAGAAGAAGACGTGGAGAATAGTATTTGGATTGCTGCACTTATCTTGCCTGTCCTTCCTTGCAGCATTTCTCTAATTACCGGAAGGTAGAGGCAGTCTCACTGCAGGCAGATACTAGGATGCAACCAGTCTGGAAGTGTACTCAGTCCTCCAAGATGAGGATCTCCCCCACAGAGCAAGGACGATCAGACACAACCTCCAGAGTAGAAAAGGTGGAATAGTCCTGACGTTAACCTCATTGAGGATTCTTCAGATCAATTTGGAGCAGCTGTTGTCAGAGTGACCAGTACTCCCATGATACCTGACATAATGGTTGTCCTTCAGCATGAGGAGGAGGATAAGGAGCCAGACTCCTTCTTTTGTGTGTTAATTTTTGGGTTATTCATGTCAGGATATACTCTTGGGTTACTTTTTGGAACAAATACTAATTTTGGGGTGTTATAGTGGTTTAATTTATGTTTAAGGTCTTTTTTTTCCTCCTTAAATGACCCAGAAAAAAAGTTGGGTTAAAAACAACCCAATTTGTTTGTTTTTTTTAGTTTTTATTGTCCACATGTATTTTTTCCTTGAAACTTTAGTCATTTAATCAACTCAACAAGTGTCAATGGTAGTGAAACCCACACACTCCGTTCTCTCTCATCCCAAAATGCTTGTTAATGTCAGACCTTTAAAAAAACAGGAAGTAAACGAGTTTTCCAAGAGTAAAAGTGTTGATTCGAAGAAGCATTGTCACAAAATATCTTCTGAACAGGCGCAGAGCTACAAGGGGGGCAAACAAAATATCTTTGCCCCCTACTTGCTCCCCGATTCTTTACACTTTTACACTCAAACATTCGTCTGGTCAACTTTCTGATTATCTTTAGCAGTAAACAAATAACTAAAAGATTAGTAGATTAAGAATGAATCAATAAGAAAAAGTGACAACTAGAAAACATGCAGTCCTTTCATCTGAACTGACAACAGTGTTTCCAACAAAAAACCTGTTTTACAAACAGACTTTTTTAATTTTTTTCATGTAAAAATATAATAACTTCCAGAACTTTAGATGAATATTGTAATGACAGGTTCAGATACAACATCTCCATCATGCTGTCAGTCACATGACGTCACACATGAATTTGGTAATATTTTCAAACTCTATTTAACTCTTAACACACGCTTTTTCACATCTCGCAAGGTCTTGACCGTTCACGCAATCACTGTCAATCAGCTGATTCTGCAGCAGGGAAAAGTAGTTTTTCATACACACTGTCACGTCCCACCCCAAGGGAGGGAGAAAAGAGGTAACATAAAGAAAATAAAGTTAAGCCGGTAAGGGTTAAAGGCCGTCAGCGCAGCCGTTTATTTGAAATGACAGCTGCAAAGGGGAAAAGAAAGGTAACAAACGTAAATGCTCAAGCACTAATGCAATAAATAACAAAACCAAAGTGGGACTTTAAACTAGCAGGACATCACCAAAACACTAAACATAACCGAAAACAAAGATCACACGCAAGAGGGAAAACCAGGCCGTTTCCACAGGCTCTAATGCCAAGTCCGACAACAGGGGCCTGCTGATTAAACGGATTGCTCCCAGGAATTCAGCTGCCACTGGAACGTGGGCTGCTTGAGGCTTTTATGCTTCCCGCCCAGCCTGGTGATTGGAGGAGGGAAGGAGGCCGCAATCATCTCCTGCAGGAGGTGAAGTCAGGTGGTGTGGTGGAGGCTTCTGTAAAACAAACACACGTACACACTCATATACACACCAAAGGCCAGGGCCATAATACACACTTTTTACCGATATGCAACACTTACTTCTAAAGCATTGGATATTGTTGCAAAGAAGATATGAAAAGCCGCTTTTCTCCATTGCAGAATAAGCTGATAATCACTTCACTACTGTGCAGTGTTGCATATCAGTTTTTCAGAACTTGTCAATAAACAGAACTTTAATGTCTTATTTTACAAAAAAAACTCATAGTTTTAATTTGAAAATGAGACCTTCACTGACACTTTATTTTAAAGATTTATTAACTCCCGATGACAGTAGCGCTGCGCTTTTGCCTTTTTTAGGTCAACATTATTCTGCATTTCAGAGCAATAAATACATTGTGCCTGAACAGTGTTTTTACTAAACTCCACCAAATTTATTAAGATTGCAAATCAGTGATCTTGGACGTTGCGAATATCTGTACTCAAATTTTCCGGAGTAGGTCACTATCGTCTGGCTCCAAATGGCAATGCTCGGATTGCAGAAAAATGGGAACTAATTTGACATCAGTGTGCTGGAGCTGGAGACATTTTCTATGGGTGATGTCACTTCTGCATCCATCTTTATTTACAGTCATTGGTGGAAATGCTCACTGAATTGCCTGGACCATTGTTGACTTGATGAGATTGGACCGTATAGTTAAGTAGAAACAAGGCTTATTGGTGCCATTATTGACAAAGAAGAAGAAATAATCAATACAAGCTTCTTTAAGCATTGGAAAATGACAAAAGCAAAAAAATGTTAATGAGAATTTGAGCCCCGCGAATTATTTTCTGACCCTGTACTGTGTACATTGGCCCACCGGAACTTTTTAAAAATTTCTGTACTTTTTAGTTTTGTTTTTTGTTACTGCTTTGATAATTTCTTTTGTCTGCTGTTGTCATTATTTGCCCCCTTCCAAAGTCTTTTGCTCCTCCTGCCCCCACATGTATAATGTTCAAGCTCCGCCACTGCTACTGAACTCAAAACTTCTCACATATGTTTTTAACTAAGGGATTTTCCAGAAGTCTCCCTCTTGTACTACCTGATTGTGACCAACGTTCTGCGCTTTTTACGCGGCACCTCAAGCTCCAGAGCGCAGTCTCCACTGCGCAATCTCTATGTCCTCCCCATAATAAAACCCATGCTGGCAGCCGGCGTGTCTGCGCAGCATCAGGAGCGGCTTCGCATCACTTTCCTCATTCCGCTTCATCGGTCACATTCAAATGGGAGCTCGCTGCCTTCCGCTCCGACGCGGTGTCCGCGCGCAGCCAGCGGGCAGAGCGCACGGAGCAAATACCCAAGAAAGATAAACGGTCTTGCCTCCAAACATAAGGTAAGAGCACCTCATGTCGTCAAGAGATGACTCATTTTCCTTTTTATCACTTTGAGAGATCTGGAACAAGAAATGTTATTGTTTTTTACTGATTTTTTTCTAACGGCTATAACTCTATTAGATTAGCCGTTAAGTCGCTTCCTGTAGCTGTTAGAGCTGTTATGTGCATTTCTTAATCATGTGACTTCGTAAACATGAAAAAAACACATACATTTTCTTTATTTTGTTCAAAATTTCGCGCTCTTCATGTATCTTAATGCTCTTTCAGTTGCTCTCCAGCAGCATGTCTGTTCCAGACGCCTTTCTGTTTGTATTCCTCTCGCCGGCAGGCTGCAATGATTGACAAGGCAGTGACAGCTCCTTTCCAGCAGGATGTGCGTTTTCTTATCACAACCCCCTCCAGCTGCGTACAAGGTGAAAAAAGGCTCCATATGTGAAAGATTTGTGCGTTGGCTCCCTAAAAAGGCTTGATTTCTAAGGGAACAGAAAGGTGAGTCAAACTTTGTTCCTTCGCTCAAAGGTTGCCTCATAAGGTCTTTTACTGCAGCTTTTTTTTTTATACCAAATAAATCCTGGTTTAGGAATTCCTTTGGGCTTGGAGAATGTTTTAATTGCTCAACAACAAAAGAAAAGGTGGAGTTTAGTTCAGTTAGAATTGCTAGAGTTACAAATGTGCTTTGAAATTTCCATTCAACTAAATAAATGCACAAAAAAACGGCACCTGTGCTAAAATAGTGTGTGGAATGAATAAAAACAGTTTATATTGTCAACACTGCATTGTGCCTTCATGTTTCTGTACCTTTTAAAAGGTGGATTAAAGGACTCCTGCTTTGACATTTAAAAATTGAAGCTTACTCAACAAGCATTATGACCAAAATAGATATAGTTTGACATAAAAGGGTTTTGGGTGCTGCCCTCTAATATTTCCACTCACTCATCAGGAATTTCCTATTTGAGAGATTCATCAGCAATTTGCATATCTGGGCTTTTTTAAATCAAATTTCTAAACAAAACTTGTTTGAAAAGTGCAGAATCTCCCAAAAGAAGGGTCTAACATTTCTTATTTATGTGATTCAAATACTTCTCCCTTTTGGGGTCATAGATTTGACAGAGCCTAACCCAGCTACTGTTGGGGGAAGGCGGAGTACACCCTGGACGGGCTGCCAGCCTGTCACAGGGCAATTCAAATACTTACAAAATCAATTTTGTAAGTGGAAGATTTTTTCCCGGAAAAAAATCATTCATTCCTTCCATAGATGTGCTCTGACATATTTTCATAATTTAATATCAAGGGTGTTTGACCTGAGATGTGAAAAATTTTTGAGCTAATAACTATTTAATTTTTTTTTTTTTTTTTTTATCATACTGGACAAGTTTGAGATACTATAGTTTAGCTGTAGCCTATATCGTAGCTTGCTGCAGTAAAAGCTTCAATCAGTCAGTTTTACTGCACCATAACCGAACTGCTCCACATTAAGCAGGTGTCCTCCTTCAGGAATAGGAAGATTTATGTCTCAGTGGTTTTATGACTAATTTATTTTTACTATTGTTATTTTAAATGAAAAATATCATCAATAATTTTCTTTTAAACTTGATCTACCAAACCCAAAGCATGAATGCATCTTCTCTATTTCGCTCTTTATCAAACTGTGCTGCAAAGTTCTTGCAGATTTCAAATCAAATGCGAGACTTTTAAAACCGTTTCGTTTTCTGCATTCAAACTTTGTGTTCTGGTGCTGATTCGATTTGAAGAAAATAGTCTAAAAGTAAAATTGATATCGTTTTTGCTCAAAAAGCTCCTAATAATAGCAGCAGAAGTGGCCAGGCCAAACAACACAGAGCTACAATAAACTTCTAGTCAAGGTTTTCAAAAAAAGCCTGTTTTTCTTAGTCCAGTGACGAAAGAAACTAATAATCCCCTCAGCATCACTGCAGCTTATCTGACATTATTTGGAAGATGGTTTCTTTCCTTCTTTCTCCTCTTGTGTTTTCACTGTGCTGCTTAGAAAACCCTGCTCTGTGTCAGGCTCCTCACTGCTGAAGCGCGTTCAGGTTGGAACAGGTTTATGGAATAAGCTCTAATCTGCTTACAGTGCAGAAGAATTTAGCAAAATAACTCTGAAGAAACACAGCGGCGATAAGTCGACCAAGCTCTCCGGCAACAGTCTGGTTTCGCAAAAAATTTGCTGGTGTTTTTTTTTCTTTTTTTAAGAGGAATTATCAGTGATTTTGGAGGAAAGTATGTCAATGCCGGGAATGATTAGAGGGGCAGTTTTGGGAAACTTTTCGTGAAATAAAAGGCCCATTGTTGGACTGTCTGCTTTGGCCCTGTCCCCTTGTCTTCCAGTGATAGATGTCGTTTCTGTCGGGACTGCTTGTGTACTGTAATCTGTTTATACAGGCTAAAACCACTGATGCTCTCTCCTCAGTAACAAACCTCTCAGATGTTCTGTCCCTGATGTTTTTACTTCCTCCTGTGACGGAGTTCACTGAGCCGAACACGGAGGAACAAAACACCTCTGCAGAAAAAAAAGAGGAAGACCAGCACATCCGTATAGTACTAGTAACGGTAAAAGATGAGACTGAAATCACACATCATATGTGGCATTTTTGTGAACTTCCTGCCTTAACTGTGACACATTTGTGTGTTTGCCCAGGGTGAAACAGTCAGCATTGCAAAACAGGCAGAGGAGTTTGTAGAATGAAAGCATGACTAAAAGACAGAAGAAGTAAAAAACAACAACAACCATGCTGAGGACCTATGAGGGGATCTACATTGGTCTGGAGTTGGTGATTGCGCTCCTGGCTGTAGCTGGAAACATCTTGGTCTGCTGGTCTGTCTGCCTGAACTCCAACCTGCAGAGCATCACTAACTTTTTTGTAGTGTCGCTGGCTGTGGCTGATATTGCGGTGGGACTGCTGGCCATTCCTTTTGCAATTACAATTAGGTATCAGTCTTTTTTTTTTCTTTTAAAACTAATTTTACAGAGTTTTTACTGTTTGTGTTTCCATTTGAATGTTTTTTTTCTGATTTATTTTTTCTCATTTTAAAGCTGTATTTTTTTTATCTCTCTTTGTCAACTGCAGTGTGGGTTTCTGTGCTGAATTCCATGGGTGCCTGTTCATTGCTTGCTTCGTCCTCATTCTCACCCAGAGCTCCATTTTTAGTCTGCTGGCTATTGCTGTGGACCGCTACATCGCAATCAAGAACCCACTCAGGTGAAAACAGCCTTTTTTTTCCAGTTTTAATTGTGCAGTGACCTTGCATGTATAAAATAACTTAATAAAAAGTAATTTTTAAACATTTTCACTGCTAGTTGAGCTGCATGAATAACTCCAATTGTATGGTTGATTAATAGCTTCATTGTTTGTTTTTTTCTAAAGAGATATTTCTAGTAAGAAACAGCAAGGGGTTTACATAAACAGTTGCAGGACATTTGTAGTGTGTCTTTGTTTACCAACACCAAAACTGGTGCCACAAACCTCTACATATCCTGCCTAACCCTTTTTCTTAATTCAAATAATCCCGATTTGATGACTAAATCGTAGAAAGTCCTAACAATAAGGCTCGACCAAAAATAACAAGGAGTTTTGGAAAGCTTGGATATGTTCCAGATTTTTACCATAAATAGATTAACGTATGTTGCAACAGAAACACTGGACATGTGTGATGCATGTTCAAAAATGCATGGTGTTCATACAAGCAGGGAGCGGCTTCTTCTTCTTCTTCTTCTTCTTTTTCTGGCGCATGTCTGCCACCTACAGTTGGAAGAGGCTTGGTACGAAATATCAAAGTCGTTCAAATCTCACAAATCTTGTTCCAGACTTTTTCTTTCACGGCTCTGTTCCCATACATGAAAGACTTGGTGTTATAATTTCGGCCAGACAACAGCCGCAAATGATGATCAATTTTCAAGCGGTTGGCACATCCGTGAAGTAAAAGGGACGCCAGAAACATTTGTGATTTTTTTTCTTTCTCCCCCACATTTGGAGTCTCAAAAGTTTCCTGAGACTTTGACATCATGTTTTGCTTAATTGAGACCAAAAAAATGACACTTTTTGAATTTACAACAGCTTTATGCCAAAATTTAAACCTGATGTGGTGTATTATGACAGTCCTGAACAATATATGATGGTTAGAAAATCCAAATGAACAGCTGTAACATGTTTCCTTTGTTTGAAAGCAGACCAAACCAAAGGACAGTGAGGAATTTTGGCATTCCCACAGTGTGAAACGTTCTTTAATAGTTTCATTATACCTGTCTGTGTACAGTTATGCCAAAAACAAATGTCACTCTTGTCCTTCCTGTTCGGGTTCTTGACTTAACAATCATTTGAATGAGTTTATTTGCAAATTAATTCACGCTACTATTTTATCATTTTGACTTTTGGAGTTTCTTTGGCATGTCTATTCACAATTACATACAGATTACTGCAATATCTCACAACAAATATGCAAAGAGCAATGCAAACTTTTAGCAAATGAAATCAATGCAACCATGGATCCTTTGTTCTTTTTCATTTAATAATTCTGTCCAAAATCAGAACACATTTTTTTTCAAGTTCTTACCAATTCATCTGCGCCTTTAACCAGAATACAGCAGAACAGAAAAGCTGAGAGGATGTCTGAAAGCATATTTGATTAAAAAAAAACTTCAACTGGCAAAACAAATATCATTACGTTGATTATGTATTTAAGCTTCAATGCACAAGTGTTTTCCTCTTCATTCAGGTTGACAAATATTTGACTCTTGTCTGGACGACACAATCGCTGAATGATTAGATAACCCCAGCAACTGGAAATGGGTTATGATTGAGTCTTCAACTTTTCAGGTACAACAGTCTGGTGACGGGACAGAGGGCAAAGGGCATCATTGCATTCTGCTGGGCTGTCTCTGTGGCCATCGGCCTGACTCCAATGTTCGGCTGGAACGCAGGTGAGATTCTGTGAGGAAAAAACTTACAATGTTCTAAAACAGAAACATATTACTCCAAGTAACGTGTTTTTTTATTATATGTGGGAGGTTTTTTCCCCATCCTACATATGAGATTTTCTCTTTTTTTCCTCCTATAATCTGTAACTCCTGAGTTCTATTGACCTGTAAGTCACTAAAATCAAAAATGTTTTCGAGGCAATTGTGTTATCCTATACACTTTATACCAAGTCGATCTCTTTATGATGATTATTTTAATAAAATTACAGTTAATATCATTGTGAGTTGCTGCAATTAATCATATAAAAGGTCAACTATTATTAAATAAATAAAGGCTTGTAGTTTTAGGTGAGCAGGTTACAACTGTTTTGTAGTGGACAGTCACTGTTGGGGCGGAGTAAGCCTTCCTTCATTTCCCATCATCCCTTTGTTTACACTCCTGTTAGTTTACCGTTCCTTTACAACCCAGCCTAACATTATCAGAGCAACAAAAATGGCGAGCAATATCAGAGCTATTCAGCAGTACAGTTATGATCCAGACGATGATAACAAAGACGTACACGGATCTGCAAATGGAGGCATCTGAATGGAGCAGAGCAGGGAGATTATGACCCGCCCAGCATAGTTTCTACATAACAAATACACTCTTTTTTTAAACGGCATTTTCCATTTGCTCCTGATTCACAATGATTTGAGTAAAGAAATACCGGTACCAAGAAATGCAATTTTTGGCTGAATTTTCTTTATATGTCCTCCATCATGAGGAAAAATAAAACACAATTTTTATTTGACTGGGTCTTTAAAGTTTATTCTATTTCTGGAAAAAATTCATTTTGCCATTAAAAAATAAATAATAAACACAAAACCTGACAGACACTTGTTTGTTTTTTATAGGTTGGAATTCCACTATCACTACAACTGAGAGCAAGAGGTGCTCTGAAGGCATGACCGAATGCTTTTTTGAGAAGGTGGTTACCCTGCACTACATGGTCTATTTCAACTTCTTTGGATGCGTTCTTGTGCCTCTGTTGGTCATGCTGGTCATCTACGCCCACATCTTCATGGCGGCGCGTAGGCAGCTCCGTCTCATGACTCTGAAAGTGGCGCAAACTCCTGCCCCTGGACAGAGAGCCCCGACTCCCACCTCGTCTCGCTCCTTTCTGCAGAGGGAAGTTCGTGCTGCGAAATCACTGGCCATCATCGTAGGTCTGTTTGCTCTCTGCTGGCTTCCTCTGCACATCATTAACAGCTACAACCATCTATGTCGGAACTGTGAGCGCCCACACATACTGGTGATGAACATCGCCATCATCCTCTCCCATGCAAACTCCGCTGTGAATCCCTTCATCTATGCCTACCGCATCCGGGAGTTCCGGCAGACTTTCCAGAAGATTTGGAAGCAGCACATCATGAGGCAGAGAGACGGCTGCAGGATTGGGCCGGGGGATACCAACAGCAGAGAAATCAGAAGCCACAGTATCGGGAGGACCTCCCAAACCAGTAAAGATGAGTCATCAGGTGACACAGTGGTAAACAGTTGTTTTCTGGAAGTCACTCCTGACCAAGCAGGACAAAAAACAGCTCATGAACCGTCTCAGCAGTGGACATCATATTCAAACGTGGAATCCAGCAGCTGCACAATCAATGGACACCAAGGGAAAGGTGGCACTTCAGCAGAGCAGGATGAACCTTACACCACAAATCCTGCACGGGATGCAGAACATTCAGCTGCAGAAATGGGTGTAGCATCTAAAGCTGGGGCCGGAAGGCACACAGGAAGCTGCATTTCTTTTATAAATGTTCAAGCTTTCTCACAAAAACACATGGACTGTTCTGCAGATACCACTGATGTGTCCTGATGAAGTGTGTCACCAGCAGGACATGATTAGTAAAATGCAAACATGTCAACAAATTATTAAAGGCTGGACCACCCGCATTGAAATGTACATAGGGTTAATTTTAATAATAATAATAAAATAATAATATTTTTCTAGTGTTTTTGTCACTTTTTAAAATTCTTTCTTGCCTGGAATTTTGTCTGAAGCACAACAGTGCATCTTATGTAAAGCAGATTTGAGTTTTATACAAGTGTGGGAATTTTATTTTCCCTTGAAAAATAGAAGTTCTTTATTTGTGGTATTTTTTAGGTTGTATCTATGGAAAAAAGTACATTTTTATGTAGAGAAATGCACTAATATTTTAATCTAATAGAAATTACCCGTCACCAGGACAAATAAGAGCTTTGATATTTCTAGAAAAACATTTGAGACTGAAATACAGTCAGATTATCTTTTGATCTATTTTCAAAGCGTTCCCAGTGGAATTCTTATTATGATTATGCCGTTTCTAGCCAAAATGAACAAAAGCTCAATCCTTTTCTAGGACATAGTTTCTGCAGAGTGGCAGGAGTTCATCCGAAATTCGCTTCTGAGTTGTGGACTATTGGCGGGGAGTAAGCCTACACTCATTTCCCATAATCCCTTTGTTTGCACTCTTTCCTGCTAGCTTCCAGCAACTCACAACCCCAACCTAACATTACTGGTGCAACCAAAAAGTTGAGCAATATTGACATTCTCCAGCCGTACAGTTTGGAGTCAGATGCCAGCTCAGATGAGAAAAATGACGAGGAGTTTTTTCATCTGCATCTGATTCACAACGATTTGAGCAAAGAAATACCAAGAAACAAAATTTTAAATCTAAATTTTCTTTAAACATGTCCTCTGTCATGAGAAAAATGCTTCAAGCTAAAATACTGTTTTCATTGGAGTGGTTCTTTAAGTAAGAAATGTAGCACAAATGTTGCTGCTTTTCTTCTGTAAAATCCTTGTAGTCTCCATTTCTCTATTATGAATGACTGAATAACTGATTTCTAAATCAGCTACATGTTTCGTACCACATTTACTGCAAATGACTAAATCACGTCATTTCGCTTGTAAAATTTTTTTCTCGTTTGCTTCTAATTTCTCAAAGATGTATTTTATTTTTTTTACCATTTTCCCTACTGTGCTTCTGCTGACTGCACATACTTCAGGTTCAAGGTGTTTGCGGGACACATTACAAACTAACATGTTCCAAATCTGAAAAAAGTACACAGTGGGTTTATATTTTTTACTTTCACAATATTTTGCAAATTATTCGTTTATTTTATCATTTAGTCTGTTATAGGAATATTTCAAACTTTGTTTCTCAATTAAATAACTTGATACTTGATTGTAAGATCACAGGTTCAGTTCCCACCTTGGGCAAGACACTGAACCCCACATCTCTCCTGGTGGTTGTGGATTGGTGCCAGTGAGTGTTACTGTACGTGCGAATGGGACTGTGACTGTAAAATGCCTTTAAGGAAGGTAGTAAAGCACTATATTAGTATGTACATATACTGTTTACCATTTTCAATGTGGTCATGGTTGAAGTTTATCTTGTAAACAGACAGCAACATCATACCAAGAGTGTGAAGAAGAGTTTTGTCTTGAAGGGACCCATCTAAAGTCTGGATCAAAATCTCCAACATAACATCTCTGAAGATCCCTAAATCCTTGATAGCTGTGTAATTGTCTTGCTAAATGTGAACAAACAACCGGGAAAAAAAACAAGTTTTTATCTGTGCCACCATTTAACCCTTGTGCTATCCTAGGCAATTTAACATTGGGAGTTGGGTCATCTAGACCCACTAGACAGTGCACTGAACCTTTTTTCTTCAATGATTTGTGATCTTCACTGGTGTCCATGGATTACATGAAATCTTTCCACCTTTATCCACCTTTGTCATGGTAGGGAGAACATGTCAAAGTAAGGGTGGGGTCATCTAAGATAACACAAGGGTTAAAAGAAGATTTGACAAGATTTACTATGGCGATTCATGAAGTAAAATGTCAAAAAGCAAAATGAGAAGTTTTACACACTCCACATGACATACAGCTTTCTTTTGATCCGTGCTATTTGTTGTAACGGCTGTCTGCAACAGCTGAGGAAACGAATGTAGTCTGAGTACAATCTATAGGTGTGCACTTTCCCCTACAAAGTGTTTACCTCTAAGTAAATCCTTTTGCTTGCTTGATCAGCAATTGGATAATTGCCTGGCAACAAAAGCTGACAACCCAGATCAACATCTAAGTGACATGATTCAAAGGCATCAGTGTAAACAGGCCTGTTAGCATCCACCCAAAACAAGTGCTTGTTTGATCTCTGCAAATGTCACTGCTCATGGCTGGACTGGAACTACGTTCAGAGTCAGGTTAGCATGCATTAAACGCCTGAAACCCTCATGGACACGTAAAGTAGATACACATGACCACACGCTGCACAGGTACAGGTGTTTACAGAGTAGCCTGTCTGCTGACGCCAGTCAATGACCCTGTTGCAATGGAAATCAAATGATGGTTCATTTGGTGATGTCTTTTATTATCCCATTATGCTTTGTCTTTCCTCATTAGAAACCTCTTCCAGCGTGAGAAAGCCCCGCATTAAGCAATGTTTATGCGTCTCACTGAAGTGGTAAAAAAGACTAGTCCACATAAATAAACACGCAAGGGTATGTATATGATACGTAAAGTCTGTTCATTCAAAAACTATGTAGAGTAAATGTTTATAGCTCTCTGTGGTCGATGAAAAAAATCCATTTGAATTGATTGAGTCGTTTCATTTTCATAATCTCTTCTTGCTGGGATGTTTTGACAAGCATATGTGCCAGCTATACACGTGTTCGGGATTCAAATCTTTCACATAAAACAAATAAGGAAAAGAGAAAAAACATAGTGAGGAGGATTATGGAAAAAAAACATGCACCACTGCAAGGAATCAATAAAATATTTTTACAAATATCTATCCAGTGTTCCATTATAGTTGATTTTTTCCAATGAGTAATCATCAAATTAAATTCATGTTAATCTAATTCAGGACAAATAAACAAGTCATTTTTTATTGTGTACATTTTTAATCTGTTAACGTTTCATGATTTCTATTTTTGTTTGAAAGTCCAATGTCCTATAATGATTGGTATTCCTGGACCTCTCTGAGGCCTTTTGATGAAAATTAGTTTTTATTTACTATTACTACTACTTCCAATACTACTAAAAAAGAATAATAATAGTACAAAAAATAATAACACTTATTATTATTATTGTTGTTGTTGTTTCTCCTTAACCATCTTTCTGGTAACTGGCTGACTCAAGTGAGTCTACATTCTGTTTGACCTAACACACCTGGTTTAGGTAATCAGAATCAACTACATGTCCCATAATGCACGGCGAAAAGCGCCACAGGAAACAAACGCTTTGTTGGTGCATTGTGGGTAAGCGGAAAAAAGGCTCAAACGCCAAGCTCAACGACTAGCCCACGTTGCTGAGCCGCTAAAAAGAACAACAATTCAAGAATTCAAAGGGAGTTGAAGTAAGACTTTAAACCCTAGCTACTAAAGCTAGCAAGTATTATATTGTGGTTGGTATTTAGCTGTGAATGTGATTCAGAATTATCGCTTTTTGTCTACATTGCCTCCCATTTGCTAAGTTTCGAATATGTCCATCGCTCCATCCATGCCTGATATTTAGCTTGTGTCTAAAATAATTTGCACGTTTGAGTCCCAACAATGTTGGGTGTGAAGCATTAACGTTAAATATATTGTGGTGGTTTACTTCCCACAGTTTTTAATTAATGTTTTGTTTCGCTTGAGGCCAGTAGTTGGTGGCTAGTTAGCTAACGTGGCTAGCTAAGCTAGCCATTAGCGTTACTACGTTTTAAAAGTAATCCCGAACATTTACCTGATTAAACTGTGTAATCCAAAACTGAAGAGTTTTCTGCAGCACTTGATTTCTCTACGTAGAAATAATACCGTCTTGATAAACAGTACAAGAAATAAATCACTAACGAGGTAGCTTAGCTAATGATAATGGAAACATTGTTATACTTAAGTGCCTTTTTTGTACGTTTTTTTTTGTGGGTGTAAATTACCTTATTTACAGCACAAAACAAGTCTTAAGTATGTTCTAACAGTAAATATTACTTCCAAGCCAGACACATGCAAACATAATAATCATAAAATTGGATGAATGAATTGCATGTTGTAGACTTTCAGTAGCCTTCTGTAAACAAAGACAATACCGTACGTCAGGTTTTGTGATAATACTGTATGTTTCAGTGCCCTTTACCGTATGTTTTGTCTTTTTTTTTAATTTAATAGCCTAGAAAGACCGTTTCCAAAATGTCCATTGGCGTACCAATCAAGGTCCTGCATGAAGCAGAGGGACACATTGTGACCTGTGAAACCAACACTGGAGAGGTTTACAGGGGCAAACTGATCGAGGCTGAAGACAACATGAACTGCCAGGTTTGTATGGAGTAACGTCCCCCCCCCAAAAAAAAAAAGCATGCCGTAAATTTCTATTTAGAGTTCAACTCACTGTACCACACTTGAGAAGAACATTTTAAATGTGTAAAGAACACAAGAATGTTTTTTTAATGGACATTTTATTGTTGGCTGCCCCCCCCCCCTTTTATTTCACATACTTTTTGGAAACAAAAATGCCAAAGGTATTTTAATGCAGTTTATTGCACCAACTCTTATTTAGACTTGCACATTTGTTTTTTTTGCTTTCACAGGAATAAGTCTAGAATCTACCAATTATAACAAGCAGGTGATGTAGAACTATTTGAGTAGGTTTGTTGAGAATGTAGTATTTTAGTAAAACAATTGCGGTGAGACAAACTCATGTTATACTTTCTTTCTTTCTTTTTTTTTTTTAAAAAACAGTTGTTCAACATGTTTGTAGCGAAAGACAAATCGGTTACTCCTCTTCGAAGAAAAATCTCTCCCGGTTTCTTTGTCCCTCAAAATCTCAGCCAACCACACGTGTGTAACGTATGATTGATTGATGTAGTGACTTAATTACTCAATGAGATCAATGGTGCTTTTACAGTCAACAAAACATACTCCCTTTTACTAATATGCATCAGGTCAGTGACCTGTAGGGAAAAACAAAAACCATAAATGATTTATCATTACCGTTGGAAGTAAATAGAAACACAGCACTAAGAAACCAAACGGCCCTGTGTGGAAAAAGGAAATTATGTTGGATTATTTTAAAGTTTTGGGACAGGTTGCCTTTATGACCTTTGTTTTTTTGTTGTTTTTTTTGGGTCTCTAGTTTTGGTTGCACATCTGTAACAAACAAATCTGGAATAACAATTTTATTTTATTTTGTAAATTTAAGTTGTGTTCTTTCTATTAACTGACCCAATTCACCCCCCCCCCCTAAAAAAATCTGTATAGTTATCTGGTCATATATGCACATTTGTCCTTGAAATATTTAAAGCCATTTTTCTTAAAGTATTGAGTACTGTAACTAAATATATTTCCCAAACATCCTGTCAATGCTGATAGTCTTTTCAAGCTTCATTAGTGCAGTAAAAGTTTAATAGACTCCAAATCTGTTTATTTCATTTAAAAGCAGAAATTTTGGTGGATAAAGCTCAGTGTGTCTTAAAAGTACTCTAAAGATAAGTGTGAAGGCTTTAACAAAACGCTAAATATTCTAAAACGTATATTCTGTTAATAATTGTAGATTTCTTATTAATCAAATGACAAATCAAAAAGGTTGTTAGAAATTATTTTAAGGGATTAAATGAAGTATCTACAAATGTGTTTTCAAATAGAGAACTGCATTGCCAAGTTTAACAGATAACTTAAAATGTTAACCTGCATTCCATTGAACACTGTAAACGTGTATCAAGCCATTTTACGAATCTAAGACCGGAACCATTTATTTCTATGTCCCAACAGATGTCCAACATCACAGTAACCTATCGTGACGGGCGGGTTGCCCAGCTGGAACAAGTGTACATTCGTGGCAGCAAGATCCGCTTTCTGATCTTACCAGACATGTTAAAGAACGCTCCAATGTTAAAGAGTATGAAGAACAAGAACCAGGGTTCTGGAGCAGGAAGAGGCAAAGCGGCCATTCTGAAAGCACAAGGTGAGTGGTTCCTAACCAATGCTGATAAATGGTGTGTCCACTTTTCCTTATTCTTGGTACACCCTGCTTCCTGAATGCTGTTTTTTTTTTTTTTTTACTGAATTATTTCTGAATTTGTTGTCTCCCTTTGCAGTGGCTGCAAGAGGCAGAGGTCGTGGTGGAATGGGAAGAGGCAACATTTTCCAGAAGAGACGATAGCTTTTCCTTTTCAATGTTTTTATTTTTTCTCATGTCGTTTACTTGAATGACTTGTCTGTTATTTGCAATCTTGTCTTTGCAAGTTAGTTCTTGAATTTTTCTTTTTTTTTTAAACAAAAATAAAAGATGTTTCAAAATGTCTTAAATTAATATCCCTTTTGTCTTGTTTTTATTATTCCTGTACTTGTTTGACATGCTGACTATCTAATTTCTTTTTTATTTAAAAGCAGTACATTTTTCCGTTCAAGGTGCAAGTTAGATTTCTTGAGCAGAATTAGTTTTTAAACTTTTAAAAGTAAAGTAAATTTGGTAGTTTGAAAAAAAAAAACTAGCTTGCTGTTTGCATTTTAGAAATAACTGCAAAAGCTCAAATATATGAATAACGGAGGTAAAAATATTTGGCTTTGCAAATGTCAAATAACTTTTTTTAACTTTTGCATTAAAACGATTTTAAAAAGATTAGAAAGATGCTCTTTATAGCAGTTTTTTCCCTGTGTAAGGTTCAGAACCCTAAAAAAATCTTTGCCTTTAAAAATGTATCCCTAAACAATAACTAAAATAAAAAGCTTCATAAACTTGACCCCCAACCCCCCTTCATAATATCACAAATATAGCCCCAAAATATTTTTAATTCAATCAGTATCCATACGTTTTTTTTAATTCTCCATTTCCTGGAATTCTATTAACGCCAGCAAAAATTTTTTAGATAAAATGCAGATAAAATAGGAAATGTCTGTTTTACTTGACAACACAAGGGGGAGTGTTCCGGCTACCAAAGTATTAGTAGAAAAACCATGAAGTGAATTTTATGGAAGTGGCGAGATAAACGAAAGGGTGAAAAGGCGATTTCGAAAGCCTTAGTGGATTTTCAGTGGATATTCGGCTAAATCTGAAAACACTGTCGCCTTCCCTGGAGCTCAGGACCTGAGCGCTTCAGCTCGCTTCATCCATCATAACATCTGCTACGCCTCCTCAACAGCTAGCTAGCTCGCAGAAGCTAAACCTTAGCTGAGGAAAAAAGGCGTTTCAATATTCCGGCTTACGGGACAGAAATTCCACTTCAAGGTAAGATTTAAAACAAACCTTTTATTTTGTTGCTATGTTTTTTTTAAGTGTCAATGTTTTGTGGTAAACGTCAGAGTCGCGCCGTCTCCCTTGACGTGTCCAACATCTGTATTTTGACAGATCATGAAGCAGGTGCTAATGCTAGCGCAGCTGCTCCACTTAAAGTCTGCGACAGTTAGCTTACTAGTTCCCCAAAACAACAACACTCTGTTTACTTTCTGACAGAGAAAATACATATATAAATAATAAAATATGATTTTTAACAGGTAACCTAAATATAAATTTCCTGTTTGAGGTGTCATTAAGTAAAGATGTAAACATTGCTACTATTATAGCTAAGTAAAACTCGTTAAAGTCAACAGTTATTTATTAGGACTTTTTAGTACAAAACAATATTTTGGTGGATTTAAAGTTTAATATTTATCCACAATTACACAATTCTGTAGTGAAAAAAAAAACCAAACTGTAAGCTAAAATAGAATAATCTTTCCTGTTTCTATTATTTTTTATTTAATTAATGTGAAAATCCAATACATTGAATCTCAAAACATGTTTGTGGAGAAAAACCTGTTTAGGTAAACATGTCTTGAAACTTACACTGAAGAGATTTAAAAAAGTTATAGTTTCCTCAAATATATTTTTGAAAAGGTCTAAAGCTTTTTAATTAGGGTTAAACAAAACCTTATACGAGTATCACTTATATATATAATATATATATATATATAACTTCTCTTTGCTCTACACTTTTCCAAGTTTTTCTCAAAATTAGCACACGAGCAGAAAAAATAAAAATATTATTGAAATGACTCCCAACCGTTTGCTCCAACTCCATTTGCTGAGGTGAAAGGCAGCACTGTAATCGATGTTATTTTAAAGCTCAATAAATGTTGAAAAGTGAGACTGGCAATTACTGCCATTATTTTGGAAACCAAAATGTTGATTTCTAAATATAAGTGCTACTTAAACATTTTATGAGGATTTATTAAGATTGGCCAACTTGTTGTTCCAAGATGGTATTCGCACTTTGTTCATATTTTGTTTTAAAATGAGCCATTTCCACTTTTACTCTAGTTTTTTTTAACTACAATTAGGTTAATAAAAACCTTTAAAAAAAAACCTAAACCATGTGCTTATCTAGCAATAAAAAACATTATCGGGTTGTTTACGATTCAAGTTGAAGTAATTCCATCAAACAGCCTTTTTCAATGCTTGTGGGGAATTCATTGTTTCTAAATTCTGTTGTATATTTGATATATTGTTAAGTAAAACTTCCTTGGTGCATGGATAGATAATTTTACTACTTTCTGGGGATTTTCTTCTTAAGATTAGTGTTCTTCTCCTCCTTTTGCAGTGTGAGAGCTTTGCTTCCTAAACCCACATGTGCTCTCAGAATTACAGCCTTATTACTGCAGTGTTCTTTTAGTCTTCTTTTGGAAAAAACTGTGTAAAGGTTTAAAGGGAGCTGTGGGAAAATAAGTGTGAATTTTTTACAGACCTTTCTCATCTTTTTAAGTGGGAGTTTTTTGTAGGGTAAAGATTTGTTTGTATTTGCGTTACATCAATCGTTTATTTTAGATTTTACAGTAAGCCGGTTAGGCTAAATTTGGACAAACATGATTTTGTCAGACTAAATCTCACTGTAGATCAGTCATGGATATTCATAATATGGGCAATACAGAGTTCTTTTTTTTTCATCTTACTTATAACCAAATCAGAAAATGCAATTTCTGATGTAAATGAAAGTGTGTATTGCTGCATGACACAATCCTGAAGCGGATTCTACATGAAGAAATAATGGTGGTGCTTCAAAACAACCGATACGTGTTCAATAAACTGCTTTTTTAAAAGGGGTTCCTCACCCGCGTGGACAGTTCTTAAACATCCTCAATGTGCAGCACTGCACATGCATGTTTGAAAGTTCTGCAGTAATGAAATCAGCATGATTCTGTGTAACAGGATGTAGCACTCCTATATTAGGATGACACTGCTTTCCAGTTGTTGTTTTTTTGGAGGGAGTTATAAAGTGCTGGAAGCTCCAGGATGTCTAGGGAGCTGACCACAATCATCTGTGTCCATCTCAGTTGTAATGCATGAGGATTGGACGAGCAGAAGTGGATAAACTGCAAGCAGCAATGTGCTCAACATGAACATAAAATACATCGTTTTTTATTTTATTTTAAGTTATTCGATTCTAGTAATCACTCTGCATTATATATATATTGATTCAAAAACAGATCCTGTACTTATATATATATAAACAAGTTAAGTTCTGAAAAAAAAAAACATGTTCTTGTTTGAAAGCAAACAATTCATTAGTGACATAAATGTATGTATCTTTATTGTTCTGGCTGATCTGGAGGTGAAAGAATGGATGTTTTTCTATCCGCCTTGTGTGTGTGTGTTAATGCCTCAATTAAGTCAGGAGATGAAGGATGACAGTGACATCCATCCCTGCACTACCAGGAGCTTATCGCTCACTCAGCTCTGCAGACGCATTTGCCCCGTTGATCTTTGAATGAAACCAGGGATCCTCCTCTGTTCCAGATGGCATTGTATTGGTATGTCTGTAGGACTGAGTCATTGTTGCTATTATTTCCGTGTATTGGCCCCCACAGGCTCTAATATATCCTTCCTGTCAGTCCAGACTTAACAAAGGTTGGATCATGTGATTTTTGTTATATCAGAAGCATAACGGGACTTTGCAGTAACAGACTTGGCCGTCTTTCTTCATGATGCTACATCAAAACTGGTACACTTGTGTTTATTTAGGAAGTTTAGATAAGAGGTAAGGTAGAGGTAAGCAATTCTGTGCCTTTGAATCTGCTATATGTAACAAGCAAACAGTATGTAGATGACTTACTTTCATTGTTTTTATTTATTTATATTTATTTTAAAAAAAATTAATAAATTAACAACAAATCTTTGACTTACTGGCACCCTTTGGCCCTACATTTTACCCCTTCTTTTCATGCAATGAGAGATAGTGGGAGAATTGGGGCATTTGTGGCTTTGGGAAATGTTCCTCATTTTCACAGCAAATCCATCTGCTAATTATTTCTGGCATCGCCGGGGTAACTCATAAGGTGTAAAATGAAAGAAATATGATTTAAAAAGGAAGAAAAAGCTGGAAGTAAATTCCTTTTAAAATTCTTATAGTTTATAGAATTATTCTTTTAAAGAGGGAAACCCTTTTTTTTCAGGATAATATTATGTAATTAGGTCAACTCAGATTTAAAAAAGGTGCAGCTAAAATAGCAATAAAGCTAAAAAAGCTCTTTTAAGATAAGAAATTTTAGTGCAAAACTAGATTTAAAATAACCCAACAACAAACAAACAAACAAAATTGCTGCTGATGACAAAAAATGAACATTTTTCTCACCTGCTGGTTGGTAGTATTTAACTTTAATAAAACTTCTTTTTAAGGAGCAATGCAAACGTTCCCCTAACAACCAATGCTTTATCAAAATAAGATTTTTTAAAAGCATTTAAAACCATAAAAGTTTAGACAAGGAGTAAAGCTGGAATTTACCATAAAGGTATTTACAATTATACAAACATCTTCACTAATTGGCTTAAATTACATTTTTTAAATATATAATTTTTTTCTTGTACAAATGTTTTAGTTGTATCTGTAAACACCTAAACTAAATACAGTTTTATTTTATTTTTAAATGTCATTGAAATTCCTATTGGACTCTCTGTTATGAAGAACCAGGATTTTACATTTTAATAACACGTTGGCAAAACAGATAGAGGTTTGTAATGTTTATCATTGATACAGTTAAACTGTTATTTGGTCAAAACCAAAAGTTTACCTGGTTAACAATGACAGAGGTTAAATGTTTCCTATAGGTCTTTACCAGGCTGGCACAAACTCCAGCTGCTATTTTGGTCCATTTCTCCAAAATATCTTTCAAGATCTTCTGATGTTGCTGGGCAACACCGATTTTCTGCTCCCTCCCTCCACAGATTCTCTTGGACTCATGTCCAGAAAATGATTAGACCGCTCCAGAACCTTGAAATATTTTTGACCTAAGCAATTTGTTGGCCGTGTGATGTTTTTGGTATAGTGATGATGAAAGATCCAGTCATGTTTATCTTCAATGTTCTCACTGACGGTAGGCGTGAAGAAGTCTTATTTGTGTTAACTTTTGTAATCTTCACAGTGGCTCCATTCATCCTTTCCCTAATACAAACCAGTCATCCGATTCTTCTCCTTCCCGTTGCATGATGTTTCCACCCCCATGCTTCGCAGTGTGTGTGGTGTTCTGGGAGACATTTTTCTCCCTGAAAGAATGGTGGGTAGCAGAGAGTTCTATTTTGGTTTCATCTGATCACCTTCTCCCAGTCCTCCTCTGGATCATTCAGATGGTCTCTGACAGACTGTAGACGAGTCTGGACGTGTACTGGCTTAAGAAGCGGGAGCTTTGAAGCACTGTAGGGTTTGAAACCATGATAATGTAGTGTGTTACTATAGTAACCTTTGTTGCGGTGGTCCCAGCTGTCCTCAGGTCATTGTCCAGTTTGCCCATGGAAATTTGGGCTGTTTCTTAGGATCCTTTGTACTCTACCAGGTGAGATCTTTCATGGAACCTGAGGTGGTGGGAGATTGTCAGTAATCTTGTGTTTCCTCCGTTTTTAATAATTGTTTCAACAGTTGGTCTCTTCTCACCAAGCTGCTTGTTTTTTGTAGATGGGCTCATCCCTGTCTTGTCCAGGTAAACAATCTTGTCCCCGGTGTCCTTAGAGAGCTTTTTGGTGCTGGTCATGGTGAAGAGGTTATAGTCTGACAGTTTAAGGGTTAATTTAGGTAACAAGTGGAGACCTTCTGATAGAAAAAAACAGGTATGTGAGAGACAGAATTCTTGCTTTTTTTGGTGCTAAATAGTTATTTTCTGCTCGATTATTCAAATATATTCTTTAAAAATCCTACTATATGAATTTCTGGACAGTTTTTGGACTTTCTGACTCGCTCAGTTGAAGTGTACCTATGATGAACAATACAGACTTTTCTCTTCTTTTTAAGTGGGACTATTTGCAGTATATCTGGCTGACAAATACGGTGGAGGAATACAATAGAAGGGATGCATGTTTTGTGGTTTGTACATAGCAGCTTTGAAAATCACCTAATTTTTTTCTCTCTTAAGTGACCATTGTCTACCTCTCACTTTTCTTCAGTTTGGTATCTCAGTGTGGAGGAAGTGCTAAATTCTTTGCAAAAAAGAGCCACCACATAGTTTTTAGGTTTGAAACAATGGCAGATGTGTTAGATTTCATAAGAACGCTGGGTTTTTCTTGCATGTAAAGTTTGATTCTGAAATTCTCTGTGTTCTCTTAGGAACCCTTCTGTCCAGGTTTCCATCTGATGGAGGAGTGGTTCTGTGGGAAGAGCCACCATGTTTCCTTGCCATGTGACCCCGTGGCCCTCTGCTGAGGCCCCAGCACCGTGTGGAAATCATGCACCCTCAGTGCAGCCGTCTCAAGCTCTGCCCGATCTGCTGTGCAGCTGTCCTGCTCCAAACATCCACTCTGAGACGCCATCCCCAGACCCCATGGAGTCTCTCATCGTGGTCACGGAGTATGAACCTACTGAGCCACTGGGGGAGCCTGAAGAAGAGGAGGTAGCATGAAAACGATTAAAAAAAACTAAGATAAATAAATCAAATGTTTTCTTGATCCTGAATAAGACAAGGTTCTTGCTTTACCTTAAAATAATGGATAATATTTACAATAATACACATTCTCTGAACTTTTTTTCAATATATAATTATAAAAAATATATTTATGCAAGACTGCATAACACATCATGTCAGACACACAAGTTTTTTTTATTCAAAGTCTTTATATTTCTTATTTTTAAAGATTTAACTCAAAGTAAAATACAGAGAAACAAGTTTAAAAAACAGCACATCAGTGGATACAGCTTTTATCAAGTATAAGCAGGATTACATCATAGGGTTTATGTTTATGTCTCCCTTTACAGGCCATAAATTGATTACAATACAGATAGAAATTTCGTATTGATTGAAATTGAATTATTCATTACTATTTAGTAATGTGGTTTGTGCTTAAAAATATCTAATTTGATACTCAGTCCAACATGAGACCAGTTTTTATACATCTCTAAATGCAAAAATATAATTAGAAATAAATGAATCAGTAAAATATTGCACCCTCTCTGAATTTTCTGTTATTTAGACTACGACATGTTAAAAATCATCTGACTATTATAACCTTAAATAACTTTTAGGTATTTCTTCCTCCATGTTCATACACATTAATGTGAGGGAAAGACATCAGTGGGGGTCTTAGATTAGATTAAAAAATCTAAATAATTTAGGATCCTATTTAATACAATTGCAGTGTTTCCACCCCTTGCAAATTTCCCCCCTAAAATGAAAATGTCAAAGGCTCAGAGAACGGCAAACAGCATGATAGCTCCTTTCAAGTACAATAAGGGTTCATATAGCATCTAGACTATTAAAGTCAATGACAGTAAAGGAAAAAGCAATGGTCTGGTTTATTTGGGAAAATATTCCCGGTGTCTTTAAAAAAAGTAAAGTAATTTAAACATAAAAACCCCCCAAACTGCATCTGAACCAAAAAATATAGTTTTTAAAATGACTGCAGAAAAGAGCCTTAGAGGTCATTTACCATGGCAGCATCCCACCCATAGAAAGGTCAAGCTAGCCTGTCTCACGATGGCTTTAACCCGGCACATGTTCCCCACTAGAGGGTGAACAATCCAATATTTGGTGACTTCTGCACCAACTGCGTCAATTGCTTCTCTGTCGACAAGAATGTTGCAGAGACATATTTGTGGCCATCTGTGCTGCACCCAGATCTCGGTTGAAATGGGTCACAGAACAATGATCGGGATCAAAGCAGCAAATCTGTCACAAAATCACAGAAAAAACACCAAAAATTGAGGTTTAGATTAAATTTGAAATCCAACCCAACTGGTGTCCTGTAAAACTTTAAGAAAAAGACATTTTTAGAAAATGTCAGCACAGCAACATTAGTGTTTGATAAATCAACAAGGGAAACCCCTTATTTATTACAAAATAAAGAAATCTGTTCATCGTTAGTAGTATCTTTTTTTTTCTAGCCTGTGGTTTAAGCTTAAGCTACAATTGCAAATGAAATATGGCATCATAAAAATAAATTAAAATTTTCATAATAAGAAGGAAACTTTTATTTTGTAGATTTTTTTTTTTTGGTAGCAATGCTTCTTGATTATATTTCCTCTCGTTTTGGAAAACCTGTTTTTCTTTTCCCGCTTTGACCTCGCTGTGACCTTTTCACAGACTTAACAGGTTATCATTTTTAGGTAGAGGTAGTATTATGGTATGGTGCTGCATGTTCTTCATAGTTATAGGGTTTTGTTGAATAAATAAGTCACTAAATTGCCAATTGCATGTTCCTTACAAATGTGACACAATTAGACAAGTTATAATGCTGTAAGATCTATTGCCAAGAATAATCCAAAACAAATTCTTTCATTTTTATTGGGGGGGGGGGGGGCAGTTATTTTTCTATTAAAATATGTCTTTATATCTGCTACGAATAGGAAAAACGTGTCAATCAGCTGATGCTACTTAATAATAACATTGTCTTTGATTTAGGACAAAAAGCTGGATTTTTTTCTATTTGATCCAATTTCTCTGATACCAAAATTCATACATCAGCCTAAAATTACACAGGAAGTTCAATATTTCACACCCAGCTGATTGAAATGTCTAAATGTTTGGTTGAGGACTGATAAAGAATAAATTTTCCTACAGTTGAGGAGTGAAAATCCTTCCAATGTGTTTTCTCAGATGGAACAAATGGACAGCTCGGCTCCTCCTGAGCCAACTTCGTCCTCCGCAGCTGTCCAGGCTCCATCCTGCGACCTGCTGTCCCACACAGTGGGTCGGCCCAAGGCCCTACTGCCCCAGAGCCAAGAACAAAGGGGCCGATTAAGCCTTTCTGACCGGAAGCTTTCGCTGCAGGAGCGCTCACAAACTGCAACGTCCCCTTGCAGCTCCCCCGGACTCAACGGGCGTTACATCTACCCATCGTTACCTTACTCCCCCATCACATCACCGCATTCGTCTCCCCGGTTGCCCCGACGGCCCACTGTAGAGTCCCACAGCGTCTCTATCACAGATCTTCAAGTATGAGCAACATGAAAATGTTTCATTCCTTACTTTACGTCCTTTACAATGAAATTGAAGATTATTTCGCTGTTGAATCCTTTCATGTTTTTCCTGCATTCACCAAATGAAGATTGATTTTTATTGTCTACGATTTGTAGAGATAGAGATGTAGTTACTTAAAAATGTGTCATATGCTACAGAAAATCCCAATTAAGTAATGCATTTCCAAACTAAAAGCATTTTGATGAATATTTGTAAGTTTATACTGCATTTCTATAAACCTTAGCGGTTGTGTGCATCTGCAAATAGATGAAGAAAAAATGACAGAGGCTGTGAGATGCTATTTATTACCATTTGTTAGTGGATTTTAGGGCCAAACATAACCTGAAGTAGGAAAAGATGCTTATGTCTTCAAACAACAGCAGCCCACTGCCACAGACCACACTTAGTGGATTTTAAGTTAAGGTTTCTTAGTCAGAATGGTTTCAGAGTGTAGCTCTGAGCCCAGGTATTCACTGAAGTAGACAGTTTCTCTCTGTAGGCAAAAGATTTTTTTGATTTTGGAATATATATTTGAACACCTTGTAATCATTAACTGTGAATTCTGCATTCTGTTGTGATGGATGATCTAAAATAATTGACACGTACTCCCTGAATAGAAAGCCACAAACTCCTTTAAATGGTAAATGGTGTATACTTATATAGCGCTTTTCTACCTTCTTCAAAGGCCCAAAGCGCTTTACAGTCACACACAGATTCACACACTGATGGTGGCTTCCAAAAGGAAATTATAAGTAGTGCAAACGTAGAAGGTCTCTTTAAAGTAGATAAAAATGGCTGTTCGCAACTGTTGATGCAGTTCAGTCTCTGAAAATCAACTGCTACTTTTTATTTTTTTCTCTCCACTTTTTCTCCTAGGATTGCGTTCAACTCAACCAGTACAAGCTGAAAGATGAGATTGGAAAGGTAATGTTCCCTTTCATCGCATTGCCTTCACCTCTCCGCCTACTTTCGTGTCTGTCAACTGACGCACGCCATCAAGGACGAGCAGTAGCAGCCTCTCATATCCTCTCTCCCGGCCGTCCTCGTTTCCAAAACTCTAGCCCACCAGGCCATGGGAGAGTTGGAAGATGGATGAGAGGCTGGTATAAATAGCGCTCTCTAAGGATCGTGTTCGGGCATGGTTGATACACGTGTGTGTGTGTGTGAGGGGGGGGGGGTGTTTTGTACCTTTCTGTATATTGATGGTTCACTAAGGCAGGATGGGAGGGTTAGTGACAGTAACGTGTGCACTTCTGAGCCCCTTCTGAGCCCCGTCCGGACAGTTCAAGGCTTTTAGGAACGTGGGAGAGCTTCCTGTAGTGAGATCATCTCTCAAACTGCAGGATGAGCTCTCTGCTGCAGTCTGCTCCCCCAGCAGGGACTAATCCTGCCCTCTATCCTTCTGTTTGGTTTTTTTTAGATGACTTTGTCTGCGCACAATGATTGGGCCCTACTTTTTCGCTCAAATGTCCTGCATATGGGCAAAAAAAGCACAAACTGAATAGTTGAAACAGAACAAATTCAAATTTCTCATTTCTTGCTTTAGTAATTGTTCTCTTTTCATTGTGAACCTTCATCCCACTCACATTGCTCATCATTCCGGATTTTGATTTGTCTAAAGTGGGTTTGCTGCTTTTTTATCCTCGTCAGTCTCAGTTGCCGGTCTTTGTTGTTTCCTTTCTCTTCTCAGGGCTCCTATGGTGTTGTGAAGCTGGCTTACAATGAGGATGACAACACATATTATGTGAGTTTCTTTCCCCACACGCACCAGATTAAACGCATCTGTAAAGGTTTGTTCTGTCTCAGGTTTACTTCAGCTATTACACTCCAACATCGCTAACTAATGCTTTAAAGACCCACTCCGACTTTCTTCAGATCAGAGGTCCTAATAAACTGCAGTAGTTTACTAGAAATTTGCCTTACAGTTGTGGGTGGGACCGTTAGTGTGGTGTAACCCCGCCCCTTTTGCTTTTCCCATTGCTGAGAACTCTGTTTACATGTTCTCCTGCTAGCTTACAGCCCCTCACACTCCCAGCCTAATATTACAGGTGCAACAAAAGTAGTGAGCAATATTGGAGCCATCCAGCCGTACAGTTCTGAGCCAGATTCAAGCCCAGAAAAGGAAAACCAAGACGTTCATGGATCTATTTGTCTACAAGAGAGAATGGAGTGGAGTTGGGAGACTTTGGTCCGCCCATCGCAGCTTCTGCTCCTGATTCACAACAACTTAAAGAAAGAAATGCTTAGAAATGAAAGTTTATTTGTTCCTTTCATGAAAATTGATGTCCAAATGTTTACATGTTTGTCTCACATGTTGAACATTTTCATGATTAGAAGGGAGCAGAATTGAAAAATACAATTCTTATAATTATCTGCTCCCTTTTAAACATTGCATCCATCACCTGTGCTCGGATTTCACAATATACAGTTCAAATACACAGTAAACACATTCCATTCATTTAATACATGCATTCCAAACATTCCATTCAACAGTCAAGTTTGTAAAAACTAATTTGTTTGGCTTTATACATCCGTTTAAATTAAATAATATTTTGACAACTTTTTAACTGATTCTCCTGGGAAATAAGAAAAACACCAAAAACATAGTTTTTTATCAGAGTAGGTCTATGTTTTGTGGATTTTTTTTTTCGACTATTCAAATAAATCAACTTCTTAAAATGAAAAATCTCGATAAAGCATACAAAGTGTCTTTTTGCTAGCAATTATAAAACTCCTCACTTAACGCGACACGCAGCCCTATTAAAATCTATCATGCGGCTTTCGTGATTGTTGAGGGAGATGAAGAAGAAGAACTTTGACTAATTGAGTGGATTTCCATGCGGGTTTGATTATTTACCAACTGATGTTAGCTACCGGTATTGTTTCTGCTGAGAGTGCAGACTTAATAACCGTTCAGCTTTTTAATCAGAGCTTTAAATCCCAAAAGCTGGAGACCCACTTTTACAGCCTTTAGGTATTTTTGAAAGACTAAAGATTTGCCTGTTTGCCTTTCTGTTCACCAATGATTGTTTTAAGATTTCCTCTGTTATTTAACCTAAATTCTGGTCACATATTTCCAGGTGTGTTGATTATACTTTTGGGTCAAATCTTCCAAACTAGAGCTGATGGGTGCAACTTTGTCCAACAGGGAATGATGGGAAAAATTGGTGGAAACATTTTGCAGTTTGTCCACAGCCTGAGGCTCATGAAACCAACATTTTAATGGAAACTGAACTGTGACGTTTTGAAAGTCAGTTTTGTTAATTTTCTTTTTCCTGGCTCACTCATTTTCCCCTTTTCTTTGCAGGCGATGAAAGTGTTGTCGAAGAAGAAGCTGATGAGGCAGGCAGGGTTCCCACGTAAGTAAAGGGGCAGATGCATTAAACGCTCCTGAGACACTATGCACACATGCTGAAGGTCACGCTCCTCCCCACCTGTCATCTTGTTGTGACGTTTTTCAGGAAGACCAGCTCCTCGCGGCGCCCGAGCCCTCCCTGAGGGTCCGACTCAGCCCAAAGGCCCGCTCGAGCGGGTTTATCAGGAGATAGCCATTCTCAAAAAACTGGACCATCCTAATGTTGTTAAACTCGTTGAGGTGAGTCATTTAACCATGTTAAAAGCTACCATTTTTGTCCTGTATGTTAAAAAGCTAAAGTGAAAACTTACATTTAATCAATGCAGCCATGCTCTATTTATATATCATCAGAATAACATATTCCTCTGGAGGAATGAACAGGATTGAACAGGATTCTGGGTAGATGTTATTGAGTATTCTCTCTCCCTCTGTGACTCTGTGCCAGGTTTTGGATGACCCCAGTGAAGACCATCTGTACATGGGTATGCTTTGGCTGGACTCTCTGTACTTCAAACTAGACAAATCTTTTTCAAAGACTGCTTTTGAGAAACCAGTGCAACCTCTAACTAACATTCATTTCTTCTGTGTTTTTGTCAGTGTTTGAGTTGGTGAAAAAAGGGTGAGCACAGCCTATCCTGTTGAAGAAATGGTAAAACTGCAATAATACTCCCTCTTGGTAGTTATGATTGCTAACTGATGTTTCTCCAGGGCTGTAATGGAGGTGCCCACCGATAAACCGTTCGGTGAAGACCAGGCCCGTTTTTACTTCCAGGATTTGCTGAGAGGAATCGAGTATTGTGAGTCCATTATGACCCTTTTTGCGCCCAGTCTGTTGATTAAAAGTGGTTTAAATGTGTGATTCATCCTTTTGATGAATCCCTAACAGATCTATACTGGTGGATTTTTAAATCATCTGAGTCACATTTCCGCTGTTTGTGAAAAGAGCTGTGAAAAAACAGTTCCCAGTATTTTTTACATTTATAAACGGGTGTGGTGTGGTAGTTACACACATACAATGAGCCCGCAAAATAATAAACCTGTAGCAGCAAACAGAAGTCATGATGCAGAAGTGGATGTGATTTTAAGAAAATGGTAACTATCTTTTTAACAAGACCGTTAAGTTTTGGCCTGTACATAGAAACACTTCAACTGTATTTTTTTGTATGGAAAGTAAGATTATGATCTTTAACAAAGGTTCACCTCAATATATTGTAATGTAACTGTTTGGTAAGGACAAAGGTAAAAAGTTTCCTGTTGTTCTGAACTGTAGCTTCTATTTAGGCCCATTCTTCCGTGCAGATCTTCTCAAGAGCAGCAATGTTGCTGGGCAACACCGACTTTCCACTCCCTCCACAGATTCTCTATTAGAATGAAGTCCAGGGACTGACTAGACCTCTCCAGAAGCGTGAAATACTTTTTATGTAGCCACTCCATCATTGTCCGGCAACCCGTTTGGCGCTCATTGTCCTGCTGGAATATCCATTGACATTTCAAACTCTATGCTTTCACTGATGGAAGGAGGTTTTTGCTCCAATTTTCTCCATTCATTCTTTTATTAATATGGAACAGTCGATCTTTCTCCTTCGCAGAAAAGCAACACCAAAGCATGATGCTTCCTCTCCCATGTTTTACAGTGGGTATCTCCAAACCTGTAATCCTATGATTATCACGTCAGACCTCTCTTATCATTTAAATGGAACAAAGCTGCAGAATTGGTGAATGCCAGATGCTTTTTCCCACCGTAGTAACCTAATCAAGGGCCACTTATAAGGCCATACCAGCAAGTGAATGTGACTATAAAGATCCTAGATTATATAATTGAATCGACCAATCATAATAACATTTTATATAAAAAGATAATAAACAATGTGATCAAAACTGTAAACTGTAATACAGCCATGACTGTATTTACAGCCACATGGCAAAAACAACAACTATAGGTTTCTACTTTTGACTGTCCATATTGTTATAAAACAGCTGTTTTTTACAGTTAAAATGATCCACAGAGCTTCCAGAATGACTTTTTTTTTAGTTAGAGAATCGCATGTGGTTGCTAGGGGTAAATAGAAGCTACATATCCTGGGATGTGAGGCCCAAGTTACCATTATTGTCACTTTGTTCAGTTTTCCTCCAATAATAACCAATTGGCTTTTTGTACTGGGAGCTCAAAGTTCATTTGTAATCATTATCACATTGTGACTGTTAACTTTCTTGGTTTTTTTTAACAAACTTTTGATCAATTTTAAACCTTTTTTTAAAAAAAATATAGGGTATTTTAGTCTATTTAATGACAAAACTGAAGCAAAGAGCAAAAGAATAGGATTATGGCACATCTATCAGATATCTGCATTTAAAAAATATATCAAATAAAATCTAACAAACAAGATAAACGTAATACAAATTCATGTAAAAATAAAGGAAGCCAGAAAATGAGAACAAGTTTTGTTACTGTTATAATATAAAAACAGTTTTCTCCCAGTGAGAATTTGATTACAGAGCAAACAATGAGCTGTAAGTGTATTATCGAGATCTCTTCTGTCATGTAATTTCTGTTTGCCTTTATGCCAGTGCTCCATCTGAGCCACTTGACTCTCCCACCAGGCTCATTTCCCATCCTCCCTGTGGCTCCCAATGTGCTTCAGCTCAGAAGCAGAGCTTGCACTCAAGTGTTGTTTCGGAGAGCGGTTATGAGGCTCAGCAACGAGGACACATAAATAGTCTGGACTCATTAGAATGGTTGTGCTCCAAAAAAGAAATATGCTCGTTCTAAGTCAAAACTAACTGTAAATGTTGGTGAAGAGGAGATAAAACACAGCTTTTACTGCCAAGCACATTGCACTTTATTTTTACTTAACGTCACCATTTGCGTGGACTGAAGGTGTAATCTTTCTGATGATCGGAAATATTGTTGTTTATTCATCTCCTTTCGATCCAAACATCCTTCTTCATGACTGCAACAAAGGATTTATTCACAAATAGAAATTCAAAAACTCGTGAGTGTGAAAATGCTATTTTGAGAGCTGTTTTCACAGCTTTCATCTGGTGTGTGTGTGCAAAACATGAATAATTACCCCAATGCTTTTCTGAGCAGAGTTCCTCAAACGGGATCTTAGTGTAATTCTGTTTTTCAACAGTACATTATCAGAAGATCATCCACCGAGACGTGAAACCTTCTAACTTACTGGTGGGGGAAGACGGTCACATCAAGATTGCAGATTTTGGAGTCAGTAACCAGTTTGAGGGATCGGACGCTCTGTTGACCAGCACGGTGGGAACGCCCGCATTCCTCGCCCCTGAAGCACTTTCTGAAACCAGAAAGAATTTCTCTGGGAAGGTGAAGAAGCTCTTTGGCGCCATCTGCTGTTAAGTGTCAGGATGAAGCAATGTTTGTTTTTTAGTATCTTCACTTTTTAACATTTTAGAAGTCCATAATATCTACACACTTTATTGTTTTTGCATCAAATTAAATGTTAGATCAAGTTAGTTAAACCATTTTTAACTCTGTTTTTAAGGCTTTGGATGTGTGGGCCATGGGAGTAACTCTCTATTGCTTTGTCTTTGGAGTGGTAAGTGTGTAAGATCAGCTGCGTAAGTACAGTTGATTAAGTGGGATCACACTGTTGTTTATCACAGTCCATGCGTCATTTTTATTCACAGTGTCCATTTATGGATGAGCGTATTCTCAGTCTTCATCAGAAAATCAAGACGCAGCCTGTAGGGATTCCTGAACGGTGAGCTCTCTTTGTCGGGTAGTTTTGGCCTCGTTTGGCCATAATTTGAGGAAATGTGTATAATTGCAATGACTAATGTTGAAATGCGGTTTAATATGTTGCTGGGTTGTGTTTCTTTGTGTGTCAACAGTGCAGACATATCAGATGATCTCAAAGATTTATTGTTCAAAATGCTGGAAAAGAATCCAGAGACCAGAATAACGGTGCCACAGATAAAGGTGAGCAAGACCTGTAGAAGTGTTGAGAACATTGGCTGCATGTGAATGCCAATGTTCTGACACTAAGCCAAAAATAAACATGGTAAAAGAATAACTGGGCTACTGCCCTATATATGTGCCTATTTTAGCTGGATTAAGTTCATATTTAGGAGTTGAAGTATCTCATTTGCAGGAACAACAAGCAACTTCCTTTCTTGCAGTTTGATGACTCTCCATCAACTGAATTTGTCTGCTGTAAAAAACAAAGAAAAATCTATTCATCTGTCTTTCTTTAAAGTAATTTTTTCTATTTTATAGATTTTGTTAGATTTTAAGAAGTTCCCAGTGGGATTGATGAAAGCTCAACTTTGTTGAATTCATAGAACTAAAAATGTTTTTCAATACCCAATGCAATTGGTTTTGAATAGAAGTAAGATCAAATGGAATAAAACCCTACCTGTTCCACTTGAAACTGGATATTTTTAAGGTTAATTAAAAAAATAAAAGTTTTTGAGTAAAATCCAATCCTTTGTCAAATTGAAATTGAGTTCCACTATTTTGGAAGTCATACTCAGCTTTAAACTGTATTTTTAAATTTTATTAAAACTGGACATTAATAGCAAACTAACAAGCTAACAGATCCACTTGAAAACTCACAGTTTTTCTTGATTAAGAATATTTAAGTAAAAGTATGTTGTAACATTATGGTCCAACAAAAGAGTTGTCTATCTGGTCAAGAGTTTCTTTTGTAAAATTGTAAAATTGTGCATCTTTTTGTCATCCGCCAGTGATTGTTATTTTAAATAAAACTCTTATAAAAAAATAAAAAGATAAAGGTTTATGAAAATATTTCTGCTGCCTAAAAATATTAAATGTCAGATAATCCCATCCAGAATATGCTCGATATTCACAAAATAAATCAGAAGACATTTGGTTTAGTTTTCTAGTGTTGTAATGTTTGACCTATTTATTTTTCTCTTTTCAACTTTTCCTTGCTTCTGCCTGTGTTTATTGGAATTCTTAATGGTTGAAGTGTTATATAGTAAGCTGCATCATGTGATCCTGTGAGCCTCTTCTTCATCGGGTTCAGTGCTGAAGATGGGACTCCATAGGTTAATACTGAGCTCTAGGTTTATGAGGAAGTGCGCCACGATGCCATGCATAAAACAATCCCCCTACAGATCTGCTGTAAGGAAACGGCCCCAGCATCATCTGTCTGTTGTGTGTAGGTGCACTCATGGGTGACGAGGCACGGTGCCGAGCCTCTCCCTCCTGAGGACGACAACTGCTGTACGCTTATTGAAGTCACTGAAGAGGAGGTGGAGAATTCTGTTAAACACATTCCAAGCCTGGCAACAGTGGTAGGTTCTTCACTCTCCTCCTGTCTTAAAGACTTTTACAAGCAACGTATGGATTATGGGGTCCATTAGAACAATCTTCCAGGGTCTGTATTTTGATTTGGGAACCGTTGACCTTTTCAGTACAGGAAACAGTTTTTTCAGAGAGAAAGGCGGGGCTTCAGTCTATCACAGCACACTTTGAATCACTTTTTATTTTAGTTATTTTCTTTCCCTCCTCCTGGTTCAGAGAATGCATTTTCTCCGCCTAAGAAGCCTGAATGGGCATCAGTGTCATTGCATGCTGGACAATAAAGTTCTGTAACACAGCTATAAATAGATGATGGGCTGTCGTCACCATGCAGCTGCATAGTTAACGTAACGTGATAACCAAACCCTCACCTTCTGTTCCAGAATTGGACGCAAACTAGGGATGTTGCAGTTCCAGCAAAAAATGCAGAAGGGAGTGATTCCCAAGTCAATAAGTCCCCATGACGAGCACATTTACAGTCTAAACTGTTGTTTTGATTTCATTAGAGCTGATTGGCAGGTGAGTGAACCTGATAAAGATTCAAACTTGACTTTGCCCCGCCCAATTGTTATTTTTAGAACAGTACCGGATTGGACGACGTAAACTCTGGTCAGCGTTTGTTCCGTGTTCAGGGTCCAAAGGGCGACATCAGAGCGTATCCGCCCAGTGTTTACATATGTGTGGTGAGAACACGAGGTACTACTTAAAATAAAGTCCTAAAAAATGGAAAATACCGAGTAAGCGAAACATTGAAGATAGAGATATATTTAATCTACACATGACTTTTAAATTATAAAATAGAAACAATATTTTTAATAAACAGTACAGGTATACAGAAAGATTCAGGTAGACTCCACCCACTTCGCTCCGCTTTTTTATTACATGAAGTTAATATTGATATCAACATATATACCAAACGTTCCTAATTCAGTATATTTGTAAAATCTTTTTCTTAAATACTTGTGCTGTTTTGTTTTTGGCATCTCCTTGCAGATCCTGGTCAGAACCATGCTTAGGAAGCGCTCCTTTGGGAACCCCTTCGACTGGGGCCGGAAGGAGGAGCGCAGCAGTTTGTGTGCTCCAGCACAAACTCCCACGTAAGGATTGTTTACAGACACTGAGACCTCTGCATCGATATCCGGAGGCTGTGAACATAACAGTCGTTTATTTCCTGGGAGCTGTTTGGAGGTTTTTTCTTCCCCATAAACATTCGGTTTCCCACTCTAAGTCTAATGAAGGATCAATGAAGGCTGTTAGCAGATTATTTTGTTCCCCCCTTCCTTCCTATCCTGCTGCATTCAACATACCCAAATAAGGTGAACCACAGTTTTAGCCTGTTTAAAGTTTTGGACGGCTGGCCTGACATGAGCAGCAGCCAGTTACAACCACAAGGATTGTGTTTGTAGACTCATGGAGGTTTACTTTAGTTTGTACGGGTTCATTTAAACTGTCAACGCGAGTGTTTAGAGCCGTACAAACTCATCCAGATAATGCTGCATGTTCATTTTTGCTGATGCATAAATGCTGGCCACAAACTGCACAAATGTAGTTTAAGTTAAACCATGAATCATAATTTTCCTTCTCCTGGAGTTCATTAATCTAACTGTTCTTCTTTATTTTCAACAGTCTGTCCTCTGGATCTACTGCTTCCAGCTTAAAAATCGTTTCCCTTTAACACATTTACCAAATCTTCCAGTGACATTTTTGAAGAAAAGGAAACTATTGATGCATCATTTAACTGTTTATGCTGATCTTGGAGACTTGAGGGGAACACTTTGTGAAGTGCATATTGGTATCAGTCTTTCAATCTAACAATGGGTAACTCCATCCCTCCCACATCTCAAATGTGATACAGGCAGTTGCATTCACAAATACAAAAGATGTAGGAGACAGAAATACTTCTTGAACGAGTCATTTTTTTAGCCAAAAAACTGGGGTTTAATGCTCCCTGAAGCTACAGTCACTCTGGGAATGTGAGACACATTCAAGAACATGGGTTTTTGTACGCGCTGTTCACACCGGACCGTCGCTACTCGGTACTATCGCATGAACTCACAGTTGGACGAGGTTCAGTGGGAAATGTCGGAGCGGTGCAGATCTCGTAAATTTCTCGATCTTGCTACAGGCCTTTTTTTATTTTATTTTGAAATACGAAAGACTTGGTGTTGTATAATTCCATCCGGGCACAAACTGCAATTGTTCATTTCTCCTTTATGATCAATATTCAAACAGTTGGCACTTTTATGCTTTGAACAGGACGCTACCCATACGTTTTGTCCGCAGTGACACGTGTACGCGAGAGTTTTGAACACAGACTTTTCGTTAAAAGCAGTCTCTCAAACACGCATAGTTTAAATACTCCAGCTTCATTCTCTGAGGCGTGTAATGACAAAACACGGACGCCACAGCAGTGCAGCGTGTCTTGTGAGTTCAGGCCTGTAAGCTGCCTGTTTTCTTGAACTGCTCAAACTTTATTTTAATGGGGGGAAAGAATCAGTATCAATTTTACTTTTATTTTTTTCCTCCTAATTTTTCTTCTCTCTTCATCATCCATCACCTCTGCACCTGCTACCCAAATTCTTTCTATTTTGGTTCTGTTCAGTTCTCTCACCACATACATTGCTCTTGTGTTAAAACAGAAACGTAAAAACGGTTCCTCAGAGTTCAGGGGCCTCATTTATAAAACTTTGCGTAGGATTTGCGTCAGAAGTGGCGTACGGATGAAACATAGGACGTGCGTACGCACAGAAATATTCGCATTTATAAAACCGTGTGCACGCACATCCTACGCATCTTTCCCTTAATAAATCACAACCAATTCTAAATGCAGTGCAGCTTTTGCGGCTTCATGAAACGCCCATAGTTGCCCATAAATAGTCTGTGAAACGCCCACAAATGAATATTCATTGATTGCGAGATCATGGCAAACACAGAGAGGAAATGAAAAAAACGTAACTTCACTCAATGTGAAGTAGAAGTTATCGTTGGCGAGGTGGAAAAGAGGAGAAAAGTGTTGTTTGGAGGGCACAGTGTGGGCATTACTAATGCCAAAAAGGCACGTGAGGAAGTCGGAACCGGCTCATAAGCCACTCGTCCTCGTTTTCCAGCAAGTCTTCTTGCTGTCTAAAGATGCGTTCACTCCGAATTCTTCCATTTGCCACATCTTCTAAGTGCGCAAGATCAGCCGTTGTGCGTCATTATTGTGATGGGGCATTTTATTTTCCATCCATTTATTGCATCTGACAAGCTACAGATGTCGGTAATAATCGACGTGGAAATGGGAAATTGTTCAGCGCAAATGTAATTTCTTGTCCATCTTGTGCCTGTATAGATGAACTTCTGAGTGCAGCCTCATGTGTGTGTCTTCTCAGGAACCCAGTGAGTGGTGAGGGTGTGAGGAGCGTGAGCCTGCCCTACGTGGGAGAGGATGAGGCTCTCTCCTGATAATATGCACAGTGGCATCGTCTTGCCTGCGACAACACAACTCCCCTTTACACTCTTGTGAACTGGCAATCTACAGACTTTTTGTTTTGTGGAAGGTGGGAACATAAATTGAATTCCTCATCTAAGGCACTTTGTCATCCACTTGTGAAAGAGCTGTGCATCAGCGGTGAAACGTGGGACTATCCCACAGGGACCTTCAAGGGGTTTGATCCCCATACCTTTTGGTTTTTGACTCACTTCAAACTTGTTATCCTGCATGCAGCTGTGGTCCCAGCATGCTTCGTCTCAGGCTCTAACTGTACAGTTTCAGGTGGAAGTGTAGTTCATCTTCTCGTGTTTCTTTGTCTCTACTTGACAGTACCTTCAGGTACACAGGGCTTGGGAACAGGGAGGCGTTGATGGCTTAAGTGTAGGGATCTTTGCCATCACCGTAGCAACACTCTTTAGAAGAGAAGATTTCCTAAAGATCCACAGGCTGAACATCCTTCAGAGTCCATGTTTTGTAAAATATATCTATTCGGACTGTTTAAGTCAAAATGAAGGAAAAAAGGGAAGAGAAAAACTGTTTACTCCATATTGAATGCATGCATTTATTTTCTCGATGCAAATACTACATAAGCTATTTATAAAGATCCACAATTTGACCTTTTTCTTTAGGGTCCCACAATCCATAGAAAGCTTTAAAATATTTGATGTAGTGTTTTGTGAACAATCACATTTACAATTATTTCATCAAGATGGTAGAGAAAAACAGCTTTTAATATTTTTTAATAGATTTATGATGACTTTTTAGGTGTTTGATATCACTTGAAACCGTCGGGCTGCAGCTAACTGAGTATTAAATGTACTGATTAACTATTGCACATAACGAGAAAAAGTATTAGTGTAAAAACAAAAACTGTAAATTATTTCTTAAAAGTTTTTATTTCACAATTTATTTCTTTTTAGACACATGCATTATTGTCATTCTACTGAGAACCAGTTCAGCTGCATCTCATATTTGGTTGAACTTTTCAAAGTAGAATACTTTTACTTTTTTTTACCTAATAATTTGTCATGTCAGGTTTATATCAATTCTCAAAAAATTAATATTTTAGAACACAAAGAGTTTTAATTGTAAACCTTGGGGGAGAAAAGATGTGCACTGACTCAAAACAGAGAAAGGGAAAACAGTGCACATTCCCTTATTTATTATGCTAATCTATGCATGACAGATCCACAAAAAATAGTCATGTTGTTAAAGATTTAAGCTAGGCGACAAAAAAAAAGATCCTTTAGGAGGACCTTTTAATTTTTTTTTATTTACATTGCAAATAGTCACCTTCTTTTATTTCTCTATGCTCCCCCTTTTGTTGTATTTTATTTTGAAAGCTGTTGGTGTAAATAAAGTTACGGGCCGTGTCTGTAGTTCACACTGTTTTGAACATTTTTCTTTTGAAAACTATTTGTCCACTTCTGTGCTGACTGTATCTTAAAGGGACTCTGTGTTTTTGTACTTCTTTCTGTGTTTGCATGTTACACCTGCTGTATGTCTGTTTCTACGACTCATACTATGCACATGATGCGTCTTTGAGGTGCCATGGTACTTCCTGTCTGATTGTACAGTGAGAACACTCAGAGGCTGTGTTCACCTAATGCTTTTTTTAATGGAAAAAGAGACATGAAAAATGTAGAATGATAATGTTTAATAGTTAAATTATTCAGAGTGCTAAGTGACACTGCCTCACCTCTTTTTTCATGTACAATAAAACTTTACAGACTTTGAAGGACACATTGACTCTCTGGCCTGTTGAGAGCTGCTTTTTAGATAAGAGGCAGAGAAATAAATTATAGATGAAAAATCTACTGAAGCATCATCTGGTTTTATTAAAAGATTATAGTTGAAGCAAAAAAAAAATTGTAAAAATTTGTACTGTAACAGTTTTTATTAGTATTCCTGCCTTCATTTCATTGATTTTTGCATCTAAAAAAATGTGCAGGATCTGTCACAATGCATGCCAAAACACTGTATCGTCAATGCATGAGAGGTTCTTCACGACAAAATGAGATGTAGACATTGATCATTCTTCTCATTCTGTACCTTGGTCTTCAGATGAATAAAAAACATGACTGCCTTTTCTATAATGTGTGTGTTTTTATTTGATCCTTGATCGAGTGTTTGCAGTTGCAGAGGATGTCCACTAGTGTGCGTTGTTTACCACAACATTTTCTTGACGCTGACAAGAGGACTGATGAACATTTTTTCTAGCTGAAAGAAACAGAATTCGAGTTGATGCCTGAAAAAAATCAAAGCACTTGAACATCATCTATGTCCAGCCCTGACATTTGCTGATTTATTTACTAATTCTGCTGTATCTGTTTTATTTTAAGAGCTTTTTTTTATAACCAAGGTGACCAGCATACATTAGAGTCAACCATAGATAACAAAACAGATACCAAGTATCGAATGAATCATTAAAAACCTAAAAGAGTTAAAGAAGGAATTAAATTGTTAATGTTTGTCAGTAAAATGTTAATTAAACACAATGCTTCTGTATTAAGACATTGAATAAAATATTGTAAAAATGTACCAAAAAAGATACAATAATCTAAGATTAAAGCCAAGATATTCAACAGATGACATAATGTTTTATTATTAAAAGCAAAGAGACATTTGTATCTCGTTGTAATTTATTCCAGTTTCCAGCATACTTTTAAAAATGGCTGACAGTTTGCAAAAAGCTGTTTTTTTGGTTTCAATCATATACCATAAAATGCATCTTTAGATATTTCATTACATTGCTTTTGCGTTGATGTATTGTAATGATTAAATATTGTCCCTTTAATGTTTTCTAATAAGAAAGAGGAATAGCTTAAAGTCAAATAATTTTGTTTTGGTTATTTAATTTTGTACTTGAGAATGGCACACATAACTTCACTCATGTCCTTTGTTTCTTTACGGATGCCTGTCCAGCATTTACTGTTTCCTGGGGGCGACAGTGTCACACTGACCTCGTGCAAATTTATTTGCACTGCAGAGAAATCCCTGTAGTTCTTTGCAGTTTGGAGGATTTGTATCCAATGAGTTATAAATAAAATAAGATCATAATAAATGATTTGGAATCCTTGAGTCAGGTGTAGGTGGATTAAAATCAGGGAACACATTTAATTTCATTATATTTATGAGACCAATATCTACGCTTTTTAATTGTATTTTCCTTGTTGAAAAATGAAACTCAAAACCATGCAGCTGTATTGACGTTAGCCTTTCCCTACAAACTGCAGCAAAAATAACCAGCAGGCAGGTGTAATACATTTGAGCTCTAGGTGGTTGTAACCACACATTTTTGCTTACTACAGCACAATGTGATGAACAATATCTTGTTCATTACAGAGCCCTGAGGCAGCGTGCAGAAGCTGTTTCAGATCTTGAACTGCTTGGTCCCTTTTGCTCCCCGTTAGGGCAGAAAGGAAAAGCTGAAACACAACATCAGCTAAGCAGGAATGCTGACTTGGACAGAACCTTCCCTTGTTTTTTTGTGGTTAATTGTTTATTAGCTAGAGGAGATATATATAAAAGAACAATGTTGTCAAAAAAGGCAAACATAACCTTTGATTAGGATTCTGGAGAGATGTGAGCCTAAATGTTTCCATGTTTTCTTCATCTTTCCTTGCTTCATAAATGTTGTTTTCTTAACCCTTGTGCTATCTTGGGCATTTTAACATTGGGAGTTGGGTCATCTAGACCCACTAGACAGTGCTCTGAACCTTTTTTCTTCAAAGATTTGTGATCTTCACTGGTGTCCATGGATTACATGAAATCGTTCCACCTTTATCCACCTTTGTCATGGTAGGAAGAACACATCAATGCAAGGGTGGGGTCATCTAAGATAGCACAAGGGTTAAATCAATAAGTGAACTTACTGATCATGGTGCACAAAAGTAAAATAAAGAATATTACTAATACTACAGTGTATATAATCTATGTTATCTATAGTGCTGACACTGGGATTTCATTCAGGCTCTGGAAAATAAGTCAGATGGTGACAAAGAGAGGCAAGGTTGTCCACATATAGGGGGACGCCTCACTCCAAGAAGGACAATACCAAGTGATGGCAATATCAAGAAGAAGGAATATGAGGAACTAATTAAAAGCAAAAAAGACGGACTCAGAGAAGAACTGGATAAAACATGGAAAGTGAAGGTGACAGTGGTGCCCGTGGTAATTGGAGCACTCGGGGCAGTAACCCCCAAGCTGGAGGAGTGGCTACAACAGATCCCTGGAAAGACTTCAGACCTCTCAGTCCAGAAAAGCGCAGTGCTAGGAACAGCTAAGATACTGCAGGACCCTCAAGCTCCCAGGCCTCTGGTAGCTTGGGTGAGAACCCCTCATGCTATTTTTGTGTGACAACAAGATATGTATACAAGACAGGCATTTTTTTAATTGTTACTTTTGGGAACTTTCATTAATTAAAGAGTTGAGAAGTAACTTTTCTTCTTTTTCGTAAAGTTCCTACAATTTGCTTCTTAAGGAAGGTCACGATTGGTCTATTTTTTTCCTTTCTTTAGCTAAAAATACAGATCTTTTTCAGCCTAACCACTGCTATGGATTGCTTTTAGAGAGTGTTTTGGACTATTGTGGTTTATTTTATGAAAAAGATCAGCTGTAAATCAGGTGTATGGACATAAATAGTTTGGTATTTCTTATCACTTTGGAGTGAGTCGGATGACCTTAAGAAGTTGACCTGAATCCTGAAAAGATATATATATACACATAAGATTTTATTTAAGAAACATGTAAAAGACATCCAAACTGCCACCAGCAGTTTTCGGAGCTGAAGCTTTCTGCAGCCGATTTTCCTGTCACGCTTTGCGCGTGTTTGTTAAACAGGTGAAGGTCAGATGCAAATTTGACCAGTGGCGTTCACAGTGGAGCGTCCAGAGCTGCTGCAAGCTCTGGTGATGTAAGACAGCACTTGCTTATTTCACTGCCTTTGATGATTGTAAATTCCATTTTACACATCAAACCCAATGCTAATCCACCATTCTAGTTCAAGTAGAGGAAAATGAAGAGAGATGAAGATGGAGAAAGCAATCATATGGAAATTTGTTCTGTGATTTTCAACATTCTTCTATTTAATTTACATTTTGGTGAATATTATTCTTCAGAAAATCTGGCAGAGGCGGCTACTCTTATCTTTATTTCAGATGAACAGTTTAAATCTCTCATTCCTTGGTCCTACTTTTGAGCCAAAAATGCGTCAAAAAAGAACAGAAAAATGGACAAATTTAATTATTTTATTAGATTTTTCAACGAATTGTAACTTTTCCCTTTGCTGAAGATTACAGGGAGCTCTCTTAAACTCTTATGATCTGCCAAATGAGTTCTAACAGTCTGATTTAGGCATAAGCGAGCCATTTGTAGCTGGGTAAATATCCAGTGGTGGCACTTTAGTGAAAAGGAAAATAAAAATCCACCCATAGTTGCTGTTTTTGCTGTGAAAACTAAGTAAGGGGAAACAAATCCCATAATTCCCTTTAACCCAGCAGGTTTTTGGGATGAATTCTTGGAAAATGTAGCTGCGTAACCATTTGGCTTCAACTGAAGTGGCCCAATGAAACGACAGGCTGTGTAACTGCTGGAGTTTTGAATTGGTGGTGAAAACGAGTTGTGTGACTCAGGCTGTGTCATGTGCCAGGCAAACTGTAGGCCTAGCCTGCAGTTTCAGAGCACAAATAACACATAAACACTGCTGGACAGGGTGACACTGCCAGACTTCACCGACAAAGGTAAAGCGGAAAATGCACAGCTATCAACACATTCACACATAAAGGGAGGAATGTGAAAAATCTTCATCATAAATAACTTTAGTCCTGGTGTGTGTTGGATGCACAGAGAGAAATGCTCATTTGTGAAAAAGCTTTTTCCAAACAAAGTTATTGCCTTTTTGCACACGTTTCCTTGCAAACAATTAACTTTGACATCACACATTGCAGCCAGGCGTTTTAAAAGGGTTGCACCACTTCTCAGAAACCTCCTTCAGGACTTTGGCTCACTCTGACACGGCACTCAAGAGGCAACCTGTTCCATCAGCTGGCACACGGATTCAGTCAGATTTAGCAGAAGTCAATACAAATAACAGCAACAAAAGATGAGCCCAAAGGATTGAGATTGTTTATGCTTTAAAGTATATTTGTTACTTTTTTAAACAGGATGTTAAAAAAAATCCCCCACTGCTGTGCTGAGTTTTACAATTTGATGGCATCATTCCTCACATTTAAAAATAACTGTGACATTAGTTCCATTTCAAGGTGAAAGCAGGTCATTTCCTCTAAAAATCGTTCCCAGAGTCAAACCGAGCAGCTGACAAATTTTGCTAAATGAACCAAACAAAGTGAGTTGTACTCGTGGAGCATCTCTGGATCTCTTTGCCCTGATTTACATATTGAGATTTATATTTTTGTCCCTGCCAGAGCAGGTACATCACCTGTTTCTAAGTGCTCTGGTGGCTTGGGTTGTGTCTTCGTCTAAGACACACACACCGTCTGCATATATGTGGCCTTTTTAACAAGCTGACACCTGCCACAGGAGACAGGTAGCTGCTCTCAGCTGCCACCTTGACGGATCTTCTCAGTTCACAAAAGCTCTGGTCCTCACGCTGGTTTTGTGAGAGGTGGCAGAAACTCTCCTGGCTGCCATTAAGAGAAGCCACCAGTGTTTGGCAGATAGCAGAAGCAGCCAGCACTTTTGACAGGCACCAGCAAGGTGGCCTGAAGCACCTCCTAAGGAGTAGGAGGGATCATTAGGGCAGCTACACCAGGAGCACTTGGATGGCTGTTACATCCCTTGACATCATAAATCATATTACACTGTCAGGCTGTATGGATGGATGTGACAGAGGGATACAGGGAATGCTGGCGGTAGTTCTTTTTGCTTAGAGAAAAAAAAAAAAAACAGGTTTCTATTTTATATGAAAAACACACTCACAATATTATACCTCCCTTCCAAAATAAAAGCACAACTCTTGAAACACAATCTCTACAGAGAGAATACATTCAAATCGATGGCACTAAGTTCTTTTAAAACGTCATGACAGAACAGACGTGATGTTTACTTCATGGCTAAAACCTGAGTTATTCCAGAGTATTTCATTATGAAACCGCACAACAATGCACATCAAAAATAAAAGACAACCAATTACTCTGATAGAGCGTTACTTTGCATGACTAAAGCTATGCTAATATATCCATGTGAAATATACACACTTTAACAAATGAGTTATTTATGTCTCTGCTGTCTGAGACACAAAAACCACATTAAGACAATGACGATTACAGCTATTTTTCTGAAGTACATCCACTTTGGAAAGTACATATTAACAGAGGCATGACTAAAATGGTATATCTATAGAGAATGTTTTTATTTTTTATCCTGCCTTTTTGTTAAACTCAAATGTTTGCATTCTGATGTGGATTGTTATTCCCAAACATTCTGACCACATTTTTTCCTCTATGTTTATGTATTTATTAGTTTTTTCTCCTAGTCTAGTTTTAGACTCCTGCTGTATGACAGCTGAATCACAGCTCTCCATCTTCAGCTTCTTTGTTCTGTTTTCCTCCTCTTCCAGCCCCGTCCAGGATGAAAGCAGGTGAGACCGTTTGTGTCGAGCTGGCAGCTCCGGAACGACGTTCAGTCACTGGATCAGGCGTAACAGGGTCCTCGTGGCACTGGATGGTTCTGCTGAATTCACTGCTGAGGTTCCTTTGTCACAAAAAATCCTCATAGTCCAAGAGCTTGGAGTGTTGGCGTGTTTTCCAAAGACGGTACAGGCGGAAGTCGAAGTACATCTCAATCATCTCTTTGCCTACAGAAGAAAAGGTGATCAGGTCTGAGGTAATGTTTTTCTCAAAGACCCACGCTTGTGAAAATTGGGTTTTTGGTGTTTTTAACCTGTTCTTGTGTCATCTCTCTGATGATGGAGGAATTATTTAAAAAAAAATAAGCTCAAGTTTCCTTTCTGAGCATTACTTTATTTTAATTGCTGTGAAACAGAATACGATGAAAATATGTTTTTGTGACTGGTTGGATCACACGCTTTCTGCTTTGAGCTCTCAGCAGTCCCACCTACAACGCAGAGGTAAGTTTCTACTGAACTCCTGCTGCTCTGCAGAAACTATGTCCTAGAAAACGACTTTTTTGTCAAATGTTGCCTAAAAATGTCAGAATCATAATTAAAAGACCACTGAGAATGCTTTTACAAAAGATCAAAAGATGATCAGAGTGGGACACTAAGAAAAAGCACCACAAGACAGAGGAGGCAGCATGTAACCCAATAAATTGAGGTTTTTACACAGATTTAAGAACTCATTTTTTCTACTTATTGTTTATCAATCTTTGTTGCTCTTTACAGGACACCAATGAAACAGCTTTCTGCAAATAACATTTCTTACAAAAGCTTCAAGAAAGCAACAATAATGTCGTGTGAAATGAATAAGGCTTTAGCTTTTGTAAATAATTTTGCAAATCAAGGTGCAGAGGGAAGTTAGACCTTTAATACTGACATTTTAGATTCCTACAATGATTAATATTCATTAAACAAAACTAATGTGAAAGCCATGATAATAACCTTTAACCCTTGTGCTATCCTAGGCACTTTAACGTTGGGAGTTGGGTCATCTAGACCCACTAGACAGTGCGCTGAACCTTCTTTCTTCAATGATTTGTGATCTTCACTGGTGTCCATGGATTACATGAAATCTTTCCACCTTTATCCACCTTTGTCATGGTAGGGAGAACACTTCAATGTAAGGGTGGGGTCAGCTAAAATAGCACAAGGGTTAAGATGGAACCCTACAGTTAAATTTAAAGACCCACTCTGATGAAAAATGTGTCTTTCCTGTTTTTAACATGGTTTTCTGGCTTTTTTTCTGATGATTGAGGTAATTAATAAAGAAAATTAAGATAAAAATCTCAACTCTGAGTATTTCTTAACCCTTGTGCTATCCTAGGCACTTTAACATTGGGAGGTGGGTCATCTAGACCCACTAGACAGTGCTCTGAACCTTTTTTCTTCAATGATTTGTGATCTTCACTGGTGTCCATGGATTACATGAAATCTTTCCACCTTTATCCACCTTTGTCATGGTAGGGAGAACACGTCAATGTAAGGGTGGGGTCATCTAAGATAACACAAGGGTCAACTGAAATCATTGTGACTCAAGAGCAGATGGAGAAATGCTATTGGAAAAAGAGCATATTTGTGATGTTGAAAATATGCTAAGTGGGCCACAAGCTCCCTGCTCCCCGATCTAAGCAACGGGGAGGAAAAGGGGGGCAGGGTTGCTCCGCACAAACAGTCCCGCCCACAACTTAGAGGTGAATTTCTAATGAACTACTGCCGCTCTGAATAAACTATGTCATACAGGAAACAACACGTTTTTTTAAATTTTGGTTAAAAACGGCTTCATGAAAATAAAAGACCACTGGGAACGCTTTTACAAAAGATCAAAAAATGATTTGGATGGAACTTTAAATGTAACACGGTGGCACCTTTCTTTTATTTGATTTTAAATGACCCAGCAACACATTTCTCTAAAGTTAATTTACTTATTTTTTAGGTCGTACAAATCAACATTATTAAAAGAAAATGCAAAGAAAAAACCATGAAACTTACAAATCTCTCTCTCTGTCTGTCTATCTATCTATCTATCTATCTATCTATCTATCTATCTATCTATCTATCTATCTATCTATCTATCTATCTATCTATCTGTCTGTCTGTCTGTCTGTCTGTCTGTCTGTCTGTCTGTCTGTCTGTCTGTCTGTCTGTCTGTCTGTCTGTCTGTCTGTCTGTCTGTCTGTCTGTCTGTCTGTCTGTCTGTCTGTCTGTCTGTCTGTCTGTCTGTAGTAGCAAATGTGGAAATTATTGAAAGCCTGAGAAAGCTTAAGTATAAAAATAGATTTCTGAATCGAAGGCGACTCAACAAATAAATGTGAATTTGAAATCAGCCAACAGATGTTTGAGTGAATCCCTCCTGCGGTCTTGTCAGCGCTGGACAGATGATATGTGGGCCCATCATTTCATGCAGTATGCATCATGTGTGTCTGCCAGCAACTGCGAGTCTGAGTGTTTGGCTGTCTGTTTGGACCCACCCTGCGCAGACAGTTCCAGCGGTGACTCAAACTCCACAGAATAAGGCCTCATCAGATTCTTCAGTTTCTGGAACAGCTGTCGGATACAGATAAGAGAAGAAAGCAAAGACCAATTAATCCGTCTTCACTTGCACATGCTTGTAGCAGGGGAGCCCGTGCAAAAAAAGACTGGCAGCGTTTAATACAAGCTTCCGACCGAGGGACGACTGCACATTGTTCCTGCACGTGACACAGAAATGGCAGCAAATGCAAATGTGTTGAGTTGCTCTGACCTCCTCTGCTGTAGTGTTCCATCATATTATTTACCTCCGTGTCTCCTGCAGAATGACTCCCAGGTAACATCAGCCTGGATCGTGTTTGTTTCTGCTGCCCCTTCAGGGTATTTGTTTCAGGTGAGCCCTGCAGCAGGCCGAGCTCCACTGATGATTACGACCTACCTTATCTCATGGTTTATCATGCATTCATGCTATAGAATGCTGCAATGCGAGCTGGTGTTTTGTATGCAGATTTAAGTGGCTATTTTTCAAAACACTGCTGGAAAACAGGCCTGCAGAACTCCATGAATGTTAAGTGTCCTCAGCTTCCCAGATAAAAAGGATTACTGACAAAACATGTACTACCCATTGCATCCCCAAATGCATCAGCAAACAGGAATCTTTCAGATTTTTCTTATCTTTATTTCTTCTTTACATGTGCTGCTGTGTTTTTTCTTCTATTTTTGCATTAATGAGTACAACGTGAACATTCTGCTGCCCTCATTACCAACAAATGACAACTCTTTAGACTTCATTTTTATGGTTGATAATCTCTGCGGTAAGAAAAATCAAAGAGCAAACACGTGTTAGCCTTAGTTTTTCCTCTTCCTGGAGGAGCTGAGGTGTGTTTGTTGTGTTTGCAGTCATTTGAAGAAGATTAAAGAAGGTGGCGGGGTGTTAGAAGCTGAGTTGAGGCGGTTTAGGGATATGTGGGAAATGTCTGTAGTGCAGATTGAGCTGGAGGCGACAGAAATCCAGGAGGTGTGTTGTGTTTTGTGTACTGTCTATCCTTGGGGGCTCCTTTAAAGCTGTTGGTAGATTTTTGTGCCAAGTTTTATTCAAGTAACTCAAAAAGGCAAATAATGGTGTCAATATTGAGTAAAATTGAAATTGTGCAGCTCTGAGAACAACTTTTGTATTTCTTTTTTTTTATTTCTTTAAATGTTTAAGGCATTAAATATTTTTTGGAAAGGATATTTGCATTTTAAATAATTACAACATAATTGATAATTTTCCAGTTTATATATATATATATATATATATATATATATATATATATATATATATATATATATATATATATATATATATATATATATATATTATTTAAATTATATATATATATATATATATAATTTAAATAATTTTATATTATTTGCTTGTTGCAGCCCGAGTATAGTGAAAGCTATTAATGGCAGCTTTGGTTGATGAGCTGGGCCCATTAAGTGTATAGATATGCACTTTTTTCACCTTTTAAAGGAATAAACTACCAATAAAATAGGTGAAAATTTGACTTTTGTTGTTCTTTTTCATAAATAACATTATCGTTTCAGAGAACTTTTGAAACATCTGACAAAGAACATGTGCCAAGTGATGCTTTTTTCAGTCCTCCTGAGTCCAACAGATTTTTTTTATGCCCGCTTTAGAAGGCTGCTGAAGCACATCACATCACTGTGGGGTCATAAGTGTGTTAGAGGTGAACTCAGGGCTGCAGGCCAAGTTTTGGCACCAGGTAACTGGAGAAAAATGATCTGTATGTTAAAGTAGTGCATAAGATGAATTCAGATCCATTTTCCCCAAATATGCAAGGAAACTAGAGAAAGTAAACTCCTCTTTCCCACAGTAACATGTCTGTTTTGTTTCGGAATCACATCCTCTTGGGACAAACGCTGTTTTTGTGGTTTTCTGTCAAGCTGAAGATACCAGTGATCTGCAGTCTGTTCAGCAGACTGTCCATCAACCCTGGAGAAAAGCACTTTATGTAGCAAAGGACTGTTTGGCAGACATGACTGTCTGGAGCAGACTTTTGGGTCAGACAACACCGCTGGCAGCAGTCTGTCTCTCTGAGCGCCAGCATGCAGTGTGCATGGCCTGTCTTTTCTGTGGTTGTTGTTGTGTGTACCTGTTTATCTGACTGTTTGCTCATGACAAAAATGCACAACAAATCTTCACTCAGTAATAAAACCCAAAGAAACAACAATCATGCAGGTGCACGAGGGGCAAAGTGTGTCAGGAGAACGGGTGAGAATAAACAGGACAAGCGTCTAGAAACAGCAGAAATGACAACTGAGGGAGATCCAGCCGTAAAATATTTTGTAGTTTAGATTTGACCCCTGTGTTTCACGTAGTTATAAAAGCAAGTAGTTGGTCTTTACCAACTACATGAAAATCATGTTTTTGGGGCTTTTGACATTTTTTCTCATGATGGAGGACATTTATAAAGAAAATTAATCTTAAAATTGGATTTCAAAGTATTTCTTTATTCAAATCGTGAATTTGGAGTAGACCAAAAACATTGAAAAAAGCTTGAAGGTGTAACGGCAAGCCACAAACTCCCTGCTCGGCAACATTCTGTTGCATCCACTTGTAGACAACTAGATCCATCAGCATCATTATCCTTATCTATCGTTATCCTCATATGGTAAATGTCTGCGCTGGAATCTGACTCAAAACTGTATGTCTGAATAGCTCCACTATTGCTAGCCATTTTTGTTGATATGGTAATGTTAAGTTGGGGGCGTGAGGGGCTGTAAGCTAGCAGAGGAGCGTGTAAACAGATGGATGATGAGAAATGGGGGCAGGCTTACTCGCCCCAATGGTCCCACCCACAACTCAGAGGTGAATTTCTGACTAACTCCTGACACTCTGCAGAAACTATGTCCTAGAAAACATTATTTTTTTGTTTTTCTTTTTAATTTGTGGCTAAAAACGGCATAATAATGATTAGAAAGACCACCGGGAACACTTTAACAATAGATCAGAAGATTATCGGAGTGGGATTTAGCTGTTTGTTTCACTTATGCTTTTATAGGAAATTAATATGTGGGACTAACTTCACATCACATTATCAATACTGTGCAGAAAACTGTCCAACTGGTCATCATCCTAATGTTTTCCAACAAGATGAGAAGGATCTGACTGAGAACCTGAGGGCGCAGCACACTCCCCAGCAGGGCCCTGTCAATCACAGGCTGGCACCACTCGGCCACAGCTTCGGTTTGACTTTTAGGTCAAATGGGGCTATAATTAACAAAATGGACACAATCAGTGAAAAACGAGGACCCTGTGTTGACCCTGGTCATGCATTAATGCTATTTTTCTTTATGTACAGAAGGTGTGCTGTTTGTCCTTCTTGAGTTACATCAACCGCAATGATTCTTTAGAAAGATGAGCAAAGTGGGGTGACAGTGAGCAGAGATGCCAAGTTTCTCTCTGCAACAATTACATTTACAGAGAAAAATCCTGGTAATTTCAAGCTCATAAAGTTGTATCCAAAAATATGAAGATTTAAACATTTTCAGAAATATGTGGTATTCCTTGTTCTTTCAACAACTATTCTGTTAACATGCTTTGAGAAGGAGTAGGCATTTTATATTTTTGTGAGTATTTGGGTCTGCATACCTTTTCTCCATTGGGGTTTCCCAAGACGTAGCATCCCATTATATGGATTTTGTTTGGCTCTGGATTCAATTTACTCATAAAACGACTGAGTCTCCTCCAGAATCTAAACAAAGACACATCAGGTAAGAGTTAACAGAGGCTTGTCTCTTTAGGCTGCAACTGATTCAGAAAATTATTTTAAATTTCCTAATTTAATCAAACGTCTGTAGGGGATCTCATTTTCATCAGTAAGGTTTACAGTTGCTGTAATTTCTCTTCAAAATGAAAGCAACACTGTTGAAAAGGTTACAGGGTTGATGCAGCCTGTTTCAGATAGATTTTAGTAAAGTTTCAACAGGATTTGAATGAACAAACGTCCAAACAAAAACTGGTGACATGCACCCATACAGGGGGGTTGATCTGTCTGGGTGCTGCAAGTTTTGGGTTCTGACTGTATAAAAGAACCGGACTGAGTGAGTGTGACGTCCCCCAATAAAAAACGACTGGTTCAAACAAAATGAAGTAAATTCAGTCGCCATTTTTCCGTGACAAGGCCGTCACCATTTTGGAACTAGTCGTCCTTTAAAAGTGGTGATGGTCTGTCCAAAACAACCACTCTGTTTAATCAAGAGTAAACATGTCAGAAGACCACACCCCTTCAACCGAAAGCCGACTTAGGAGAATCTGTCAATCAAACGCCTGGAACGTTCGACATGACACCACCTACTTTTATTAAGGCATCTGATTAGTCCGTTTAAAATTTGATTAACTTGCACTACAGCAAAACGGTTTATTAAAAAAATAGTATTAGCAGGAACATGTTAAAAAACAAAGTAGCAGAGCAAGAATAGTTATTCTGACTAATAGAATGATTGAGTAAAATCTGTTTATTTCTCTATAGAGGTCTATAGGATTTTTGCTTTTTGGGAGCAGCAGGAACTTCTCATTTGGAACATCAGGGGGAAGGGGGGAAGGGGTCACTCAGTCCAGTTCTCTTATGCAGTCAATGGTCAGGGCCCGTAGAGGGTTGTGGAGAGGAGCGACCACATGCTAAAGGAAGTGCAGGTGTGTCCTGCAGTGGTTCATTCAGCCATCTTAAGGGACGTCATAAAAATGGAAAAAACAATTGTTGTGCGTGTGGTAGGTTCGGTGTATAAAGAGCTTTTTGTAAGGCGAATGGAATTTGCATGCACCTATTATGTACGGGTGATGCAGTCGTACCATGTCCTTACGCCACACTTCGTCGTTAGTAAGGTGTGCTGGCCCTTTACTGACCGCACGCACAGGCACCTAAGTGCCTGTAGGATGCTTGGTGGATGCCCACACAAACTACACTCTGATTGTCTAATTTTCTGGTTCTAAAAATCTGGCTGCAAGCACTGAGGGCACAAGAAAGAGACAATTATCACCTGAACTGCACTAATGGGCTTCTTGTGAAGTTTGCAGGATTTGGGGGGAGTTTGAAAAAATGACAAATCTGTACAACGTGTCTGCATCTCACCTACTTTACCCTTTACCCTCAAGTGATACATTACAACCAGTTGCCTGCAGCATGCCTGTAGGAAAATGTGCATGAACATTTTCACTCATCCAACCGTCTATGTCCTTGATATTTCCTGCAGGCCACCTGTACTGGTTTGCCCATTTTTCACCCACAGACAGCCGTATCCACCCATTAGGGCAGTTGTGAATAAGTCATTAGCTATGATAACCACGAAAAGCCTAAAAGGTTTTCAAAAATGTAAAAATCATTACTATTCTGTTACATAATTTCTGAGCACATTTCTGAACTGCTCATTTTTATGTTTTGTAATCAACTGTAATGTTTTGATCCAATCTATGAGAGCTGAAAGCATCACAGATAAATGGGGGGGGGGGGGGGGGGGTTGCTTACTGGCTCATATCCTCCTCTTTTTCCACTTTAGCAAAGGTTGCTACTTTATTCTTCAACAAATACAGGTGACCAGGACCTCCCTGTCAAAAAGACAGAGTAGCACAACTTAAATTCCATGAACAGAAAAACACTTCAGCAAAGAGTGAGAGACAAATGATGCTTTCTATAAGGAAAAAAGAATTTTTTTTTATCATTTCAAATACATATTCATACCTGGCAAAAAATAAGCATTCTCCAGAATTTGCTTCCTTTTCTGTAAGCTGTGAGCTTCTTGTCAATTTCCTCTGAAACAGAAAAAGAAACGGCTTAGATGGAAATGAATTGGTCAGCTAAGGTCAAAAGTTTAACTGAGACTAGAAGAAGGGAACCATGAAATAAAAAAAGATCTCCACAATGACGGACACAATACCAGCCACAATAAGCACAATAAAACTGATCAATAAAGATGTCAGATTGGAAGGTTGTGTGTGCTACAAGCGTCTGAGATTGCTTTTTAAGTCCCACTGAAGTAACATTAAAATTAAAGTTTGTTTTTGAAAAATAGAGAATAAATATTTTTGTCTAAACACAGACATCAATCAGATGAAATGAAATATCATTTTCTTCTGTTTCAATTCATACTCTTGTGATTGAATTTCAATTGGTATTAAATGTAAACAAAGATAGCTTTCAGAAACACTCACCTAAAATGTCATCAAAAGTGGCATGTTCGTGATCCTAGGAAACAAAGAAAAATCATGCGTGTCTTTAAAACAAAGAGCCAACAACATTAACAATACAAACAAGTATGACTGCTTTGGTTCATTACGTGGATTTTTGACTGCTATTTTGTCTGTAGAGGTGATTTTTTTCTTTTTGCTTTGAAGGAATACTTACATAGAGGATGGGGATGATGGATGGATCATCCCTGCGGATTATGGTGGGAATGTACTCGGCTTTGGGAACTTTGGAGGAAATCAGCTGATGGTAAAAAGAGAGAATTGGAAGAAGAAAAAAAAGTTAAATTAAACAAAATTTGGAAAATAGAAGACTTAAAAATATTCAATATCAGTTATAGAAGGAGGTGCTGGTTCCATATTGACAATGAAACACTGGAGAAGTTTTTTTAGTCTTGGTAAGATCCTCAAATGGGTCTTCAAAGTTTGCTTATTCAGTCGGCATGTTTGGTGGGAACCACGTCCCTTTGTTTATCTCATGAGGTATCTGTGCTGGATGATGATGCAAATCAGCATCTCGAGTCCTTTAAGGTGGTAGTTGTGATCGAGGTGGTAAGATTAGGAAGACAGGAGGCAGAAATTAGCTTTATTTGTATAATGACTGTGGTCCTCCTTAAATTTTGGGTGCACAGCTCAGCCATCCCAGAGGAACTCTAAGTAGAGCCACTATTACACCTCAAGGAGAGCCAGCGGAGGTGGTTTGGACACCTCCCTAAGTACCAACTACAATTTATGTTTCGGTGTTACGTCCAGCAAAAACGGAGGTTTATGACGCATCTCTGTATCCTTCCAGAGGAGCAGGAGGAGGTGGCAGGAGAAAGGCCTGAGTATCCTCAGCTGAGCATCTGATGCTCCAGCGACACAAACCCTAGATAAGTTGACAATAATGGATAAAAGCAAGACTCAAAATATTTATAGATTTTTAGTTTTAAATGCCAGTCTGAAGTGAAAGTGAAAAAGTTAAAGCGTTGGCTGGACCTAATTGAAATTATCTCACAAATGTCATTTTCTCAATGAATGTAGTCTAAAAAGCCTGGTAACCATGGAGATACAACATTTTTGTCGTGCACATCCACACAAAAATACTTGTTTGTTAGCACCTGAGAAGCAAAGAAATGTCTTATCTCTTACCATAATTTTGGGGGGTACAAAGTCATCTCCTTCACAGGCCAGTCTTTCCAGCTCTTGCTCCTCCTCCCAACCCCTGTTGTCAGTAAGGCCTCCTTCCTCTGCAGTGCCCGAGGTCGTCTGTAGATCTCCACCTAAACAAGAAGAAAGTATGCTGTGAGGAAGAAAGATGTCTGCTGTGTGCGTGCACTTAAAAGATGCAGTGTTGGAGAATGGAAAACAGTGATAAAACATGGAAGTGAGGGGAAAAATCGTGAAGGGAAAGAAATCATTTCTTAAGATAAAAAAATAAAATAGGATGATCCATGAGAAAGCAGACAGGAGCTTTAGCCCAACAACCTAACAAAGGATTAAACCATAAGGAGTGACTAAAACGTACTGTATGTTGTATCAGAACTCTTGAAGTGGTCAAAGGACCAACAGTAATTGGATATTTACCTCTCATCTGCATACAGTTCATGTCAAAAGCCTCACTTTAGGCCAGTAAATAACTTATTAACTTATCAAAATCTAAATATTAGTATAACAAATCCACAAAAAGAAAATTTAGTAACAGAAAAGACCTAATAGACAACAACAACTTTAAAATTGTCATCCATTATAAACTATAAAAAATAATCCAGGTATTGTGTGAGCTTCATTTAAGATTTTTGATTTCTGAAACTCATCATATACTGAGGAGTAGATCTTAACATCATCTTTATAACCCTTATGTTATCCTAGGCACTTTAACACTGTTGGGTCATCTAGACCCACTAGACAGTGCGCTGAACCTTTTTCTATAATGATTTGTGATCTTCACTGGTGTCCATGATTACATGAAATCCTCTCCAGCTTTATCCACCTTTGTCATGGTAGGGAGAACATGTCAATGGTCATCTTGACCCCACAGGATAGCAAAAGGGTGAATCAAAGTTTTTTGCAGCATTTTTCCTTTTTTTAATATTCTGACACATTAAATTAAAATAAAGCAGGTTTTTTTCAGATCCAGTCCTGCACTTTCAATAATTTGTAATTAATAGCTTTTTTTTTCTTTTCAACCTTTTTCATCTTTTTAGCTGCTTTCATAGAAAATTGTCATAATAACTACCCCACTACCGCTGATGTGAGCTCTAACAAACCTGCATGTGTGCAAAGACACACTAATTCATAACTCTTTATTCATGCATGTATCACTGAGTCCTGTGTGAAAAGAGACGTTTATAATAGACTGCAGAGAATTATTATACCCGTCTAATCTCTAGGTCTGCTGGGGTTTCAGGTTATAAAGTTAATCTTTCATGCAAAGGACATTCTTTTCAATAGAAACTTAAATGGCACAGTCATCAGCAGAGTGACGTACGTTGTGAAACTATACCTAATTACAGATCACACTCAAAGGGCTGCTTAAGTTTCCCTTGACAACAGTCATGTGTGTCTGTGTAGAGCATTAGTCTTTTTAGGTTTCATTCAGGCCATATGCACCCCTTTATGGCTAAATATATTTTCTGATTATTGCAGAAATACATAATGCAGAAACTCATGGTTAAATAGAAGTAATGTTTTTTTTTTAGCATTAAAGTTGTCAAATTTTGCAAAGGAAATGGATTATTTTAAAGAAATCCACCAAGATTACCAGATGACAGTTAGGTGACAAAAAAGGAAAATATGAGAGGAAAAAAAGAGTCCATAAAATCAACATTTAATGCCCCCCCCCCCCCCCCCCCCCCCCCCCCAAAAAAAAAAATTAACACAGGAAAACAATAGCCTTCCCTGAGGGAAGGACAGGAACAAGGCATCAAACACACAATCCGGCTGTCATCAACACTTCATTTATTTTTCATCACACATAAACACTGAGACGCTGATGGAAGTGGGAGACAAAAAAAACCCGTAAAACCACAAGCTCAAATGCTTATGCAAACAAACAGCATGCAAACAGTGAGTCGATTCACACACCGAAGCCCCACAGCACACAGATTGAAACATTAACATTCATCCACGCTTTTGGACTCAGACTGGACGCACGCTCCATTTGGGGGAGACATACTCACAGCACGAGAGAGCATCACAAAGTTGAAGAAAGACCCACGGTCAAAGGAGACAGATGGACAGAGTCAATCTCAGAGACAGTCAGTTTGGACTTGTGAGTGTGTTGTTTGTGTGTCCTCAAAGCCCGTTTTTATGTTGGCTCTAATCTGGAAGGGAGCTGTGATACTGTGACGCCCAAACGTTGATGCATTTGGATCTCGTCGTTTCTAAAAATCACAAGCTTTTTATCCGCTTTTCCTAAAAAAATGATGTTGCTATGGAAAAAAAATGTCACAAGGTGGTCAGTGTTTACATCAAACAGCTTTGCCTTTTTTATTCTTAAAACAAAAATCTTTGTTTTTAACTTTGTCTTTGACATCAAACTATTTTGTTCTTTTCTTTCTTTCTTGCTATTTATTTCTTTCAAAATTATTAAATAAGAAAAATTAATATCATAAACAGAAGTATAATAATGAATGACAATAAGCAAAGTTTGAAAAGGGCTTCGGATAAAGACTAAAAATGTATCAAGTCCAAATCCAGCTTTTAATTCAGTCCCAAACCTAAGTTTATACAAACTGTACCTTTTGAGAATTACAAGAAATTAACACATACACTGAAAACAATCAATAATAAAAACAAACTAATGAATCTGGTTGAGTCCCTAATATCTATTTATTGAATCACCCTTTATAATAGCTTTAAATCTTTTATGATTTGGCTATTTTGAATGTCTTCTCTGCAGCTCTCCCACATCTGAATCCCTCTTGTGGAGGCACAGAAGTATTATGTTTGTTCTCACAGCTGGCCTCATAAATCCTCTCAGGCTTTATTTATTATCTCTGAAGTGGAAAGCTCTTTGGATGCTCTTTGGTAATTGTTTTTTTTATTTGGAACATGATTTGAATTATTTTGAGATCTCAGGACTCCAACTTTTAATAATTTTGAAATTTTGTTTCATATCCCACCTATCTGTGTTGAAATAAACAGCTCAAAAAGCAATAAACAATTTTAATTTCCCACAAATCTTTTGGGAACAATTTGTGCACAAACAAGTTTAAAGACATAGCAAATGTTACGTTTTTAAAACTTTCTTTCTTAAGGTGTCATTTTGGATCAACCAAAATGACACCTTTTGCAAATGTTAAAATTGAAAATTATAAAACTGAAATTTTGAGGCTTTACAGTCACCATATTTAAAGTTAAAGTTCTGAAAATAGTTTTGGGTTCTGTGGTTCTGTTCCACTGTTAACATAAGGCTCCTGCGACTTTGTGTTGCGTTCCATAATCTCAATTCTACAGTGGCCCTGAATGGCAAATCACACCCAAAAAAATAATTTAACCCAAAAACATATTAAAGATCACAGCAATAATTAATAAACAAAATTACATTTCAGAAATCAAAAGAACATTTTTCAAACAAAAACACAATTCCTCAAAAAATAAACATAATAAAAATGAAAAAGGAAACACAAGACACTGGAGAAGGTAGGGACTATGGGGCTTTGCTGATTGGATGATGACATTTGATTTTGAACATTTAAAAAATTCAAATGAGTCTTCGATATCTTCAATAAGGAGTACAGTACATTCAACATCGCTTTATGCGAAACAACTTTTGGTTGAAATAATGGACAAACGTCTATTGTTTTATTTTTACCATTTTATTTTGAGTTCTTGAAATGACTTTCGTTTTCCAAAAGGTTTCATTTTCATTTTGTTTCAATTATTTGTTCTGCTTTTTCACTTGTTGTGGTCTTTAAAATGCTTTTGGAACAATTGATTTGTTGGTGGGATTTGCCCTGCAGCTTGGCCTCCAGCTTTTAGAAATTCAGGGGGTGCAAAAACATTTTAGTCAATGATCGTCTGCCCACTTTTAAGTATTTAGTGCGGCCCTCTGTGGCTGTGTCCCTGCGTGTGCATGCCGGTGTGTGAGTCCGTGTTAACTCACTGTCTCTGGGTTCATGAGGAGACTCGGTCTTGATAGGGGTGGGATCACTCCAGGACCGGTTGAAACTCTTCGATCTACGCTCAGCGAATGCTAGTGCAGGCGGGGAGAAATAGTCACACACACACACACACACCCACCCACTCGCTACCACGCCTTCAAGCTGTGCTTGATCCACTCATTTTCGGTGACACACACCAGCGCAAAGGCTGACACAGCAACTAGACCACACATGTATATAAATAAATATACACAAGAGAGAAGATCCAGCGTAAACCCAGCTCTTTACAAACACACCACCTTCCTACACGCACAAGCTGCTGAACAAATGAGCACAAAGACAAGACACATAAGGTCACAGTGTTGTGCATTGATGCTTACATTTTCATAGATTTAAAGCTATGCTTTGCACTGAGTTGTACTCAACAGAGTTTCTAAGCTTTGCCTAACTTTTGGAGCTTCATTAGATGATTTCAAAGCTCTTCACACAGTCATTAAACAGAACATAACAGATCATAACTGTGTTCAAACCATTTCTCACTTCTGTAAATTTCCACTCATTTGTGTTTATTCCTTATTCATTAGTCGTTTAAGTGACATGTTAGGTGTTTTTTATTAAAAAATTTCCACAATTTTCAGATGTTGTGTCCATCCAGAACCCTATTTCACAGAAGCCTTGTACTGATAAACTTAAAGTCCCACTCTGATCATCTTTTGGTCTGTTGTAAAGTGTTCCCAACGGTCTTTTAATTGTTATTATGCAGTTTTTAACCAAAATCAAAAAACTTGTGCTATTTTCTAAGACTTAGTTTCTGCAAAGCGACATTAATTCTAAAGAAATTCACCTCAAAGTTATGGACAGCACTGTTGGAGCAGAGTAAGCCTGCACCCTTTCCATCGTCTATTTGTATACACGCTCTCTGGGAGTTTACAACCCCTCACACCTCCAATCTCCATTTTTTCACCTGCTCCAACATTTATAACGATTTGAATAATGAAAAACCCAGAAATGCTATTTTAGGCTAAATTTTCTTTACATATGTCCGTTACCAAAAGAAAAAATGCTACAAAAACTTGTTAAAAACATCACATTTTAATCAGAGTGGATCTTTAAAGGAAAACCCTCAACCAAGTTCTGAATTTATTTTGTCTTAGCAAATGACCAAAAATTGAACAAAATACGAATAAAATATGTATTTATTATAACACTCTATCATCTAAATTTCAGGCCTCATCATCTTGACGATGGCACATTTGTTAAAATTGTATTTTCAAAGACAGGGAGTTGGGCGTCTCAGAAGTGCTTAGCATGACACACATGCAAAATTAAACAAGCACACATAAAACAGCGGGGGAAAAAACACAACTGATGACGGTGGGATGAGAAACATCATGCTCAGTTTGAGCAAACACATCAACCACACACACAGAAACACATCTGACTCACTCTGAGCTTTAATCCTCCTGCTGCCCACCATCCGAAGATGTTTCCGGAAGTTCCTGTGGGAAGAGGAATCAAGGAGGAGGAGGGATAAATGAAGGGAAGGCCGGAATGTGAAGAGGAGAAATAGGAGGAGATGGGTGGGTGGGACGGCGAGGCAAAACACAAAGAGCTGACTTCAGCTAATTGTCTCTTTTCAACAAAAAGTTGAAAAGAGACAATTAGGTATACATAGCCTACACATTTTCATGTCAGTATGTGCAGAAAATAGTGTGGGTGTAATGCATCACATCTATTTTCTTTTCACCCTTTTTGAAACAGGAAGTTCTTAGACGCAACAGAAATTAGAAACCCGGTTTAGAAGTAGTCTCTGATGGAACTGCTGTGTATTTATGGAGTCTCCTTCCCTCATCCCATGGAGGCTGCAGAGCTTCATCAAACTGCTTAGTTTAAAAAGCACAAACCAAGAAACAAAGAAACTACATTCTCCATGAAGTTATTTCTTTACTATCCACTTGACTACCAGAAAAAAATAACATCTGTACAGTCAAAATATGTTTAAATCCACCAAAATCTACAATTCCCAGAGCCCCACCCCTTCACATTTGGTATCATTGAAAGCCCCAAATGTCCTCTGTAGACACCAAAAAGAGTTATTTTAGCAGTATGCAGGGGTTTGTAGGTATTTAGGTTAAGAAACGTCATCTACCTAAGACAAATTTGCAATTCTAGTAGTCATGAGGATATCAAAGTATAAATATTGTTAGCTATCGAACGTTTTTGCACAAACATGCAAAAAAATAAATAAAGTTTGGAGTTTTTGGAGCTTCTGCTCTACTGTGATGGTAAAAAATGTTGGTCATATCATAACAAACGTCAACATTTTGTGAGTGACTTTATGTTGTCTTTTTTGTGATGCAACATGTGAACTTCCCCAGTTCTTTGTGTGTCCATTTTCTTTCAGCACTCCCCCTTTCTTTGTGCTCGGCTCGTCTGCTCACACGGGAGTTCCCTTTACGAGTGCAAAACTCACTGAACACTCACTTCAAGCTCTGGATGCCAAATACACTGGTGAAAGCTACATGAAATGAGTTCTGTGCTAAGATTGGCTTTGAACTGTGCAGCACGTTGTAAAGGACTTGAAAAACACTGGTGGGCGTGGAGAGACGCTGCAGTCAGATATATTTGGATTGCCAGAAAAAGACGTTATCAGAGCATTTTTATTACTAAGCTACACTATCAGAAAACATGACGTGATGAATCAAGTTGCAGATCCCACAGAAATCCTTCAGAGGGCACCTGAGGTTAATGAGGAAAAAGACTCATCATTAACCCTACTGGGGGGTTGGGATGTGATGCTTTAGGCTTTAGCATTTGTGCTCCATTTGTGTTAAGGGGAAGTTGATGGACATTTTTCAGATATTGCTTACACCCCGTTTTCCTTCTACTGACTGGAATCCTGATGACCTTTGATTCTGCTCACACACACAAACACTTTCCAAAAAATTGAATATCATGGAAAAGTGTATTAATTTCCATAATTCCATTAAAAAAATTAAACTTTCATAAAACAAAGATTCAGGGCCCACTGTTTAATTTATGTATTTTTTTTTAACCTAAATTGGAGTTCCAGCTCATATAACCTACAAAATTAATGCGGTGGAGAAATCTCCAAAATGTTTGCAGGGCATAAGTGTTAAACTGAATTTCATCAACTAATAATGTAGAACTAGAATTTGTTCACTTGTTGAGTTTAAATATGGATAGCATTGCTTTTTGTTACATAAATTGATATATACTGTAAATATTGTGCATTTTATAACATGTTTTAATCCATTTGTTACACTTACTAGAGATGTTTTTCCGTAAATCCCAATGCACTAAAACTTTTGCAGTGTTTTTAAGTCACATTTATAGATGTGTGTTACATTCCAGCATATAGGAAGACATTATAGCTTTCCCTCCACTGAGTGGTGCAGTCAAGTCCGGTTTAAAATGGTCGTTACCGCGCATGTGACCTGGCCAAACTTAAAAGAGATTTTACATATAATCAAGTAAGAAAAATATGCTTTTTCGAGCTCAAACACTTATCATTTTGTTTCCTGCACTTTGGTTGGAGGTGAAGTAGTTGGATGAATGCAGCTATTTGTAACCGGCAGGTCTACCTGTGGCAGGTGCATGTGCTGTTAGATTAGGGATTTGGTTCAGCTGTGTCTGTCCCTATAAAAGGAACAGGAAGTGCATGGATACACAGCGCCCGCCCGCCCGCCCGATGTGCCTCTTGTTGGAAGAATGTAGGTCACCTTTTGCTCATTTATATTCTTTTCTAACTACATGCTGTAAGCGGCTGGAGGTGTTGTTCTTTACCCACCCTTTTTGTACATTTTTAATGTTTTTAGAGCGTAGTTGCATTGCTGTGTGGTTAACTCTGATTTGTCTTGTTGTATAGGTCCGGGTCGGGCACCGGTTCGTGCAGTGTCGGTGAGGGGGGCCCCTGCTGGCAGTGTTTTCCTCACTCCAGTTCCCTCACTGTTTTTGTTTGTTTTCCTTTTCAGTAGTGGAAGATTCGTTGGCACGTTTTCTCACTCTGTGGGTTTGTTTTATTTGTTTTCAGCACGGAGTGGAGTGAGGTTCGCTGTCTTGTACTGGCTTAGTCCACGGCCCCTCTCTTCCCCTCTCATCTTGCACAGGCAATTGACTCGGCCTTCTTTTCTTCTGCTTTTCCTTTTATTGTCTTTATTTGCATATAGATAGTCAGAGTATAATTGCAACTATGGAAATATGAAATTGTTAAATTAAAATTTTTATAAGCTTTTATTGTCTCAGCCATTGTTTTGCTGGCTCCACTCTGCACCACTGGCTCCTTGGTCACATATAAGCAAAGAGTCAGATATCATATGACAGCACGAGGGGCTGGAGCTCAGCGGCTCATTTTACCCCGCAGTGTCCCACAGCGTCTGGAGAAGGCTTTCTGTCTCACTACTTGGCAATATTAAAATTTAATTGCTCGTGTCTATCAACCTTGGGTTCATCATCACGATCCTCTATATAATATTAACTGTAGCATTTTAAGCTAAAGCTTTGAGTTGATCTGTTTTCCCCGTCTAAGATAACCCTGATCCTGACATGTTCTATGCAAGAGCTCCAGAGAAAAACCCTTTCATCTTCATGAGCCCCGCCCCTCCCATGTCCCCTGCTACACACTGTATCACTACACCATCAAGCAACACTCATAATTGATGATCTCGGCATGTGGTTGTGTGTAAGTGGGAAGTATGTTTATCCGGCAGTAAGAAAACTCATAAATATAGAGGCAGCATTAAAGATAACAAGAAAAATCTTTGCTGTCTCTTCATTTTTGCGTCACTCCTGGGAGGTCAGGAGGGCGTTTAACTTAAACTACTGACTATGACCCTCAACTAAAACTTATCACAGCACTTTCTCTGAACGTGGACAAATATTTAGCTACACTTAAATATGGCAAACTCATGCCTTCTGCATGTAAACAGTCTGAAAATGTTAATGACTGAACAGATGATATAAATAAAGATTAATAAGGGTTAGATTAAAAAAAAAGGATTGAGATCTTTTCATGACAATCTGACAATACTGTGTAGTTCCTTCTTCTGCTGTTCTTTTTAACCTATTTTCTAGAAAAATAATATTTAGTTTTAGGGACTCTCTGTTGCCTTTTCTCTGCTGATCTAAACATTTCTGCACTGGATTTAACAAAAATGAAATTATTTTTCAGTGAGTTTATTAAGACCTGTCAAAGAATGAGATGAAGTATTGCAGTATTTGAGAATAGCATCATTAATTAAATAGGTAGAGACATGGATTATTATGCACCTCCAGCAGAAAGACTATTTAGTCACAGATTTATGCTGTTTGATTTTATTTTAAGAGTTTAACATCAAACACCTCACAAAGACACATTTTCTAAATGAAACTTATGTCAGAGGTTTTTTTTTAACACATTTACAACAGTACCAGTAAAGTGTTTACTTATGTAAGTGAAGTGGCAGGAATTATGAAACTCCATCGATAAAAATAACATTATTCTATGGATCATTTTTTGTATCTTTAATGAGAAAAAATGCAACATAAAAAGTGAAAGCTCTCTTACTGAACCTTAGTCCAAACTGTCCTTATGGATAGATATAGGATGTCTTCAGGTGAAAAAAATGGTCAAACCTCTATGAGGCATGCGGGTGGTCTACACAAGGACGGTCATGGAACGCTTGGTGAGCCCATAGAGCCAAAATGTTCATGTACATTATTTTCTACAATGCTGCAAGGGACAAGTTGTAGCGAACACTTTTACAACACGTGAGGGTTAGTAATGCCCAGTTTGTACTTCATAGCACTTCATAGTACTTTATACTTCATCGCATCAGTTGTATTGCATTTCTTACCGCAATACGCAGTGTGGTCTAGCTCATACCAAGGTTGGCCAGTTTCACTTGTGATCCTCTGCAATAACTGGGACGGACTTCTGAGTGGCGTTTATACATTTGATGATTTGCCACCTGCTCCATATGTTACTGGAATATAACTGAAATTACAGTTGCATTAGACAGAGAATATGCAGTGATAATGTAGTAGGTTTTTAAACATGTTTTTGAAATGGAGATAGAATGATGATCTTAAAATTTCCTTAAGGATCAGAAAAATTACTATCTATCTATCTATCTATCTATCTATCTATCTATCTATCTATCTATCTATCTATCTATCTATCTATCTATCTATCTATCTATCTATCTATCTATCTATCTATCTATCTATCTATCTATCTATCTATCTATCTATCTATCTATCTATCTATCTATCTATCTATCTATCTATCTATCTATCTATCTATCTATCTATCTATCTATCTATCTAGAACGAAACATTGTCTATCCCCTCTTGTATTTGCTGTAATAGCTGCCTTGTTTTCAAAATTCCTGGGAAATGGAAATACAATTTCCTGGATCAAGTTTGCGTCGGCATCCCATACTGTAATAACTGCTCAAAATAAGTATGGGTTAAATGGCGCAATATTCTAAGATTTTAATCGCAGATAATGTCATGTGGTAGTGTCACATTTCGCAGAATTGAGGCGATTCCTGTCCGATGACCTTGGGACAAATATGACCTGACATGAAGTATGAAGTATAAACTGAACCTCAGGGTGAAGGTGAGATGCAGACGCACTTTAACATGGAGTAAATGGCTGCCTTTAAAGGTCCTGCTAAAAACACAGAACTACTTGGTATCTTGTAGTTTTTGTCTAGTTCAGTTTTTGTTTTTTTGTTTTTTTTTTTACTTCAACCTCATCTTATTTATTTATTTATTTATTTGATCTGTTTTTGGTACTCTAATTCTCACCTCTGGGTGTAAAAAGAGGCTCAGCACATGCAAACATGTCTGCCTGAAGGTCTAGTCGCTAGAATTTGCCTAATTTGGGGGATGTTCACTTATGAATAATCCAGTTCTGTCAATAGATTAGCCGAAATACTGTACTCAATACTTTGTTCCAGTTTTTCTCATGCTCAGATAAATCACTCAGGCGAAGTGACATGCAGTGTTAATGGCGCTGACACTGCAGATGGATAACACTGAGATGTCAAAGGAACTGAGATGTACTGCCTGGTGTCACATTTACCATCTGCCTCTTTGTGGAGGAGCATCTGGGTCTGAGAGGGGCTGTTTCTGAACTTGTTAGGGAAGCAATTACTCTTCAAAGTTCAGCATAGTCTCATTCTGTCTCTCTTGAGCCTTTCAATTTAGTGTTTTTGTCTTTAAAACTGGTCTTATTTAAAAAATGGATGTTTGAAATTTTTCTAAAACAAGTGGTCTAAGCTTTTTACATAAACAACAAAAAAATTTATTCAATCTGATGTGATTTATAAATGATGACCATTTGCATTTAGAATTTGTCATTTTATCACAATAAAAGTAATAGCTAATAAAATAATGTAAAAATGGCATTTTAGAAAATCAACTCTATCCAAGAGCTTGACACGTTGAGCAGATCTCTGATTGGTTCACTTAAAATCTGTCAATACCTTTCCACTTTACAGCACTGGGCTCTGACTCCCTAACGTTTTTAGACGGTTGAAAATAGGAAACTTCAAAGCATCCTCTAAAATATAAGAGCAAAATGACAGCCAAGCAGGGGGATTCTTCCTATCTCAAAAATACTTCTCATAAATCCTATCCTTTATTCTTTTTTATTCCACAGCAAAAACCTTGGAAAGCCCTGGCAGTACGTGACCCGGCATTAAAGGGAGATGGAGATCACTGGCTTGACTGTGCCGTGCTCTTCAGCTGCAGGGTTTATTGGGCTCTTAGGTTAAGTAGGTAGTAGATTTTCACCAGGCAGTCAAGTCGAATTGTCACAATAAAAGTCTATCTATGCGTGCACGTGTGAAGCAACAAACCAGAAAAAACAATTTCATGATTTTACACAATATTTACCACAGTCAGCTTTTATTTCTTAAAGAAATGTGTTTTAAGAAGCTTTTGCAGTTTTATACTTAATGTGGTTTGTTCCCATTTTTTCCTCTGAAGACACCTTGTATATTTAAGGAAGAGGTCAAAGTAAGAGGTATAAATTTACGTCAGATGATGAGATGATTGAACCTAATTTATAAAAATCACAGAGAACTGCAGCTCTCTACACATTCATGGTGGACTTTGTGTCAAAGTACAAATGTGGTGTGAGATGCATCACTTTTAGCGTGTTTCCTCAACACATTTAACTGTTTATAACAGTTCCGCAAATAACACTTTGGGGTTGAAAACTTCCAGTCTTGAAAAACATTATTTGCAATTAGGTAAACCTGACCACCCAGTTCATTCAGCCAAGAGAAATTGCTTTTTTCTTATCACTGAATTACTTGTGAAATAATTTTTGTCAATTTCTTTTCTCTGGAATTTTTGCTAACTGTGTCTGAGGCAATAAAATGTTGCTCAGCACTTTCTTATATATATATTTACTTGACAAATATATTTTTCTTTGAATACTGCAGGTTTTTTCAACTCCTATTTCAACTGGACATATTTTTTAGGTTAAGGAACCAGAATTGTTTTAATACAGCAATTACAACAATTGAATGAGCGCTAAGAAAATATTCAATTGTAGCTACAGTCAAATGTACTGTCTGAAGTAAGACTTTTTTTAAGGATACAAAGAGGTTAAGGTCCAACAACATGGAAAAGACTAAGAGCATACACAAGCTTGTCCACCTTTGGTAAGTAAAGTGGTGCCCACCTGTCCATCCATCTTTTCTGCAACCATAAAGTTAAAGTCCCATTAACTGTCACACACTTAGTGTGTGAAATTTGTTCTCCACATTTGAGCCATCCCCTGGGGGAGAGGTGTGCTGCAGACATAGCTGTGCTTGGGGAACCATTAGGTAATTTAACTACCCAATCCTGAGTGTCAAGCAGGTGTCAATTTTTAGAGTCTCAGCCTGGATTTGAACTCATGACCTTCAAGTCACAGGGTGGACACTCTCCCGCCAGGCCACTGAGCTGGTTAAAGTCACCCAATTTTCAGAAATACACACAGTTGTCATGAAAAAGAGATTTCTGTTGCCTCTGGTGTTTTATGCTCCACATAGAACAATAAGAAAATTATCTGCAGTTGTCCCAATAGTTTAACTCCTTTGTTTTAGGATGATTGTTAGAGATATTGACTGACCTACATGACCCGCTTGATCCGTAGTCAGTTAGAATTTGTAATGTAAGCATTGCAAAATGGAGCTTTTAAGCTCATAGGACGCACTAAGCTCTTTGTTTTCGTATTGTGAATCCCAAAAGCTCAAACTAGTGGGGAAACGAAAATAAAAACGAAGTCCTGAAGGGATTGTCTTTTAAAATGGTCACACTTGACCAGAACTGCAGGTTCCCTGATCGTTTAAGATTCCGGGTCTCTGCTTGCTTTTAAACAGAGAGGAATCAATCTGGGGGTGGGCAATAAGAGCCCTCTGCAACCATAACTTCTGACTGGCCAGGTAATCACAGGTATAGCAAGGATATTAGCAAAATAGTTTCCCACTGATGTATTATTGCAATGACATAAAAATGTCCATTTTAGTTTTGGGGCTTTCATGGAACTTTTTTTTTTAACCATTTCCAATATTTTGTTGTTGTTTTTAAGTACTCAAATGTATATTTAGAACATCATAAGGCTCTTTTCTATTTAATAAGAACCATTTCCCTTATTCACCTCTAAATTCAGCTAAAGTCAGGAGTGTGATGATAATTAGGACTGCTGTGGAGCAGAGTTACAGTACTTGACACAAATAGCCAAAATTGCTTATGTCAAACCATTTATTTCTCTGTCCTAGATAAAGGCGTGTGTGTGTGTGTTTGTGTGATTGTGTGTCACAGCTGCTACACTATCTGGCAGAGTTTATATTGGCCAACATGCAAATAACCTTCTCTGCACTTCAGCTTGGCTGCTATTCAACTGCAGTGGTTTACAAGAGATTTAGCCATTTTGTTTTAAGGTAAATCCAGTAAAACATTTTATTACCCTCCTCTTTTGTAAAAAATAAAGGGGTCAGTTGTGTGGAGTGCATTTATATGGTCATATTCTTTGTAAGATCCGGTTTTTATCTTTTATTGTTTTTACTTTAGCTTGTGCATATTTGATAAATTGTCACAAGAGTAAAAAGGGTTTTGGAAATAAAGGAAAAGAAGGCAGAGATGAATACTTACGATATTCTGTTTGAGGCCCCCCGAGTTTAGTCAGAAGGCAACAAAAGGAGAAGAAAAGAAAGAGAATAGGTTAATATTTGATTTTATAAAAAATAGTCATCTACTGATACCATGCTGCTGCTTTTCTGCACAACGCCCAGCTGATGGAGCAGGAGGTTATAAAGGATGCTAGCCGAGGACACATTTTGTGACCTAAACGAGTATCTAACGCAAGGCTAAAGGCTAAGCTCACAAAACAGGCAATTCAGGAAGGGATAAAATGAAAGTGATGACAGAAACAGAACTCAGGAAGCTGCTGGAGACTCTGCATATTGATGTGAATTGGTTCTGTCAGTTGAGAAATCTTTTACAGCTGCAGGCGATCTTGACACAAAATCTCATTTCACCCTCACAGCAAGACACTGAAGGAACTTCAACGCAGAGGCACAGTCTTATTTACCCTCACAGGCATGTGACATTTGTTTAATATTTGGTTTAACACCTTTGTTTGTGTTCCAGTAGGTTAACTACAAGTTGAACACATTTATAATCCACAGCTTTTATTGCATATATTATGTAGACACCTAATTATTCAATAATACACTTATTACTCATCAGCATCTTGTTACATGTATTAAACACAAAATCTATAAGTAAGTTTAAGTGAAACAAAAGCTTCACATAATTAGTTTTTTTTCTTGGTTGTTAGATCTTTTCATGAAGCCAAAATTGTGCTTTCAAATTAAGAAAAATAGTAAATAAAGCACCCCAAAGATTGATTTCTATGTCTTGAATTTGATACAGGCCTAAGCTAAATACTATTAGCCTGCTGAAAATAAATAAATAAATATATATATATATATATATATATATATATATATATATATATATATATATATATATATATATATATATATATATATATATATATATATTGCTTATAAAGGTGATTCACTTTTAAATTTCGAAATATAAAAAAAAAAACATTCCAGTTTTTTACCTCAAGGCAGCTGCATATATTATAGAGCAATTTCAGCTTTGTTAACAGCTGCTTCATTGAATGGTGTCTAGACAAATGACTACAGTGTTTTATTCCGTAATACTCTTTAATGCAGGAATCCCAAACCATCACTCTTCCACCACTGTACCTGGTTATCCTGAAAATGTACATCGGCTGAAAGGATCTAGGGGACCCATGTGTTCCCTTTTTTTTATTTAGCTGTTTTTGCTCAATATATAATGACTTGCTAAAAAAAAAATATCATCTGAAGTTCTGCACTCAGACAAGCTGTGATTAATACAGTATTTTCAGCTTTATTTAAATGCAAATGATGGGAGCCTGCAAGGTTGGAAGTCAATTTAAAAACCAAAGCACAACATTAATGGCTGGCAAAACAGCTAGCATGTCTGGAGTATTTTCTAACCAAAGGTATAAAACAGAATTATGGTTCATTTACCGCCATCTTTTTGACACTAAATACATCCCAAACATAAGTGTGCACGTGCAGGGTTTGTGTTGAAGTGTCCGCATGGAAACTTACGCCTGCATGGTTGTTGTGGCTGTCTGAAAGGTGAACATGTTTTCCTTTGGGAACCAGTTACTGTCTTCTGCAATTAGAAAGAAAAAATGAGTTCAGGAGAAAGCTAAAGAAAAAAAAAATCCATGGGCCTTATTGGCAAATGTGGCAACAAAGGGAAAAAGGTACAAAGCCACCAACAGCACTAGCACCGCACATTCCACCACTCCACATATGGAGAGAGGGAGACACAAAGGATGTGACAGCAGAGGACAGACAGGGAGAAAAAGAGTCAGAAGTACACCACGCCACATCCAACATCAATCCCTTAGGCCCCACCAGACCTGAGAAGAAATAGATTTAAAGACTCCTTTCCCTGAACCAAACCCATTTTTTCTTTGACAAATTAATTGCAAATGCAAGGTTTAGTTGTTAGATAAAGAAAATACTAGTAATTTATTGACATTTTAAGAGTACAAGGTGGAAATATCTGACTATGTTTACATGGTAAAAACAGCAGTCAATCAATCACAAGGTAAAAAGACAAAGTGAAAAACTTTGAAGTAGAAAAACATACTTAGGTTTTCTCAACAATATTGCAAATTTTCTGAAAAAGTAAGTTTTTGTAGTTTCATCTGTTTAAGTTCTCCCCCAAAAATCCTGCCCTCTCGAAAACCGTGTTGCCAACCCAATTGGGTGGTTTTGATTCTGACTTTTTGGGCAAAAGTTACTCTGGGCATAATTTGGGCAGTCAGTTTAGCGGTTTATATTTCCTTATTAAAACATGTTTCAACCAGGGGAGGCACATCACCCTTGCAATCATGAGCAACAATTTATAAATTATATATGTGTTCACCAATTTGTAAAGTCAATAAGCCAATTTATTAAGTCACTTTTAATGAATTATTTTAATTGTGTTAATCATTTATCTAAATTATCTAAATATCTGTACTTTGCGTATTTCTTGTTCAATTGCCGTGAGGTAAAAAAGCATCAAGCACACCTTAAGGCAGCTTGTGTGATCCTTTGTAAAGTGGATTGGTTGCATGCCTTTAGTTTACTTAACTTATGTTAATATTGTAATATTTTTTAAAAACATTCTCGCAATTTTAATTACATTTTTATTACTAAAGGGAGGGGTGTATGTGAGCTTACGTTTGAGCTCCTATGGGTGATAAAGTTTTAAAGGAGTCAGTCTTTGTTTTGCTCTGATTTGTTGTAAAAATGGCAGATATAATATTATTTTAAAAAGTCTTAACGTTGGACTTTTAATCAAAATGGGAAGTGATAAATATTGGGTGATTAGTTACTGCTAAATACAGCTAATTAATAAGGGATTAAGCTTTTTTTTGTGGGATATGGAGGATTTTAGATGACTTTTTGGTTGAAAACCCGTGACTAGATCTGGCAGCACTGCTAGCAAACCTCTAGGCCTCAAAAATTATGTTTAATTTACAAACTTAAAAAACGGGAATTTACCTGATTTTAAATAAAAGTAATTAGTGACCACAATAACAATAAACTAAAGATTTTCTATTTTAATTGATCTGAGAACTATTTCTTCTCTGGTCCGGTCAGACCCCACTTGCAGCTCTTAAGGGATTGGAGTGCCTCTGTCTTCCTCTGTGTCCTCCACCTTCTCACCTCTCTCCAGCCCAGTCACCCGGTCCACACTCCACATCCGCTCTAGGCGCCGGTGCTGCTTGCCTGCCTCTCTGGACGTGTTTTCCAGATCCAGGGAGCCTTGGCTGCGTGAGGGAGCACTGCTGCATGCCTCACAAGCCAGCCCGCTGCACTCCGCCTCCCCTTTCCCGCTCTCGCCCCAGCCGCGGATGTTGTGGGCACTGATAGAAGTCTGCAGAGGCGGATGGGACAAGTGATGGTGGTGATGGGTGTGGTGATGCGATGCATGATGGGAGTGGGGCCCCGCAGCACTCATCTGCTGTTGCTGGTTGCTGCCTCCGGTTGCAATGCTGCTCCCTCCGCTGTTTGATGGTGGAGCCGTGCCGTGCAGGGTTTGATGGTGGTGATTTCCATGGTGATGTTGGTGATGGTGGCTGCTGGCACCACGCCCACTGCCTGTACAGTGGTACTGGATCGGCGATGAAGAGGCCGAGGAAGAGGAGGTGGTGGCTTGGACTGAACCACCTTTGGACCCTACCCCACCGCTCGCCGACTTGTCCTTCAGGACGTCCAGTTCCAGGCTCTCCTTGCTTCCCCTGCCGCTGCTCATCAACATACCGTGTTGGGTGGTGATGGTGTAGACGCGGGCGGGCTGCAGAGTGCACTCCACGGACTTCTGCTGATCTTCCTCTGTTGAAAAGCTCCGTTCGAGGGAGAGGCGCTCAGGCTTGGTAGAAAGGGTGACAGATGGGGGAGGAGGCTGGAGCAAGGCCAGCTTCTCTTTTACTATTCTGGGTTCCTGTTTGTCCTCACAGCCCTTGATGGTGGCGCAAGGAGGGAGGTGCTCGCTATCCTTGGGGCCAATTGTGTCACTTGGTGCCTCTGGATCAGAACCAACCAATGTATCACACAGAAGATGAGCTAGATGTAAAAAAAAAAGAGATGGGGAAAAGAAAAGGTAAATGAAAGGAAGAACGGTAAAAAAATTACCCTATGAGAGAAAAACAGAGAAAGAGGAAAAGTGGAGAACAAGCTCAGGATGCCACAGGATAATGTCATCATCTTTCAACAGTTATCATGGTGACACACCAGTGAGCACAGCCTGGCATTTCCAAAGGGAGTGAGGTGAAGCAGGTGGAGGAAGGATTAAAACCTCAAAGGAGTACACAGAACAGCAGAGAGGGATGGACAAATGGCAGGTTGACAGAGACGCTGACCTGATCCGTTTCGGTTTTCAGGGTGCGTGTGGGACAGGTACTCTCCAAACGCTCGCGCTGCTCTGTGGGGGCAAACACACACCATACACATAAAGACATTAATTCATGGGTAGAGAGGAGGGATGAGTGAGAGACGACAGACAAGGGAAGAGGAGAAAGAAGGAAAGGGCACGGGAACTATAAATCATAATCCTAATTGGCTTCTTTGTAGACTTGTGCCACCCACAGATTAAGATGCAGCTGTTTTATCTCCTATGTTCAGCCAGTCTTAGCCAAGAGTGAGAAAGTGAGACAGCATAAGGAAACAGAGGGAAAGCTTATTTTAGGTAAACTCCTGTGTGTGACTTCAGTTTGAGTTGGTGGATGAAAAAGTACCCATGTGCCCTCTGATTTCCCCCCCCCCCCCCCCAATTTTTTATCAACATTAATACGTTTCTGTTAGAGATACATGAAAAAAAATTGTCTACAAAATCCCCTCTGGTATTCTATCAAACCCATTTTCTTGTAATGGGGTTCTGAGCTGCTACTACTGTCTTGTGGCTCCGCTCGGACTCAGAACCATCAGAGAGAGTTAGGGACAGCCGGGGACAGCGAGAGAAGTTGCTGCCCCACAGAGAACTGAAGAGACGACGTGACAGTGAATCAAGTTGAATTAAAAAAAAAAACGCTCAATATTAGTCCAGGAGTCATTTTTTACCTTAGCTATAGACTCTGAACACGGCACATTAATTCAACACAGAGGGCAGCTGTGGGTACATTGGTAGCTTACCATCACCAAGTATGAATGAGGAGTGAATGAATAATGGATACACTTTGTAAGCACTTTAAGCTTCTGGAAAAGCATAGAAAAACCTAGTCCATCGTTATTATTATAATATGTTTTGTGTAATCAAGGAACACTTGTTAAAGTTGCACATAAGTGGGAAAAGACAAGGATCTCTTGGAGAACATTGTATTTTAATGAGTTTATTACACAGGCACATATGAATGTCAAAATATAAAGTATTTCTTGCACCTCATTTGAAATATTTTGGTGCATTAATTTCCCATACATACAAAATTTGCTTTGATAAAAGTTCAAAAAAAGCTAGTCTTGTTTCCATTGACTTTGCAGAAGTTGTGTCTTAAGCTGTTTGGATCAGCTGTGAACTTCACACATGAATGAACGTGTCACGTTTTGCTGAACCTGCAGTTCTTGTTGCTGCGTGGAGTGGAAATTTGCTATACTTTGATTAGTGTAGAATGACCTTAGCGTTTTCAAATTAATGTTCTAAAACTATCGATTTCTCTGCATTATGGCTACACTGAAAGGCTCACTCTGACCTCCTTACGTAAGGCTGACTCCTACTGTTACTTTTGTCAAAAATATAGTTCATCCTTTCTTATTAAAAAAGTTGCTAAAGAAAGTTTTAGTCTTATTTTCTGTTAAAAGTACATTTCCAAGACAAAATTGGATGTTTTAAAGTGTATTTTTAGTGATAATTTATTATCTCTCTGCTGTTTTTACAGAGCTATGGTAACAGGGTAATTCTATTTTATTCTATTCTATTCTATAGTTAGGAACAATAATAGAAAACCATTGGCAGAAGGAAAAGTAAATATTATAATGTGTTAAATTGCCCACCACTGTCAAATTGTTTGCAGTGATTATTGTGATTCATCAATAATGCATCCATTTCAGGCCTGAGCAACTTTTAATCAGCTCATATGATTAGCTGTTGATGTTACAGTTACAGTCTTATCTAATTGTTCAGCTTTACAAGAATAAAATATTTACTGTAACCTAAACAAACACACTTTTTTTGTTACCATTAACCTGAAAAAAACCCTGAGTTAATTGTTGTGACCTACATTTTTGTTCCTATTTGTAGCAGACATCCCTTTGGTTTGTGGTCTAGTCAGGCTAAAGACCCCACCAGGACTAATGAACAGAAAAGAAGACAGATACAAAGCAGTCATATTTGTGCTGCGGAGTCCCCTGACCACGGCATAATCTATGGGCGTGTGCCTCCTCCCAGGCAGCATCTTCTATTATTAAAGCCTGTCTAACCAAGCAAGCAAACAGCTCACCCTCAGTCACACACAGAGCAGATCTGCAGTGAAAATAATAAAACTTTCTGGATTCTCCATCATTCCTATATCTGGGGTTCTTATGTAAACTCTTGTGCACATACTTCCTAAGGTCACATTTGATCCTAAAAGAGACAATCAGATAATCGTAGTCAGTCGGCTGTGAGCTCTAAGTTTACATCAAACACCGCAGCAAATCGGCTCAAAGTTTCATTTTGTTACACTATTGCAAACTCGTTAAATAAAGCTTTTAATTACGGGAGTGAAAGAGAAAACTTGCAGGTTTACAATGCAGCTCCCCAGAACTTTTACATTCATCCAATTTTTTAATGGCAACAATAAAAGGACGTGTTCTTCCTTGTTTCCTTGAGTCCCTTTGACTCTTCCATTGCTTACTGTTTGTGGCAAAGACAGCAAAAGTCAATCCGTCTCTTCAGAGTTTTGTTAAGGAACCAAGAGGCTCTGCAGGAGCTGCAACACCATGCAACCCCCTTCTCTATATTTCTAAAAATAGGTTGTCATGCAGCTGCAGTTCTGGTGCATCTTCCTCTCAGGAATCCACTACGTCTGGTTTTTGATAGTCCTTTGGGTCTGTCGGGTGCTTACGTGCACGAGCAAGTTCGGACGAGAGAGATCCTCCGAACAAATGAACACAGTTACATAACAGTTGCAAAAAACTACTCTTTAATCAGCAGGTGTTGTTAAGATCTGAAGTGTTTTCATTTTGCCCTCCCAGGTCATTATTCACCTGACAGGACCCTGATTATAATCAGCAAACAATGGTGGAGGAGACCCACGTCATCCACTATACTTGAGAGGAAAAAAAGAGTTGGAAAACCGTTTCTCATGCAGGAGGCCTGTCTCCGTAGTGCGCCGTCTCATGTTAATGCATTTGCTTGGTATATATGGTGTGTGAGCACGGCAAATGGGGGTACAGGTGCTGAGGAGCAAGCTGAGAGATTTACCCCGGGGAAAAATGAAGAAGCAGAAGCCCCTATCATGTGTGATGGACACAGAGTTGGGGAGCTAGGGCAGTTTTTGAGAAACTATTACAGCACAAAAGAAAAGGGGAGTCAGGAGACAAATTGGGGGCATATTAACAAAGAAGTCTGGAATAATATAGGGGGAAAGTGAGGTGGACAGAGAGCACAGTCAGCACAATGGAGAGGTAAATGATTAAAACAGCAGGGGAAGGTGATTCTCTCTGAAGGGAAACTGGATCTTTTAAAGTCAGCTGAGAATTTTTTTTTTTTTTTTCCATTAGTCGCCTTGGATGGATTGAATGTGGGAGGTACTGGTAACGGAAAAAAGTATAACAAATTCTAAGACGCAAAAGCCTCCAGTAAACCCACGAGGAGAAGGATGCAAAATTATCCTAGACATACTTGAAAACAACAACAAAAAATATCTAAAAATATTTCAGTTTTTAAGCCAACAAACTGCCCTTTGAGTGAAAAGGGATTGTGTTTTTGTGTTTGAGGATGAAGGCATCATCTCATCTTATTTTCTGTTAATCCCTGCTTCCATTGCTTTACTGTAGACCTCGGTTAACTCTTGTGCTATCTTAGATGACCCCACCCTTACATTGACGTGTCCTCCCTACCATGACAAAGGTGGATAAAGGTGGAAAGATTTCATGTAATCCATGGAAACCAGTGAAGATCACAAATCATTGAAGAAAAAAGGTTCAGCACACTGTCTAGTGGGTCTAGATGACCCACCTCCCAATGTTAAAGTGCCTAGGATAGCACAAGGGTTACAGAGTTGATTGCACATTGGAGGAGATGTGAAGAACTTGTCCCACCAAGAAAAGTTAAATCATGCCAACAAAGAACAAAACAGACGTACCAGATGATTTTAATCCATCGGCAAAACCAACTGCTGCTCTTTTGAGATGCTTTTGGTTGTAGTGGATCCAATTTTAAAGTTTTTTCTTTCTTTTTGCAGTGCTTAAATTTGTTATTTTTTTAAAACAGTTTTCAAGTGTGTCATGCTAAGATAAGAGATATGAAAAATCTTTTTTTTTTATTCAAAGTCTATATGATTGGTAAGCTTTGGAAGGTAGACACAGTTAAATACTTTAAAATAAATTTTCAAATTAGTAATTTTCTAAAAAAATTTACAATGCAGTATCTCTTTTTTGTTGGCTATAAGACCATGTCTTAACAAGAACTTGAACGAATCTGCAGTTTTTCCACAATCAAACAAAAACAAGAAGCACATATTTGAACAACAGATTAATTTATTACTGATCCAAAAATAGCTTAAATGAAGACCTCTTTTTCTGTTTTTCTGTTAAAACATTAGCAAAAATAAATCACAGTAGACCTAAAGATGGTTTGTTATTCTCTGTTCATCTCAGACGTTATGTAAGCAGAGAGCTTTGGGATGTTCAGAGGATTACTCCCCGTCTCTCTTCTCAAACATTTATCCGAGCTTCAGTTGGAAACGTAACACTCCCCAGACAGGAATCTTTGCTTTGCAGTTCAGCAAAACCATGCTCTGTTCACAACTTTCAGTCAACATAACATTGTATTGTTTGAAGTGACATCTTCAAAAATCACCTCTTTACAGCTGATCTGCATCTGCTTCAGGGTTCTGAGGGAGGAGGAATTTACCATTTTTACTCCCGAGGTCAACTTTACCAATTTCAGTGCAACTTCAGGTTCAGGAAAAATAACAGCAGAAATGACAACAAATTTTCGCGTACAATAAACTTTGTTTACAACTGTAATTTTTAGTCAAACTTAAAGAGTTTGCAGGGAAAAATGGGGACGGAAAACGGTTCTGCACAAGAACATTCACAGTTTGTTCTCCATCATGAGAAAACTGCCACAAGAACATGTTAGAAACTACAAAAACACGATTTTGAACACAACCTCTCATTCGGCACGAAACAAAATCCTATCCAGAACTTTCTTGGTATGATGGCGTACCGCTTCTTTGTCAAAACAATTTTTTTAGGTTATTCGGTTTAAAAAATCCAGTAAAGACTATTTTTTTCCTCCTGTCAAATGGTTGATAAAGACAAATCAAAATTCTCCCACAGTCTCAACAGTAATGGACCCTTTTTATTCACAGCTCCAAACCAACCATTAAAATATTGAGAAGTAAAAGGTTTTGTTTGATCCTTTTATCTCTTTTGCTCTTAATCACCAGCAAACTAAACACTTTCGACCCAGAAGACGTTCCCCGCAGGTAGAATGATCTAAACACCTGACAAGTATTAAGATAGATACTATTTAGTAATTCTATAGCATCAATATTAAGATTTTTTTATTTAAGTAATTATAGTTCTGCAACATTCATATTTAGTGTTCAGAATAAAATAATCGTATTATCTGTCATCCTAAGACCAAGAAAAGAGTTTTAGCACATACAGGCAGCGGTCTGTGGGCGGATGTCCAGCATACTGTACTCAGCATTTCCACTGCTGAATGAGTCAGACATAACTACACACACACAGCAGCTAATGAAAATATTTAGCCACAAACATTATCACTTACAAAAATCAGAGTAGGCCCAACACTCACATGAAAAATGTAAAAAATATGTTTGAGTGCTGATTTGACAAATGGCAGTTTAGTTTAGACAGGTTCTATGAAGAGCTCTATCTAACCTGGTTCATGCAAAATCCTCATGCAGGACAAGCGTGCCTCAGAATACTGTGACAGTATTTTACCCTTGTGCTATCCTAGGCACTTTAATATTGGGGGTTGGGTCATCTAGACCCACTAGACAGTGCGCTGAACCTTTTTTCTTCAATGATTTGTGATCTTCACTGGTGTCCATGGATTACATGAAATCTTTCCACCTTTATCCACCTTTGTCATGGTAGGGAGAACCCGTCAATGTAAGGGTGGGGTCATCTAAGATAACACAAGGGTTAATGCAGACATTGGTCAGGTTCACTAGAAAAATTTTACTAAAGAAGAGGAAGATCATAATTCACAGCTCAATGGATGATGAAGTGCCCTTAGGCCAGATGCTGAGCACTCAAGCCCTGTCCAGTCTTAGGGGTTTATAGTTGTAGTTTAGCATCATTACTGTTGTTGACGTTTTACTAATAAAAAATTTGTTTTTTGGAACATTGTAGAGGATTTCTACCCATTTACTCATGAGAATGAATTGTAGATCTGAGGCAAAATGCGTAAAAACTAACAAACAAAGAAAATCTATGTTGTGTGACATTTAGCTTTAATGGTTTCCTTCTTCCCTCTCATGTGCAAGCTGTAAATTTGGTCTCCAAGTCTGCAAGTGGACCCAGAAGACTGAAACAATCAAAGAAAAGCTCCTAGAACTTCTGACCTCATCACTGCACGTACTTTCCTCGTGGACCAAGAAGCATTTAACTGTGTGATCACACTGTTCTCTGGCAGGTGAAGTGAAGCACCTCACGTCTGAAGAGGGTCATCACTGCCACGGAGACATTCCCACTCCTCAGAACATCATTAGAACAAATGTGTCCTCTGGGTGTCTCTCTCCCATAAACAACCGGCTGGCATGAACGCAGACACCCCACCTTCTCCACCCGCCACTCCTACTGCCCCTTAATTGAATCATCCCCTCAAATGCACTAATCGAATTGGATTTGCCATAAATGCATAGACACATACGTGCAGAACAACACATACACACTAAACTGGGGTGATGAGAACCTGTTGACAGACTTGTTGCATGACTAATGGCAGAGGGATGCTGCAGTGCATCATGGGACATGTGAGGATCGCATATCTGATTGGGGAGCTGCTCGCATGTCAGCACACTTGTGTTTGAACTCAGTCACCTCATCATTTATAAAGCTGCACAATTCAACCAGTCAAGAAATTATTTATGTAACCGGAGTAAGTAAATCGGATTAATAATTCTTATCTTCCTCTTGGCCATGATGAAGTAACTATGTAATTTTAATATATTGTAAATTATATTTAAACACCATATGAATTATTTTTCCTGTTCAGATATGATTTCTTTATCTTAAAAAAATCAAACATGTCAGTCATTATTTATGTCAGTATTTACAGTGTTTAACATATTTTTTCATAAGGGCTTTGATGCTACATCATTCAGTCAGTTCATAGGAAGGTACAGCAAGTTCTAACAATTGCAAGTGCTAAAATTAAAGTAAATCTGACAATCTAAATGTCTGCACCCATTAAGATGACAAAGATGTATTTTTCAAATAAAATTAGTTTTCAAAAATGCCTAATTTAGTCGATTTAAAGTGAATAATTTGGTAAATGTATTACACCTTGAGCTAGAAAAAAGATGCAGTCAGTGGACCAAAAATAGGATTTCTTTGTTCCAGTAATGCTGTAAACGTAATGATGTTCAAAGTAAGCCCGCACCCCCAAATGTTTTTAATCAATAATTTTGGTGGAAATCAGAGTTACATCACACCAACACTCACTACAGTCCAAATGCAATCACACCTGCCCTCAATCAACGAAAGGACAGAATTTGATCTGAATCCCTCCGTTGAAGCAAAGCCTTTCATCTCATAACGTTTTCACCCCTGACAGCTTTGAGAACCCCGCTTTCCACTAGTCTTCAGATGAACTACAGCTCCCTTCTGAGGTAGATGGAATGATCAAAGTACCTTCTTTCTTACTCTCTGTTGCAAAATTTTGATGTGTAAATGCAATCCCCTGCACTTTCACCACTTTCTTCCTTCCAGTCACCAGCCTCTTGTTGACAGTCCACACCAAGTCTGAACCAGCAGTTCAGAACTTAAAAATAAATCAAATCAAACAGTGCTAAGTTAATGTTCTATGTTGGTATGAATTTTACAGTTTACTCTGGTAGGTTGTCCACTAGAATGAGTTTAGTCATCTGAGATCATCTCTTTCTAAATGTGTCAAAGCCATGCTGGTTTGGAAATGGCACCACGAGGCAAGTATTCCCCTGGATGGGTCTGAAAACATGTGCACACCAAAAACTCATCTCCAGAGTGGAACGATGAAGCCATCATCCAATTTAACACCTCTAGTTCTAAGCTGCACTAAATCTTTATACACCCTTTGTTTTCAAACATCACATTTTAAAGGATGGAAGACAATCAAATGCTCAAAGTATTACTAAAGAAGTTTCTTTTGCCTTCTTTCGTTTAGCTAGTTTCTTAGCACTGTCAAACATGTCAGTTTACTGTATAAGTGTTTAAAAATCCTCTCTGTGAAGAGTAAACATTGGCCTTTTTCCTGCACATTGACAAATTCTATTATTCTTTTGTTAAAAGTAGCTAGAACATCTTCAAAACCCCTTTGAGTCACACAAGAGCACATCCAAGCACATCTAAGCCAAAAAACAACAACAAATCACAGTACAAAGCAAAAAAGTTCAGATATTGTTTTTTTTTTTCTAAATGGAACTAAATATCAGATTGTGTTAAAATAAAATTACCGTAATTAAATGGTGTACTTTTAAACCTATACACTAAATCCCTTTTAGACTTAATGACCCACTCTGATAAAATTGTGTTTTTGGTGTTTTTAACATGTTCTTTTGGCATTTTTCTAATGTTGGAGGATATATATCAAGTTTATATATTTATATATTATATATATTATATATATATATATATATATATATATATATATATATATATATATATATATATATATATATATATATATATATATATATATATATATATATATATATATGTGGGGGTGCTATGTGGGGGTGCTATGTAAATGTGTTGTATATCAAGTTTAAAATTGCATTTCTGAGTATTTCTTCATTTTAAGTTTTTGTGAACCAGGAGCAGATCAAAAAATGGCATTTGAAAATTTTTGTTTTCAAATTTTTTTTTACGTAGAAAATACGCTGGACGGGGAACAGGCTCCCTGCTCTGCTCCATTCTGATGCATCCACTAGCAGATAAATAGATCCACGTACGTTTCTTTTTTTCCTCGTCTGAGCTGGAATCTGGATCAAAACTGTACAGCTGGATAGCTCCAATATTTTTTGCCATTTTTGTTGCACCAGTAATGTTAGTTTGGGGTTGTGAGAGGCTGTAAGCCAGCGGGAGAGCGGGTAATCAAAGAGCTCTCAACAACAGGGAGGGGAAGGAGGGCAGGGTTTGCTCTGCACCAGCAGTCGCGACCAAAACTTGGAGACAAATTTCTGAAATTCATTTGCCCCAGAAATTATGTCCTAGAATACAACACAGGTTTTCTTTTTTTATTCTAAAAACAACATAATCAAAATTAAAAGTCCACAAGGAATGCTTTAAAAATAGATCAAAAGATCATCAAAGTTTTAAAATCCAATGAGTGAAGAGTAAATAGACAACAAATTGTCTATTTTATCTTTTGGTTAAAGATGCAAATAAAATCCTAAAAACCAATTTATTGCCACAGGAGCTCATCTAGGCACATTTAAACCAAAAAAATAACAAAATAAAAATCACGACAAAAACACAAAATCAAATGAAGGACAATAAAAAAACAGTAAATGTAAATAAAAAGTAGGTTTTGTTGTGATTAAATTTATTTTACTATATATTATATATCCCTTCTAGACTTAAATATTAAGGCAATAAATGTGATTTACACTTAATCAATCTAAAATTATTTCCATTTGTGAAAGGACAGTTAATCTGAGTAACAAAAAGTCAATTTAAGTAATGATGGCCTTTTTTTTAAATTTAAGATTAGAGTTAATGCTGAGTTGATGAAAAACAAAGTAATTTATGTAATTTCTCTGACACAATGAACCTGTCTTAAAATGAATTTTGCACAGTATTTACTGATTAGAAAACCACACTTAAATTGTTGATTTTAATCAATAATTCATGCACAGAAACAAACAGCTTCCATTCTTTATCCACACAGTCTATATCCACACAGTGAGTGATGTCAAACCAGCAAAAGAAGACGTGATTCGTTCCGATTTTTCTGCTTGTCTGCCATTAAGGAGGGTGTTTTTAAGCAGGAAGCAGAATTCGTTAAGGGTGTGCAGATCTAAAGGTTTCCTCAAGCACATCATTCAGATCAAACAAAGGGAGAGAGGAAGCATAGAGAGTGTAAATGTGTGTATGTGTGATAGGAAGGCTGCTTTGGGTTCATTAAGGTTGTGCACAGGAGAAAAGCATTAAAACACTGGGTTAATGAGCTGCATCTACTAAGCATGCTCTTGTTTTTTTATATCCCTAAAATGAATTAAAATAATATTAAAACGGTATAAATTCTGCAGGTTTATCTTATTTTATGTATGTATTTATTTTTGCAGCTCCATTCCCATACGAGTTAAAACCAAAGCAGATTAAAGGCACTTCACATCTCCACAAACAGAACTGAGGAATTCTGCAACCACTTGCGTAACGCGTGAGAACCACGTTCTGCTGCGCAGTCACAACACACACACCGCACTCCACCACCACGGGGGCTGCGTGCACACGGGTGACGTCATAGCACATCAGCCCACATCTGTGGATGCTGCTGCTGCTGCTCAAGTGAAGGTCATCCACTCACTGAATTCCAATCACCCGCTCATCGATCGCAGCGCGAGACACCCCTTGCGCCACGTTTGAAGCGGATTCCGCGTGTGACTGAGTCTGTGCCTGTGTCTGAGCCCCGTGCGTGCGCGCACCGCTTCCTGAGCCACACAGCCGTGACACAGCGCGGGATGGATTTAAACAAGACTTTTGTCTGCATGCAGCTCATGCCAGCCCTGCTCCATTTATAGCTCTCAGCTCAGGCGTTTGCGGTTCTGCAGGTTGCAAGAGAACAGTCCCATTCATTTTCATCGATTTGAGACTGACCCAGATAGCTTTACTTGTGCAAGACAGCACTGACTGCAGTAATTGATTAATTGGCATATGCTTCATTTTTTTCCCACCAGGATATGAAGGCAGCCTCCTCTTCATCGCTGCGAGAGAGCATTAATAATTTTTGAGTTGGGAAGAAAAAGAGCAAACGTGATCTTCAAGCTGCTGGGATGTTTAAATATTTGGATGATGATGTAAAATGGGTCGGGGGGGGGGGGGGGGGCTGAATACTTCTTTTATTGATCTGCGTTATATTGGTGGCTGTGGATCATGATGCTCCATTCAAAATGAATGTGACCCGAAGGAGCCTGAGAAAACAAAACAAAAACAAACACACAAACAATACAAACAAAAACACCCGCAGCCTCGGGCTATAGACGGGACAGTCGCAGAGAGCGCAAGGAGGCTCGCTGCGCATTGGAGGACGTGCTGTTTCCGGGATAGCGCAGTGGCAATTCATCAAAACAGCCTTGACACCTGCACACTTGGCCTGGTCCGTCCCCAAAGACTGAAAAATCTCCCAATAAACCCCCCGCAGGTGCGTCTTCGTGCGTACAGGCGCAAAGAGACCCCAGTACCACCACTCACCTAACTTTTGCTGCCACCGAAGATATCGCATCGTTCCTTAAATTCCTCCTTCTGGACGCGGCAGTTCCCATGCTGACATGGAAACGACGCAGGCAGGAAAGCTGGTCATTCCAAACACTCGGAGCACGAAAAAGGAAAAGAGAATAGTCTGTAGAAAAGTTAAAGGGAATCCGGGAACAGACAGATTACGCACGAGTCTGCAGAGCCTGGGACGGACGTCTGCCTCCCCGCCTCCTTCTTCTCGTCTCTCCGGATGTGAGCACGTACGAGGGGAGCTCAACAGCTGTGGCAGGAGATGCACACACCTCCCTCTCTCTTTCATTGATCTGAAAATGGAAAGGGAGCACCGTGAGCTGGCGAAAGCACGTTAAGATACGGAGCAAACGCATGGAGGACGTGGTCTAATCTAAACGTGCCATGTTTTGGTTCAATCCATGCTAGGGGTACCACGGGGATTTGATTTATTATTCATGTGGGGGTGTTATGTAATTGTTCATTTTGCTCATTGTGCGCTTGTGCACGCTGACACAGACTCTTGTAAACATAGCCAAGGATAGGTGATTGCAACGAGGAGCTGCTGTGTCTTCCAAGCATCCCTAAGAAGATGATTTCAGAAGGCTGTGCTGCAAGATTTTCATTTGCATTCAAGCTTCTGAAGCAATAATTCAGGTCTATCTTTATGCGAATATAAATTTCTAACTCCTAAAATATGACATTTTCTATACATACATATATATATATATATATATATATATATATATAATCTCCTCAGGTTAAAAAAGGCTGCTTCCTCTATTCTTGCGTCCACTCAACATCTTCTTTCACCTGTGCCTGGATCTTTATTAATTGACTCAGCCCAGCTGCTATTTGACACAATGTCATAGTTCACCATTGCTTTCTGGTACTCAAAACCCGACTATCTGCTTCAGTCAAAGTCCTGTTTAGCCGTTTTGCTCTAGACCTGCTCTTTGTGGTTTCACTGTGCTCTGAGATCTGTTAGCAAACGTGATTTTTTTGGTTGTGGTTGTTTTGGATATGGGGTTGATTTGATATTGCACAAGAGATCTAATTTAAGGTGCTTTTCTCCAGTTTCCCTCTTGGAGAAACTCTGCCAAGATTCTACAATTCCTTGTTCTGTGGTTTGGAGGCCGAGTCTGTTTAATTATTCTACTTGAATCTCACCATCATTGTGCTCTTTCATGACATTTGGCTGCTTTAGGCTTCTCTCAATCATCTGGTATTCTAATGACATTTTCTGTCCTTCCCAGTGTTCCCACTATCCAAAACTTCACTGCTATAGCAAAGATCAAATCCTTGTTGTTGTTCAAGTAAAACAAGTGCTACTAATTATGAGTATCAAGAGTTGGGGGTCTGATATTTACTTTCTGACAAGTGCATCATGTTCTTCCAAAAGCCACAAAGCTTGATTGCAGTGGTAACCTGGGGGATATTCCTGAAAGCAGGTTATGCTAGTTACCACGGTAAGTTTGAGGATAAGGAAACGGATAACCTCAGCTTTCGGTTCCAAAAACTGAGGTATGTTTCAGAGTATATGTCAAGTTGTCATAGCAACCCATGCTCTGAACATAACCTGGTCCGGAGCAGGTTTAGTTGAAGCTTAGTTTGTTTACAGAGAGGTGAAGCAGCATGGCGTGTCCATTTGAAGATGATTTAGTGGATGAAGAAGCTCAGATAATACTTTTTCCACCATGAAGGGGTGAAAAGACCACGTATCCATGTTGTAAAGATAAACTTTTTTACATTAATCTAACTTAATTATGTGTTCAGTTAAGATAAACAATTTTTTTGAGTTCAGTCAACTTAAAAATAACACATATACAGACAGTTATTTTACTTTCATTCAAATAAATTCAATTAAGTAGGTGTAACTGTGATGCTGCTGTTAGATCGGCAGCGCAAGGAATTGTGGGATACCATTCCCTTAGCTTGTCTGGACGGATTTGGGTTTAAGTGTGAGTTTTTGTTTAAATACGTTTAGTTGTAGCTGTTTTACTGTGTTTTACTGAGTTATTCTGTCCTACTATGCTTAATTCTTTCTGCACCATGAGTGAGAGGGAGGGAGAGGATGATGAGTTTATTCTGCACCCGTAGTGTTTAGTTATGTATCCAGCACTGATGTTAAAGTCAGGGTCTCGTTTATAAATGAGTATTTCATGTTGTTAATCCTTTTTCAATCATTCGTTTTAATGTTACAAAAAAGAGAATATCTGCAGCCTCAAACTTAAACATATGAGAGTTCAAGAAAAATACTATAAATTAAGATGGAAAAACAGTTAATTGAATTGGAGTAATATGACATTTAAATAAATAAATATGTAAATTTGAGTTGTGTAAACAATTATTGAGTTGGATAGACATAAGAAATTAGGTTGAATAAATTTAACTCAATTACTTGTTACCAATTGAAGTAATTCATTTAAATTGGATAAGTTGGATAAGTTAAGTAAATATGCGTCACAATGAAAATAGAAATTAGATAGAAACTCGTGCGTTGACTTTGTCCTTTTTTTTTCTCCAAGCAGAATCTCTTTCTTTTGCTGATGAGCCGTATTACTTTTTTGATGGACGCATAATCTTCATACGCTGTCATTAAAATCTCAGACTCCGTCTTACTGAAGTATAGCGCTCTTTTTTTTACCACACGTTTCCAGGGTGACTTCGGAAATCGGCGATCCATTGAGAATGTCTTTATGTACTTGCATGCACGCGCGTTAACCCAGGGTTACCAAGTCCGGTGTAATTACACAAACTTATAACCTGTGTTTTGGAACAGACATACCCCGAGTAAGCAAGTTCAGGCGGATTTCAGCCAGAGTTCAGGGTAAAAGTCAGGGTAGTTTAAACATGCTTTCTGGAATACCCCCTTGATGACCAGATAAACCAAGGCAACAACACTGAACAACACAATCAGTTTACAGTTGTGTTTGATTCTTACTAGACTAGTGGCAGTTTCTCATCCCTCCAACAAAATATGAATGCATAAAAAACTGGCAAAAACGTTTTTAACCAGGTCTTTGTTGCATCTGCAACACTACTGTGAAGTTTGGGTTTAGATCCCCATAAAAGTGGGCTGCACAACTTTACAAGTCAATTTTGAACGTCACTTGTAATTGATAAAAATTTAAATGGTGTGCACAGGCAGGTAAGAAAAAAGGTTGCAACAAGTGATGCTAAATTTTAGTACCCATAACTGCTCACTACAGAAGAGACTACAAACTTTTCTTAAGTTAATCATCTAACAATCCCCAAAAAAGTATTCTTTTTTAGGTATACTTCAAGTATACCTACTTTATACTAAAAGTGAGGCAGTATACTTGAAATTTACTTTTTATATAATATCTATATATTGTAAACTCCAAACGTTCCAATCTAGTCTGAAGAAGTATTTAGTTATACTTCCTACACTACATGTACATATTCTAAAGCAGTGATCTCCAACACCCGGGTGACTGGTACCGGTTGGTTGGCCACTTGGTACCGGCTGCAGACAGAAAAAAAATGCACATGCATCGCTAACTATGATTAATTTCCCACTGATGTTTCTATTGTTGTTTTGTTGTTGTTTTCGTTTTCCCTTCTATCTCTTTTTTTCTTTCCTCCCCCCCCCCCCCCTCTCCCCCCTCATTATATGTAAATCACCTGGAAGCAACTCATCCTCGGTAAGTATTTATTTATGCACGGAACGGGCGCGCGCACACACAAGCGCACACAGGGGCGTGCACATGCGATCCCGCACACACACGCCGACATACTGCAATCACCTCACACAGGCTCTCATAGGACGCACGCGACACGCAGCTCACATAGCCAGAAAACGTTCACGCGCACAGCGCTTCTCAATGCGGGCACGCGCACACGGACTGGTACACAAGCACTACTTAGCTTTACACCTTTTCAGTTAGAGCAGTTATGAACAGTCTTAACATCGTTAGCTGGAATGTGCGTGGACTTGGCTCTGAGCCAAAGAGACTGAAAGTGTTAAATCACCTGGATGGTCTAAAAGCAGATATAGCTCTACTGCAGGAGACCCATTTATCGAATTCTTTGAATCACCTTATGTGCTGCTTACAATTTCCAGTTATATACTCTGCCAGTTACAACTCCAAACAACGAGGAGTTGCTGTTTTAATTAATAAAAATCTTAATTTTACTCATAAGGATACAGTTACTGACCCAGAAGGCAGATTTGTAATCATTAATATATCCATTCAGAATAAGGACTTTTGTATAGTGAGTATTTATGGTCCTAATGTTGACGACTCTTCCTTCTTTCACAGATTCTTCACCTCACTCTCAGCTCACTCTGACTCCACAATCATTATAGGAGGAGACTTCAACCTTGTTTTGGACCCTGAACTTGACAGACTCAGCACAGCAGCAAACCAGCGTACATGGCAGTCTGCAAGTATTCTAAAGCAGTACATGAATGATTTGGGTCTCTGCGACGCGTGGCGCTCATGTCATCCAAGCACTAAGGGGTTCACCTTTTTTTCTCCAGTTCACTATTCACACTCCCGTTTAGACTATTTATTAATCAGTAACTCTCTTTTAAAAAATATTCAAAGCTCCAATATCCATCCAATTATTATCAGTGATCATGCACCAGTCTCTGTAAACATTTCTAGGGAAAAATCCACACCCTCTGGTACAACCTGGAGGTTTAATACGTCTCTGTTAAAGGACCAGGAATTTCTTGAATTCTTTAAAAAAGAGTGGGCAACCTTCTTAGACTTCAACAATACTCCAGACATCCCACCGTGCGTTCTTTGGGAAACAGCAAAGGCAGTCATGAGAGGGAAAATCATTTCTTATTCAACGCACAAAAAACGCAAAGAGAAAGCAGATTTATTAGAATTAGAAAATAAAATCAAAACCCTGGAGACTGCTTATGCTGCTTCTGCACAGGAACACATTCTGGGAGATCTGAAAAATTTAAAGCTGCAGTTAAATGACATCATTAATAAACAAACACAATTTCAAATACAAAGGCTACGACTTGAAAGATTTGAAAACTCTAATAAATCTGGCAAATTTCTGGCTAATCAGCTTAAAATTAACAGAGAAAAATCATCAATCACCTCTATTATGGACCAAACAGGAAATGTCACCCATGACCCGGTCAAAATTAATAACGCATTTGAAAACTTTTATAAAAACCTGTACACACCGCAGATCAATCCGTCAGAGCAAAGTATTGACTCATTTCTTAATAATGTAAACCTACCCAGGCTAAATGAGGATCAAATCACAAACTTAGATTCTCCGCTCTCGCCGTCTGAACTTCATGAAGCTCTGTTACTTATGCCCAATGGTAAAGCACCAGGGCCTGACGGCTTTCCTGCTGAGTTTTATAAAGAATTCTGGGAACAACTGGCACCAACATTTTATAAAACTGTCACATCTATTAATGAGAGCCAATCAATGCCACCTAACATGAACTCAGCCAACATAATTCTTCTTCTAAAACCAGACAAAGATCCCACTAGTCCTTCAAGCTATCGCCCTATTTCTTTAATCAATGCAGATGTAAAAATTATCTGCAAAGCACTAGCACAGAGAATAGAAAAAATCACTCCTCACATAATTCACTTCGACCAGACTGGATTCATCAAAGGCAGACACTCGGATGATAATGTCCGTAGACTAGTTAATATAATAGACTTTGCCACCATTAAAAACCAGGAAATGACGGTACTATCGCTGGATGCTGAAAAAGCCTTTGACAGAGTTAATTGGAAGTTCCTTATTGCTGCCCTCCATAAGTTTGGTTTTGGAGAAGCATTCATCAATTGGATCAAAATATTATATCACAACCCCAATGCATCAGTTAGAACTAATAAACAGACTTCAAACAGGTTTTTTCTTGGAAGAGGAACCAGACAGGGCTGCCCACTCTCTCCTTCTCTTTTTGCTATATTCATTGAGCCTTTAGCTGCAGCAATAAGACAGAATGAGAGCATTATAGGAATAAAAACCAAACACAGCCATCATAAAATTAGTCTTTATGCGGATGACATATTACTGTTTTTAAGGAATTTACATTCTGTAAATGAAACAGCAATGATCATAAATGAATTCTCCTCCATATCAGACTATTCCATTAACTGGAATAAGTCTGTTTTATTACCACTCAACAGGAATATGGAACAAAGACTCACAATTCCAGTTAAAACAGGAAATATCAAATATCTGGGTATCTACTTTTCCCCCAAACTATCAGAACTGGTGCAGCTAAACCACACCCCATTACTGAAAAGCATACAGGACGATCTAACACGCTGGACCAACCTGCCTCTGTCCCTTATGGGCAAGGTAGCCACGGTTAAAATGAAAATCTTACCCAAAGTTAATTATCTCTTCTCAATGATTCCCACACAACCGCCATTAAAATGGTTCAAAACATTAGACTCATCCATATCAAGCTTTCTATGGAACAACAAACCTGCAAGAATTAGTCTAAAAACTTTAAAATCTGCAAAAAGCTGTGGAGGATTAGAACTACCTAATTTCCACAAATACTTTCTTGCAAATAGATTACAATACATCTTAAAATGGTTAAAAAATAATCCAGAAACCAACTCATGGTTAGACTTGGAACAGGTGTTATGTGGAAAGATCAACCTGTCACAGCTACCATTTATTAGCCAAACAGTTAAAAAACAGGATTGTTTCAAAAGCATTAATATAAATGCCACCTTAACAGCCTGGTGGGAATTTCTCAAAATATCAAAATCATCAATTCAACCGTGCAAAATGACACCCATCTGGAACAACCCGGACATCCTTATTAACAAAAAAATGATTCACTTCCCAGCTTGGCAAGCAGGGGGCATAAAACAACTAGAGCATGTAATTATTGATAGAAGATTCATAACCCCCCAGGAACTTCAAGACAAACATGGAATAAATAACTTCTTGGAATATCAGCAACTTAAATCAAGTATTACTAAAAAGTATAAAATTAAAGACGACGATTTAAAGCTACCAGATGTAGTTACCACTCTGATTAATTTTTCAATGAATAGAACTCTCTCCAAAATATACAAACTTTTATGTAATTTAGATAACAATATTGCCCTTCCAACAAAAAAATGGGATGCAGATTTGAGCATCAGCACAGATGAAAGCTTCTGGTCAGAACTTTGTCTAAACACCTTTAAACTGACAAAAAGTCTAAATCTGCAGCTAATCCATCTCAAAACTCTTCACAGAATTTACTACACTGGACAGAGGATGTTCAAGATGGGTCTCAGTAACTCAGACATTTGCGAGCACTGTGATAATAATCTACCCGACAGCTACATGCACGCACTGTGGTTCTGCACTCCTGTCCAGGCTCTCTGGCAGCAGGTATGTGCCGATTTATCAGTCTGGCTTAAGGTTTCAATCACTGCCTCACCGTCACTTTGTGTGCTTGGTGACATGAGTGCCATCGATATAGAAGAAGGATTAGCATCTATCATTTTCATAACTCTTTGTATTGCCAAAAAAACTATTTTAATAAATTGGAAAAACAAGAAAAATATAAACATAAGTCAACACAGAAATCTGCTGTTTGATCATATCAGCTTGGAAAAAATGTCAGCCCAAAGCTCAAGTAACTTTGAAAGAATTCAGTCTCTCTGGTCTCCTGTGGTTGACTCCATGACTTAGGGGGTGGAGGGCTTGGTCGTCGCTGCTCCTTGCCCTTCTGCCGTGGTTTGGGGTGGGGGTCGGGGCTTCCGGTGCCTGGCGGGGGCGGTGGGGGGCTCCGTTGGTCGGGGGGTCGGGTCCGGTGCCTGGGTGGGGCGGGCTGGGGCGCTGCGTGGTCCTCTGGGCTTGGGTGTGGGGGTGCGTGGTGGGGGGGTGGGGTGGTGGTCTGGCTTGGATTGGGGGGTTGGTCCCTTTGCCTGTGCTGGGGGGGGTTGGCGGGATGGCCCTGCTCGGGTGGGGGGGGCCCAGCGGCGCCGGATGGGCTGCCCATCTGCACCTGGGGCTGGGATCGGCCCTTCCCTGGCTCTGGGACGGGACGGGACAACCCTCTCGGGGCCCCCGGTCGCTCTGGGTGTCACCCGCTTCGGCTGCGGGGTCTGGGGTGGGGTGGGGTGGGGGGCTTGTCGGCCCTGTCCTGTGGGGGGGGCGTTCTGGGGGGGAGGGGGGGCCCATTATTAGTACGGGTCGGGGGGGCTAGCGGGTCGGGGTCTCCGCTGAGGCAATCAGTGGTTGCCTCGGCCGGTTGGCCTCCTCGGTCCCGTCGAGGCCTGACCAGAGCTCTTCTAGGGCCGGCGTCTGGGGGTGGGGGCCTGGGCTTGCTCCGGGGGGGGGGGGCGACGCTTTCTGGCTCCTCTCTCTCTGTGTGGGGTGGGTGGTGCCGGGCCTGGGGTGTCGGCGCCTCCGGGGGTGGGCCCCTGGGCTGGGTGGCCCTGGCCCCTTTGCTGGGGGTGGGCTGGGGGACGGCTGTTTGACCACCGGGGGACAGTCTACCAGCTGTCCCCAACTTACCCCCTTCCTTATATAACCTCATATTAGGGTGAGGGGGTGGCGATGCGCCTTGGGGGGGGGGGCTACTTGGGAGTGGCCCCCCTCCTATGGTTGCCGTATGGAGTGGGCCCCCCCTCTTTCGGTTTTATTTGCACCTTAGACATGTAGGGTCCTTGGTAGGGGGGGTGCTTGGACATCACTGCAAGCAAGCAGCAGATGTCCTCCTGGCACCCTACCCGCCAATTTTAACCGCACCTTAGACATTTAGGGCCCCTTGGTGTGGAGGGTGAGGGGACATCACTGTGAGTAATCAGGAGATGTCCCCTTAGTGCCCTACTCGCCAATTTTAACTGCACCCCCCTTAGTACACACACCCCTCCCCCTTCAATATATACATTCAAACATAAACACACACACATGCACACAAACACCCTCTCAAACACCCATACACGCACACACATTTTACAAGGAAGGTGGGACCTGGGTCCATCTGTCCCCTACCCCTTCCCTGGTGGGGGGTGCGGGCCTCTTGGCGATGGCGGCCGTGTCCCTTGGGTGCCGGCTCCCTGGGCCCGGCGGTGCTCTCTCCGCACGGTGGGGGGGTTCATATTACACCTGAGCCGGGGGTGTTCGTGTCCCTGGGGGGTGGGTCCTGGTCCTTGCCCCTGGGCGCTGGGCCCCGCCAAACTTCCAACATGGCCGAGCCTGGTCGGGCCATATTTATAACATCCCTTGTGGGCCGCCCTTTTTTCCCCGGGGTTCCCCCCTCCTGGGCGGGGGCGGCGGGCCCCTGCCTTGCTCCTACCTGGACCAACCGTGGGCCGGGTGGGTGGCTGCCTGGAGTGCGGAGCGGGTCTCCCTTGGGGGGTCCTGGCTCGTACCTGGGGTCGGGGCGGGGGGATGCCCGGAACTCCTGGGTGGTGGTGGGGTGCTCGTCTGGGGCTGTGGGCGTCCCTCTCCGGTGGGGCCCTGCGTTGGGCTCTTCCGGCGCGGCGGGGGGCTGCTTTCCTGGCTGGGCTGGGGCGGCGCTCTCTTTCCCTCTGCGCCTCCCCGCTCTCTGGCTCTGGGGGCCTCGCTGCGGTCCTGCTGGCCCTGGCCTGGGTGGCGGTCTTGGTCGCCCGGGGGACGGTTGTTCCCTGCCTGTTCCCGTGTGGCGTTGGGGGAATTCCGGCTGCCGCTGCTGCTGCGGCGGGGGTATGGGTGTGGGGGTGGCTGGGCGCTCCTCGTCCTTCTTTTCACATTCCACCATCCATTTTAGAAGAACATAAACACTCACCTGAGCACAGGTGTTAGCTCACCTTTGCACTAATAGTTTGCATGATTGAATGAATGAAAGATTTCACACTAGTTGGTTTAAAGGCATAGGTATGCGTTCGTGAACACTATCTGTTTTGTGTGCATGTTGACATGTGGAAATTTTTGCGGCTAGCAGGTGTGTTGATAATATTTGAGTGTGTGTGAACAGGCCCCGCCCTTTTTGTACTACATTTGAACCGTACCGTAACGATAAACAACCAGTAAACCTGTCTGCTCTATGCTGCTTCATGGTCTTACCCCCCTTCCCCTCCTATTATCACCCTCCTACCCCCCCCTCTCTCTAACGTCCCTCTCTCTTCTTCCCCTCTTTCCTTTTCCGTCCGGTCCAACACCAAAGATTTTCAAACATGATTGAAATTAATAAAGTTTGGCCTCAATTACAAAAGGGGTTTATTCAGACATACCTTTGGTTTGTCTGAAGATGAATAACCCCTCTTGTTAAAATAAAATATGTCCAACACAAGAGGCCCTCAGCTCTCATCTGTTTGCCTAGCTGTTGGACAGGACAAGTTAAAAAAAAAAAAAAAAAAACTATGATTAATTTCGTTTTGTTTATTTCCTGATACTAAAGGAAATTTTATCCTGGAAAACTACTGGATTCTGTTCACCACATGCGTCTGTCTTGATGCGCCACGTGACTTCAAGCCGCATGCTTGGACTGCAAAGTTAGTAGTTTAAACTAATAAAAACCAAACAGTAAAACGTATTTTGAAAGTTTGTTCAGGGAGAAAAGAGGAATGTTCCTCTAAATGTGGATTTATTGAGACAGTTCCCATTTACCAGAGGCTTCCCCCTCTGCCTGACCTTCGTATATTTTACATACGCAGATAAGAAAGTTGCTGACACATTTTACTTTCTTTATCATCACACCTTAAATTCAGACACGGCTGACGTTAGTGTCCTGTTGTTAGCATCTACTTTGACAATTTATTTATTTAGTTAGTTTTATTATATATTTATTTAGTTATTCACTCATCCAATGGTAGTCTATGCTGCAAGTTGTGTAAAATTAAAATTGAAAGGTTTTTTTACTTCACACTAAAAAGCAAAATAACGCAATTTTGGTCTTTAAATGTAATGCATAAAAAACATCTTATTTCTGACAAAACAAGAATGACAGAGTGATACAAACTGACAGTGAAGGGCTAACTTTAGACTCATTCACATAGAAAAACCTTGCGGATTACAAAAAAAAACAAAACAACAACAATCCTCTCTTATGTGTATAAATCCTTAAGATTGTGCTGCTAACGCCTACATTTTTAATCATAGTCACATACTGTTGGAAAAGCACAGACACCGGCAGCAGCACCTTCTAGCCTTCAAATCTCTTATCAATCATTAGTTCTGACCACGGGTCATTTCATCAGCACCTCAAATCTGCAGAACAGCCTTGATATTTTTTATTTTGTTTTGTGTCTCCGTCCTGCACGCTCTGAGTCACTGTCATGCACAAACACACTAAGACAAAAGGGATGGAAATCAATAAATAAAGCGAAGCACCCCTGGGCTGGTGTGAGCTTCTGTAGGCCATTAAGCAGTAAATAATTCTAGGCAGCTCTGATGAGACTGAGGAAGGGTGCACGAGTGGACTGCAGATGAGAGAAAGAGAAAGAGGCTTGAATGAACTAGGAGAACGGACTGAGGAGTTTGTCATACAAGCCTGAAAGGAGAAGAGGACAAAGAGGGAGTCTGAAGCACAAATGGACAACAGGGGACCGAAGCACTTAAGTACAGCAAACACAAAGGCAAGGAGCAGGCTGAAAACAATGAGAGAAAAAACGTAACCCATGGATAAAAGCAGAGAAAATCAAAGACAGAGAAAGAACAATGCAGCCAAAATCCCAGTTTCCCCAACACATTGGTGTTTACACCGATTCTGACAAGCACCCACCTATGTATTGATCCCAAAGCAGATCAATAGTTGAGTCTGCAGCAGCTCATCAAATGCTCCAACAGTTTAAGGCAAGGCACCTCCTTCTTTTTCAACCTTGTGGCCTCAAAGTGTACAGAGAGCTACCACTGTCTTTGATGAGAAGGTTCTAACCTGTGTTTTTATAAAAAAAATAATTTAAGGAATCTCAATCAGAGACAGAGGTGATCCAGATAAAGAAAACCATGTAGTTGAAGTGCCTTCCGTAGTGTTCCCTGTGAGATGCCGCTCCACCAGAGCCAGAGGGCCCAGCCATGGGGTCGTCCTCTCACAGATATTTCACCCTTTTACTCCCAGAACATCTTTGAGTGCAGAAGCAGCGGGCAGCTTGCTGGCCCAGGGATCATTACAGACTCCCCTCCTCCTCTTCTCAGCAGCTGTGTCTTCTCAGCCATAGCTGGAAGCCTTTCTTATCTGCCTGCTTGGCCAATTTTCTTAGTTTCTTTAGTTGGATCCTATCATTCCAACAACCTACAGTAGCCTCTAGGGGAAGTTTTTTCTCTTTTTTCTTTTTGTAACCAAAGTCTCAGCTTCTTCCGGAACAGAAATGCGAACTGCTGCTTTCAAGCTTCAGGCTGTTTCATGGAGTACTGTTTGGTTTTGCATGCTTAACAGTGTGATCTGACCTAAATATCTGCTCTCTTCTTGTGGAGTAGGAAACGTTCTGGCCAGAACAGACTCTGTTCTTGTCACCTTGAGAACAAAAAGAATTGTGTGTGTTCCTTTTGAGTGCAGAGTTTTATTTAAGTTTTTCTTTTCCAATGTAAACTCATTCCCTGGTTTAAGATAGTGGTTCCTAACCAGTTTAGTGTCAGACAATATTTTCAGTTGGCAAAGTTGGCATCTGACTTTTTTTTAGCTTCCAGTATTCCTTAACTTCTAAGGGTAAAGTTTATCTTCATCCTTTGTAGAAAGTTTAAACTTTAATTGTACACTAGATTTTGTGCAGGAACCATCAAATTGTGATATAGATTTTCCCCTAAACCATGACTGTCAAAGTGGAAGCTAGACGCCAACTTCAGCCTCGTCCAACTTATCAGGTGTGATGGATGAAAAAAGGTTTTATAGCTCAAGTCCCTGGTTTGGCTCCAATCCCACCTGTCACTCATTTCAGGCTTAGTTGAAAACCCCTTCCTTTGACATTTTTCTCATCCTTCAGACTACAATGTGAAGGAATGCTGTGTTTTTGGAGACATCAAGAATATTTTCAGTTTACAGTTGAGGGAGGGAGAGAAGTTAATGTGCTGTGTGGGTTGAAGGGCAAAAGAGAGAGTGAGTAAAGAGTAATTGTAGATTGCGACTGAAAGCCAGCAAAGCTTCAAGTGAGGTAATTATGAACTTTGAAATCTACCCCAGGGGATTATTAATTAAACTAAACTATTCCAAACCTTCTTTCTTTTAAGATGGGCTACTCTTTGCTTTGTGAAAAGTGATGAGGGGGATCTAATCCAAAGTAATGAATAATTCTTCCCGATAGTAATTAACTCTGAAAGTGTATCATAAACCTATATTTAACCAGTTAATTGAGTCATACACAGTTAAAAAAAAAGTATTGCAGCAATGTGGGCTGATACTAACCAGGTAACAGATGTTATGAGAAAGACTTGTTATTTTACTTGTTATTCTCACTGATGCCAACATTTTTAATGACTGTAGGAGGACAGTGGTAGTGTAGCATGTGCAGTTTTTTGTAAACACTTCTTTCTTATTCTGAAACATTTTCCACTCATCAACATTTTGATATTTTGAAATATATTTAGACCAGATGATCACGTTCAACTACTTAATTAGTTCACAAATTCACCATTCAGCTAGATTTCTGATTTCACATATTTTTATTAAACTAAATATGTTGGTAAAATTCCCATTTTCAAACAAATTTTGGTTGTTAAGAAAAATGATGTTTCAAATAGATTTAACCTAAACAAAAGGTAGAACTTTAATACATAAATGATGACTTCTTACATAAAAAATGAACAGAGAAACATTTTTCAGCCCGAAACAGAAGGTCCAAAGTGCTTTACAGTCCGAATCCCATTCACCCACGCACACACACGCATTCACACACTGATGGCCGGCAAACACTGGCGCCAACCCACAACCACCGGGAGCAATGTGGGCGTCAGTGTCTTGCTAAAGACACTTCGACATACAGTTGGGGAGGGTGGGAACAAAACCTACAATCTTCCAATCAGATGTAGACCGCTTTGCCTATCCACCATATCCACCATCCCTGTAAAAATTCATTTAGTCCAGGTAGAATATAGGATAGAATAGAGAAAAAGTGATTTCATTCATCACATTTTTTGTCTCAAACTAATTCCAATGTAATTACCACTAAATGAGGTCTAGTCACAAACAAATACTGTGTCATCAGAAGGACATAGCGGGGTTTTTAACCTGTGTGCCGTGGGAAATTATTCAGTTTCACCAAGTTGATCTAAAAAAATCATTTCTCATTGCCAGGATATCAGCTTTGTATTTGTCCAAACAGGCCCAGGTTCTACACATAGTAGGTAAATATATAAAAGACCATAAAATACATTTGTGTATGTTTATTTGATTCTTAAACAAGTCAACTTAATAAAAATATACTTAATAAAACTTAAACTTAAAAAAAAAATTGAATGGATTTTAACATTTCATTTAGAACCACATAAAATTCAGAGGATTAAGTTTTACCTATAGTAAGTATTTCACCGGACAAAGCGAGTGTGATGTCACCCGTAGAAAATGCCTTACCTAAAGTGAAATGAAGCTATTTTTTCCAGAGAAACAAGCACCACCGTTTGGAGCCAGTCTACACAGTTCCAAGTGTTTGATTGGTATGGAAGTTTTTCTGTAGGATAATTAAAAATAAAAGTGCTATTTACTTTTAAAATAAAGCTGCATTTTTTGACTCAAAATTTAAAAGAGAAAGCAATCCGCCAAACCGCTTTTTCACTTTCTTCTTCAACACCGCTTATTCTGTCACTTAATTAAAATGATAAAGAAAATAGTATTTGACATATCATTTTTAAAAAGTTCTCTTGTAAATGTGTAGCAAAATTCAAATATAAACATCTGATTTGATCATTAAAATGGATAACAGAAATGCTTTTTTCTTTTTCCCAATGTAACTGCATCAATTGACTCAATCAATCCTTCAAAATGCTTTTTCATTTTCTCCGATTACATCGCACCTTCTGTGATGTAATTAAAGCGAAAATGCAAAGAGGGGATTGCATTTTCATTTTCACACCCATCCCGCAAAAAGTGTAGCATAATTCAGTACCAGTCAGCTTTTCCAGGAGGGAGGCTGGACGTCTTTTGCACTGTTGGCCAGATTTACAGCTGTAACAGTGCACACAGTGGTATTTTCACACACTTGTAAAGTAACTGGTACTTTTTAACAGAGAAAAAAAATTAAAAATACACTATTGTGTGTACAAAGAGAAATAACCAGTGCACAAAATGATGCCTAAATGTAACTTTAACTTTCATCACTTAAATGATGACAGATTGACACACTCGCTGTTTTCCCACTGCAGTTTTATCAGCTTTATTGCATTTAGAAATCAAGCTGGGTCAGCTGAGTGACAGCAGCTTTGTTACAAGAAGTTTGCCTCTTCAGTAACTTAATTGTTTTCATATTTTCCTTATCTCAAGATGGGTACCACAGCTATGAAAGCAGCTTGAAGACCTGTATTGATGTTTCATGATGGAGCAGTTTCCATCCACAGAGGACTAGAATGCTGGGTTGAAGGTGCAGCAAACATGCAGTGAGAAAGCAAATAGAGCAAATAGACAAGGCAGTGTTCAGGAACTACTTACTCATTGTTTTTTAGCAGTGAAATGGCAAACAGCAAAGCAGAGAGAGGGAATGGGTCACTGGAAGAGGAGAGATGTTCTCGGATATATGATGGATGGTTCAATCTGTGGGCAGAGAGAAAGATTATGATTTAACCCGGGGACAACCTGAGAAGTTCAGACCGTTTTTAGAGCAAGTACAGACTGAAAACTGGGTCTCGCCTGTGAAACGACCTGCCTGAGGATGTGAAGACTTCATCCACTGTGGAGGTTTTTAAGAAAAAGCTTAGCTTTTAAGTAGTTTTTGCATTTCCTCGTGTTTAAATTTGATTTTACTTTAATTTTAATTTGAGTTTTTTACAGACTTTTGGATTTGTAGTATGTGTTTTTGTTTTTTTATTATGATTATGATTTCTTACTTATATTTTTGTTATTTATTCATTTTATGTAAGGAACTTTGTTCCGTAGCAGGAAAATAGCTCTAAAAATAAAGTTGAATTTGAAAAATAGATTTAACAGTTTACAATATAGAACCTTTATGGAAGAAAAATAGTGAAAATTGAATATGTAGGACGTAAAGCAGTCATTATTATTGTAGTTTTTTAAAGTGACCTTAAGTAATCATTATTATTATTGTAACGTTAGAAAATTATTTGTTTTACCTTTTTTTTATTTCAACTAATCTATTAATTTCTTCCTCCTTTGCTTCCTATTTATTGTGTGATGAAGCAGTTGTTTTTAAATAAAGTTTCTTGCATTTAGCATTGCTGCTTTTTCACAATAAAGCTTGAAAACAGATCAACAAACCACATTGTAGATGCAATAGATGTCAAAATACAAAGAAAGATCAACCTGTTTTCCCTGCTTATCATCTGACAATCCAACATTTGCCTTAAACTTTTAAATAATTCACATTTTCACACAATAAATTTAAAGTGAGAACTTCCAGAAGCAGATTTGATTTTCAACCGGATTAAAAAACCCTCCTCATCTCAAAAAAAGCAGATCATTGGCTCACTACTCGCACACAGTTGATATCTACTTTAGATACTCGAGCACAGCTTCTTCTCTACAGCTGCTGCCAGAACAACAACCACCAGCCAAGCTGCACCTAGTGCAACATTAAAGCTTAAAATTGCACTTCTTTATTCAAATCATTGTGAATCAGGACCAGACAAAAATTATAGTTTGTAAAAAAAAAAAACATAAATAAAAAAGACCAATTTGTGATGTAGAAAACACACTGGGTGGGACCGACGCTCCCTGCTCTGCTTCACACCAGGAAGGGAAAGGGGATCGTGGATACTCAACACCAACGGTCAAGCCCCCAACTCAAAGGGCACATTTCTAATGAACTACTAACGCTCTGCAGAAACTATGTCACAAAAACAAACACAGGTTGTTAGATTTTAGCTACAGACAGCATAATCATATTAAAAGACCACTGGGAACGCTTTTAAAATAGACCAAAAAATGATTGGAGTGGGTCTTCATTAACTAACATCTGTATAACTTTTGCTCACTTTGATCCCCTCCTTTGCTAATTTCCATTTTTCCTCTAACAGAAAATGTCTTTGCTGCCAGACAGAAGTCAATTGCATCTTGTGTACAAGGGCAGTAAAGCTTCCTCCTCCTCAGAGCCAAACCTGTGCGGGTCCGTGTTTCCCTTTCATGTTAAAAATGGGAACTTGACAAGCTGTCAGTGGAAGGTGAAATGATGTGTTTGCTCTGTCTAAACTGGAAATTGAGAATTATGTAAATGTGCCCTTTTAAAAGTGGTTAAAAAAAACTTTTGTGATCTAGCTAGCATGTTCATTGTTCAGTAGCTGTTAAATTTTGAGCATTAATGGTATCTGCTTCTACAAGTGGAAACAATTATGTCAGCTAAAGGGGGCGATGATATGGCAGGGAGGTACACGCTGCCCTTGTTAAAAAACATACAGACGTTTAGCTCGCACATAGTGAAAGACCTAGAGGTGTTAGATAAGTAAATAAACAAACCAACTGAAATTGAATTTTTTTATTTTGTTAAAACAGAACCTTTTTAAGGTGAGTGCCTCCATAAGCACAGCTTCGTTGACATACAGCTAAAAGAATTGCATCATAAATACTTACTGGATCAAATTTCTCCCTCTGTGATCCTGAAAACGGACGTAAAATGTGAGAGATGCTCCAAGCATGCAGCCTCCACAGGTGGAAGGAAACTTTCTGCTGTGAATACTAATTTTAAGGAGGACCCAGACAGAACATTTGGCACAGTCTGGAGGAAAAAATAAATAAATAATTGCTGACCCTAAACGACTCCGAGCTGGCAGATCGGAGACACGTCCGGTACTTATTACACAGGACAGTGAAATGACGAAAGTAATGAAACGAGACGTGAAACAAACTAAAGAGAGGATTAAATATCCCCATTGAAGAAGATGTCAATGCTGACATGGGTTGCTGCGTCACACTTGGGGCCCTACCCACCCCCCCTCCATTTCCAGGGCAGCCCTTGCCATTCATCACCGGTGGACGTGAGCTTCATTAGAGAGCTAAAACGTTGTTTCTGTTGAGGTGACTCATCCGCTGCTGCTCCATTTCAGTTCCCCCTGTGCTCGGCAAAAGCAGCAGGGTAGTAATTGTCATTCTCCTTGGTTGACGGGAATCCCGTGGTCACGCCGTCCACCCACGCCCCTCTGACATTCAGGCAGCTGCGATAAATGAGCTGTGGAATCCTGCTGGTGATGTGGAGGATTGAAGGTCTTAATTGGCTTGACTTCTACAGAAGCACTGAGTGACAAAATGCTGCCATCGCTGAGCATTTAGTTAACCCACCTGATTTACTCTGACCTCCATTAAAACAGTTCAGTATCAAAGGAAATATGGAAGTATTTCTATTTCACAAACAAATAAACCCTGGGCATCTCTGCAGAAGGCCTTTTTTGACAGTAGCAAATCCTCTAGTACAATTCTGGCCTGATACTATGTGAGCAAAGGACATGACTCACAAGTGATCCAGAGCAATAAGGAAAGGAGGCCATGTGGTTTTAATTTAATGTGACTTTTGGTTAAAAATGAGATAATTTCTTTTCTTTTTCATTTGGAATTTGGTAAAATGACACCAGCAGAATTTCTTCATTAATCTGACTCTGATGCTGAAACATTTTCTACAATCTGACGGCCTGCAAAGAGGTTTTTAAGGCAGTCTGTAATGCAGTGATGACAACTCTGCCTTAAAAATTATGCGATGATGCTATTTTAATTTTATCCCATTGCCCCCCTACCATAAGTTTGTAGATTTTCTTATTAATGACTTCCGGAAAAGCTCAGTCTTTGTAAAAAAGCGGAATGTATTATTTAACAGATCAGCTTAAATACTTCAGCATCCATCAGGTTTCATTTTCCTCCAGGGTGTGTGCAGTGAATTGCTTCTGGAAGTACCTCATAGAAGAGCTCTGGATGGTGTTGACAGTGATGAGATGGCTTTTTGCTCTACAAAGGCAGCTATTAGTGTCAGTGCTGTCATTTGTGTGGACCTGAACAAAGGCAGGCTCTCTGTCTTGCGGCGGTGCAGGAAGGAGCCGGGCCACAGCATAAGGTCAAACAGCCACGTTCTCCTCATCTGTGTTCTCTGCCAGCAAAGTCACACACTTGACATCTGAGCTGCCAAATATTTCATGTGCTTCTGTATGTGGATCTCTATCAATCCAGCAATAAAAATCAATCAGATCAATAAAAAAGTTACAGAAAATAACAATTTTCACTTTGAAATAAAAAATATATGGTAATTTTTCCTTTATATAACCAAATTTGTAGAAACATCATTGGGATGTATCTTCTAGTCTTACACAGAATTAGCTCCAAAGTGGATGAGATTAGATTTATTACACAGTCTTAAGACATTTAATCTGACAGAGTAGCTTCTAATTGGTGCTCCCTCAATAACACTGCTAAAGACTGCTTATCACAGATCCAACAGAGACCTTCAGCACCACATGAAACATAACAGTCATCAGAGCTGCCTCTGTTTTTGTTTTTACTCATTTGTGCCACAATTTGGTCAAATTTGTTTCTTTTTGATCCATTCCTGCAAAAGATATATAATATATCATCAATTACTACAAAATGAAAGAGTAACTTAATAACTATAAAGGAATTGATCACTTAAACAACTAGATCTCCTAATTTCTTCTGATTAGATCACACTTAGCCTGAAAAACCACAACAACAGCCTTGGATGCGAGTGGATGCATCTCCATTTCCAAAACCTTCCAGCGGCTTTGATACTGTCTGCTTTGAGCGTAGACACTTATTCAGACAAGTGACACAATTGAGACTAATCAAACTTGTGCAAGGAGAGCAAAACGCGTTTGTGTCTTTCTGCCAGCATTTGTAAAGCTGTGAAAGGATGAAGCACGGCAGCCTGTTCGCACCATGGCGGAAAATCCTAAGCCATGGACGCCACACTGCAAGCTAACATTCTAGAGAAAGTGTTTCTGTCTCAATTTAAATTTACAAGATAGTTCATTGGAATTAATTTTTATAACTTGTTTTTTAAAAACAAATGTACAAAACAAAAATATTTAAAAAAAAATTTTTTTTACTTAAAGTCAAAATAATTTAGACGTCAGGTCATTTTTTACAATCCTTTGAATCACATTTTTACAGCTAGTAATTTGTCACCATTATTACAAAAAAACTAACAAATGTAGAAACTTTGAAAGAATTTAGAGAATATTGGGTCATTTGAGAATTCCAAAATAAGGTTTCATCTCCATCTTTCTTCATTGAGGGGATTAACTTTTTATTGTTTTGCCTTTGATGTGGTGCAAAACCCAGATGTGTCATAATGTATTAAGCATCTTCTAATTGAAAATGTTTTTAATTTTTAGATCATTTTACTCTGAGGACCATTCCACACAATCATAACACAAACAGCAGTAACTGATTGTTCATAAACGATTGATGTCAAATGTATTTTTTTTATTGCAGAACCATTTAAAAGGAAATAAGGGGCAAAGAATCTGGATTAAACTACTGTATACAAATAGTTTGTTCAACAACTTTTTAAAAAATAAAAAAATGGGGGGGAAAAATGGGAAAAAACAAATGCTGTATCAAGTTTCTTCTAATGACTGATTTACACCATCGTTTTATCTCTATGTGCAGACCAAGCTTTCCCTAACTGAGAAAAGTGAGTCACTCCTTTACACAGATTATTTCTACATTAGTTGCCATGTTACTCTTGCCACTGTGATGTAAGCAGGTCGATTTGCAGCATGGTAAAAGGTGATATAATCTTAACAGAGCAGTCCTGCAATCTCATTACTGCTCCAGAATCACCGTTGAGAGTGGTGCTTTGGTGGTGGCTCTTGCCTGTAACCACACTTTTCCTGTGTGGACATTTGTGAGTCACAAAGAAATGCTTTTTCTTCCTACGTGACACCCATACCTATCCCCACCTTGTTTCACCTTGGTATGGCAGGAGAACACTTCCACCTCTTCTCCAGCCTTCCTTCCCTTCTTAATGGCTCGTAACTTCCCCTCCCAGATGAAATATTTCCTCAACTGAGCTTAATGGATTCCTGAGCTCTGTGGTTGGCTGATGAACAGTGGGTTGACTCAGGAAGAGACAGAAAGGAGAGAGTGAGGGCTGCCAAAGGAGATGTGAAATGACAAGAGGCAGGATGAAAACAGGACACTAAAACATCAGATGACTCTACCATTTAAATGGAAATAGAATAAAATAGATTACTGGAATAGGTTGGGGTTGCATTTGAGGGAAGAGTAACGTGTAGTTAGAAGCACAGTGACATTTAAAATTGTGTTGTCTTGTGATGCATTTTTATAAGACAGTTCATTTGAAGTCATCTATAGAGTAAAAGGTCATGTACTTTTTAATGTGGGTCCATTTAGTGGGTGTTTTTCAAGACCCACTCTAATGAAAATCAAGTTTTGATTTTGAATACATTCTTTAGGCCTTTTTCTAAAAGTGGAAGACATTCAGTTTTAAAAAAATTTCATTTCTGAGTATTTCTTTTATCCCATTGTTGAGAATCAGCAGGAGATAGTGTAACCAGAAGGATGATGGGAAGTAGGGGCAGGCTTACTTTACGCCTACAGTTCCGCCCGCGACGCAAATTTCTAAAGAACTGTTCTGCAGCACACTGTGCTAAAAAAACAAACAAACTGTTTTTTAAATTTTGGCTACTAACGGCAAATTCATAATTAAATGACCAATTGAACGCTTTAAAATAGATCAAAAGATGATCGGATTTGATCTTAAATAGATTCCTTACAACTGTAATGGCACATTTTTCCAATTTCTCCCAATACTGAAAATCCCAAATCTCCCAGTTTCATTTTTAGAGCCAATCCAAAAATAGGTTGTTCTTATTTTGAGTTGGAGATCCAGCAGGGAGGCAGACCCCCTGCCACTTCCATCAATAATTTCAGAGAAAAGTCAAAGTTAAAAAAAAATGGAAAGGGAAATGAAGTCAGACTTGAATAAATGCAGACAGATTTATGAACTACAGCTGAAAATAGAAACAGAAATAGATACAATGTGAGTCACAAAGAACTATGTAAAATCTTTAGAAAGAGACAAAAGAAAACTAAAGAGTTTCACTAAGTTGGAAAAAAAGCATTCGTCCAATAATGCTTTTAGGAAATTTGCTTAAAAGAGATCACATCAACCTCATCTTTTGATTAATTATTTTAAGGAGAACATTCTAACTTAAGCTCTTAATCAAAAGATAACATCAACAAACATAAGATTGCATGTCTTTTTCATAAGATAACAGGCCAGATGTGTCTTACATAGAAAGAAAATAAGATTTTAAAAAAGAAAATCTTCAAAGACTCAAATTTTCTTGATTTGAATGTGGTTTCCTCACACTTTGTTACAAAACAGGCAAACGCCTGGTTTCAATTGCAGCTCGGCTAAAAGTCAACAAACCTAAATCAGGGTCAGGCTGGCAGGGATCAATAGCAGGCATAAGAGCATCAGAGAAGAGACAGGAATAGTCAGGATCCAGGCGAGATTCAGGGCAGGCGGCAGGAAAATGGAGTCAGAGACAAAACAGGGTGAGGAAATCAGAAATCATGTCTGGAGACAACACTCAGTAATGCAGGCAGAATGGCACAAACAAGACTTCACATTGAGTGAGGCTCAGTGCAGTGCTGAAATATGCTGTGAGTGATTGCAAATGAAAGTCAGGTGTGTGGCATCCAGAAGCCGTGTGCTGGGGTTTCTGGGAGTTGAAGTGTTTTCAGAACTTTGGGAATGGTCCCAATTGGTGACCAGAGTGGAAGACTAAGCTCTGACTTGTGACACTTTTTGTGGATTCCTTAAATGTTCATAATTAAATAAATAAATATGACCTTGCGCAAATACACAATCAACCAATATATCTCTCATTAATATTTAAAACGATCATGAAATTGTGGAAAACCTGCACACAGATTTTAAAGTAGTCATTATATTTTTCAATAAAGTTCATTTTGCTTTAAAAACCTGTTCATTATTCTAAACCAGCATTTTAAAATATTCATTTTTAATCATGTTGAATATTATTGTAATTCTATGTCTTTTTTCAGAAACTCGGATTTCAAAATCAATATTTTCCAAAGTAGCTTTGTTTTTATTTCATGTTGCTGTTTTTCAGAATGACTTATTTATTTCATGATGACCTTTTGTAGCAGGACTCTGTCTGTCAATCAAACTAGACAAGGCAGAGACACTTGTGATTGGCTACTCTTTTACTCAGACATAAGCAACATCACCCCAACTACATTGATCGAAGATGCTTCAGCGAAAGTGACGGCTTAATGCTCACCCCTCAACACTAAGGGAGTATGCACCTCAACACATCCACAGTGTTGCCAGAAATTGGGCAGTTTTGGTTCTAAATTTGCAGATAAAAATTGCTTTGGGCGAGTGTGCATAATTCGGGTGATTTTGTGGTCGATTCGACGGTTTTCATTTTCTCGTGAAAATATAGTAGTGGTCTAAGTTAGGCTGGGTGGCTGTTGGAGTTCTACTAAGCTTCTATGAACCGGAGTTCCATGAACGCACCATGCCACATGTGGGAGGAGCTACCAGCTAATGTTTTTAGCCTGAATGTTTAAGCCTTAGCCAGGCTTAGAGGGTCTGAACGGGGAAGTGAACCCCAAATCTAACCCCGGATCTGAGCACGGTCAGAAACGTCATCGCAGGAAAGGTTCAACATTTTCCCCAAGAGGGAAAAATAAAGTCAGAGGACCTGATTTATACTCATTGTCTCAATGAAAATAGAAAAATATAAGGTTCAGGAGGCCCGAGTAGGCTTGCTCCACTTTCCGCAGCCGGTCTCTGTCTGTCTGGGTGCCAGCTCGGTTCCCGCGAGCCACACAGTGTAAGGCACGATGTGACGTCAGGCTGGATCTGTGAACACAGACAGCAGAGCTGTGTTAGCTGCAAAGCAAAGAAGAGCTCTGAGCGAATGGCGTGATGAGTCAGGAGTGTTTCAACGGGGGACTTCAAGATGTGGACGACCGGAGCTCCTCTGTGGTTTGGTCCACAGAAACCCTCAAACTAGAAAAACGGAGTGGTCGATGTTTGCATCTTCTGCAGCAGACAGATTGTTTGTCTCTATTTGATCCTCTAATGTCAGCAAAGCCGTGCAGATATCGCTGAAATATGTCATCTCTCTGACTGGCACATCGCAGAGCGGGTCTCTAAGAATACTGGTCGATATCCAGGAATCAGCCAATGTCCGTTTAGATCCCACCCCCTTTCACTGATTGACAGACAGACTCATTCTGCTGCAAAAGGTCATCATGAAATAAATAAGTCATTCTGAAAATCAATAATTTGAAATAAAAACAAAGATAGTTTGGAAAATATTGATTTTGAAATCCGAGGTTCTGAAAAAGACATTATTATAATCATGTTCTTCCTCTTTCGGCTTCTCCCATCAGGGGTTGCCACAGCAAACAAGTCGCATGGTAAACTTGGCAATGTTTTACGCCAGATGCCCTTCCTGACGCAACCTTCTCAAACCGGGCTTGGAACTGGCACAGGGGTAGAGAAGGGAACAGGGAGCAGCCTGGAGTCGAATCCTGGTTTCACGGACGGAAGGCGCTGCAAACCAGCACGAGCTAAACCGGCTCCCACTATTATAATCATGTTCAACATGATTAAAATGAATATTTTAAAATGCTGTTTTGAAATAATGAAACATGTTTTTAAAGCAAAATTAAATAAATATATAAAGTATAAATATACATAATATACATACAATATAAATATATTGAATAATATAATGGCTAATTTAAAATCAGTGTGCAGCTTTTTCACAATTTCATGATCTTTTTATATATTTATGAGAGATTAATTGGTTGATTTTGTATTTGCATGAGGTCATATATACTACTATACACAGTATTGGAGTACATGTCTATTTATTTTTCAATCTATCTATCTATATTTTATTAATTAGAAATTTATTATTAATTAAATTTAATATTGTTTTTCATTCATTCATCTTCTACCGTTTATTCCCTTTCGGGGTCACGGGGCTGCCGGAGCCTATCCCGGCCACTTGTGGGCGAAGGCATGGGATGTCCTGGACAGGTCGCCAGTCTGTCACAGGGTAGAGTGTCTGCAATCACACACCCATGCACTCTCACATTCACACCTAGGGACAATTTAGATTGACCAATTAACCATGTTTTCGGACGGTGGGAGGAAGCCGGAGTCCCTGGAGAAAACCCACGTGTGCACAGGGAGAACATGCAAACTCCACACAGAAAGGTCCCCCATTGATGTTCTGGTTCAGGTCCCCCAGCCAGAACTTGAACTGGGGCCATCTTGTTATAAGGCAAGAGCGCTAACTACGGTGGCCCAGAAGGGTCACAACACAACACATTAACTTTACACACAACACATTAACTTTACACACAACACATTAACTTTACACACAACACATTAACTCACAACACAACACAATAACTCACAACACAACACATTAACTCACAACACAACACATTAACTCACAACACATTAACTCACAACACAACACATTAACTCACAACACAACACAATAACTCACAACATAACACATTAACTCACAGCACATTAACTCACAACACAACACATTAACTCACAACACAACACAATAACTCACAACACAACACATTAACTCACAGCACATTAACTCACAACACAACACATTAACTCACAACACAACACAATACCTTACAACACAACACATTAACTCACAACACAACACATTAACTCACAACACAACACATTAACTCATGGCCCAGAAGGGTCACAACACAACACATTAACTTACCTCACAACACTTTAACTCACAACGGAAGTAAAGCAGCAATTGAAGTGCTTTTATTCTGAAATGTCCACTGGGCTGAGCGGCTAACTACCTAACAGAAAGTAATGTCACAGTGAGCTGTGGAGGGAGCATGATTTTTCTACTGGAGTACCTAGCAGCAGTGTTGCCAGATTGGGCGGTTTTGGTTCTAAATTTGCAGGTAAAAATGGCTTTGGCCGGGTTTTCATAATTTGGGCGGTTTTAGGATTTAGGATCGGTTCGGCGTTTTTTCCCCCTTCATGAATATATAATAGCGGACTATGTTAGGCCTTGTGGCTGTGAACTTCTATGTACTGAAGCTCAGTAAATGCACCAAGCAGAGACGCTTAACGGGCTCTGTCATCTAACCTGTTGTTAGGGGGGTGCAACGCGTCGCCTCTTAGAAATTGTGTTTTTTAAAGCCTGACACTGCGGCTGTGTGTAGGAGGAGATACCAGCTAAAGTTATGGTCTGATCGCTACATGGATCGGTGTCTGTGTTTATCAATCCTTTTATTATTAGTCTGAACTATCTTTTATTTTGAAAAATCATCGGATCGGGTGCTAAATCAGTCCAGTAGGGGGAAAAACTCAACAAAAGCTGTGTATTCTTCTTTCTCCTGATCTAATAAAAGGAGGACAGTTTTGAATATTTCTTCAGGGGACCGGCCTTCTTTCATTCATTGTGTGTATGTGCGCGCGCGCGCGCGCGTGTTGGGGACCGCACGTGCATGTGTGATGGGAGGGAGCGGAAGAAAGGAGAGGAACGCGCGTGCAGCGACAGAGAGGGGTGGGAGGGAGGAGTGTGAGTTCATATTGTGTGTGTAAGGAGAATCCTAATAAAGAGAAAGTTTCTGGCAACACTGCTGCTAGCTTCTCTTGTAGCAATAACATGCTCCCTCCACAGCTTACTGTGACATTACCTTCTGTTGAGTAGTTAGCCGCTCAGCCCAGTGGACATTTCAGAATAAAAGCACTTCAATTGCTGCTTTACTTCTGTTGTGAGTTAAAGTGTTGTGAGGTAAGTTAATGTGTTGTGTTGTGTTGTGACCCTTCTGGGCCATGAGTTTAAGTGTTGTGTTGTGAGTTAATGTGTTGTGTTGTGAGTTAATGTGTTGTGAGTTTTCTTTTTTTTTTTTTTTTAACTTGTTCTGTCCAACAGCTGAGCAAACAGATTAGAGCTGAAGGCTTTTTGTGTTGGACAGGTTTTACTATCACAAAAAGAGGTTATATAGCTTCAAGAAACTAGAGTGTAGATTTGTATAAACCCCTTTTTGTCGTATTATTTTTTATTTATTTGTTACATTTAGTGTGTGTGGGGAGGGAGAGGGGAAGAATGTGAGGGGAGGGTGGAAAAGAGTAAAAGGAAGAAAGTTGAAAAGGTGGGGGATACAAGCACTGATTTGACTAAGTTATTAATTTAAGCTGTAACAATTATACCAGATCTGCTGGAAAGACGAATGTTACATCAAAGGTGAAAATCTGACACTAAGATGAGCGAAAAAAAAAAAAACCGTCCATCAATACACTGTAGGTAAGGAGGAGGGATGAAGCAGACAGGGAGCAGTGTGGCAGTGTGCACGTGCACGTGGGGGTGGAGATACATGCATGCTGCCGACGTGAACCGTGTGTTCATAAAGGGAGCCAGATCCTACCCAGCCAGACCAGCCAGACCAGGAGAGGGGAGGAGAGCCCCCCAGGCCAGAAGCCCCCCCAGCATCCGGACCCAGGCAGCCCGGGAGGGGAGGAGGAGGGGACCGCCCACCCCGCCAGCCAGGCACAGAGAGGGCCCCCCTACAGGGGCCCCCCCAATGCCCAGAGGCACAAGCGAACCCAGTGTCCGGCCCCCAGGCCACAAGACAGGAGCGCTTAGCCGTACCAGGCGGCAGCCATGGGGGCCACCGGGCGCCGGACACCGAGACAAAGGCCAGGGACGAAGCCAGGGCCCCCGTGGACGTGTTGTGAGTTAATGTGTTGTGTTGTGAGTTAATGTGTTGTGTTGTGAGTTATTGTGTTGTGTTGTGAGTTAATGTGTTGTGTTGTGACTTAATGTGTTGTGTTGTGAGTTAATGTGTTGTGTTGTGAGTTATTGCGCTGTGAGTTAATGTGTTGTGTTGTGAGTTAATGTGTTGTGAGTTATTGTGTTGTGTTGTGAGTTAATGTGTTGTGTTGTGAGTTAATGTGTTGTGTTGTGAGTAAATGTGTTGTGTTGTGAGTTAATGTGTTGTGTTGTGAGTTAATGTGTTGTGTTGTGAGTTATTGTGTTGTCTTGTGAGTTAATGTGTTGTGTTGTGAGTTAATGTGTTGTGTTGTGAGTTAATGTGTTGTGTGTTAAGGTAATGTTTTGTGTGTAAAGTTAATGTGTTGTGTTGTGACCCTTCTGGGCCACCGTAGCTAACCACTACGGCACCATGCAGCCCGTTTCATATTGTTTTTTTTTTTGTGTGTGTTTTTTTTATAAAAAAAAAATACTAAATACATAAAAATAATATTGTTTTTTTCTTATAATTATAGTTTTATTTTGTTAATATTATCATTAACGTTAATACATTATAATTCACATTCATATTACATAATAACTTTTTTATATTATTACCATTGGTATTACTATTCTTTCTTTGTACTTGTACCTTCTTCTTCTTTTTTAATATTTTGTAACCCTTGTACTATCCTAGGCACTTTAACATTGGGAGTTGGGTCATCTAGACCCACTAGACAGCAGTGCTCTTAACCGGTTTTCTTCAATGATTTGTGAACCTCACTGGTGTCCATGGATTACATGAAATTTTTCCACCTTTATCCACGTCAAAGTAAGTGTGGGGTCATCTAAGATAGCACAAGGGTTAATCAGGGTTGCCTAAATGTAGCTTCTTAAGGTCCTAGACCCGCCAGGAACCAGGAACCCTTTTTGGTAAGGCACCCTGATGCTGTGCAAGTGCAGCTCTGTATTGTTGGAACCTGCTAGTTCTTTCTGTGATTTCAGAGGTTTCCTCCAACACAGGCTGACTTGGTTGGTTTGGAACAGGAAGCTCTCCTTGTGCAGCCACTGGCTTGTGGCAGCCAAGCATTCATAGTGACATCGCTTTTCGATCCTTCAATGTCTGCTCTTCCTATCATTGTGAAACAGAATTCACCAAGCATTGGATTTTTCACCCACTAATAGGGAACGTGAGCTAGGTTTAGACTGTCGTGCGACAGGTTAGTTTTTGAATTAATTAGTAGGTTATTATTCATTATAATTAATATTGTTTTTTTCTTATAGTTATAGTTTCATTTTGATAATATTATTAAAGTCATTTTGTCAAATCTGCGAGGAAATTTCACAATTGACTTTGTTGTACAGGTCCTAAGACAGTAAATGCATTTATTTATCTTATCATAAACAAAATAAATATTAGTAAGTATTGCACTCTTTAATCGTCATCAAACAAACAAAAAAACAAATTGCTATTAACTAGTCCACTAATAGCTGTTTTTAAGTTTTAGAAAGGTACGTAAATTACGAGCAAACGGGTATATAGTAGGTATAACTTAGGTATCAGCCCACACCACAATTTATCCTCCACCAAATTTCAACAAAACATTAAACATTAATCAAAATATACATGACCCAAACTAGAATGCTGGCAGTCACTTTAGCACCCACCTCATGCTTCCCAGCCTGATTTCTCCTTATTAAAATAAGATTACTAACCTGTGAAAGGTGATTTGTCTTGATCATATAATTTTGTCACAATTTTTGTAGTTGATTGCAAAACTTTGTGTCCCCTTTTGTGAATATTTATCTTGTGAGTCGTGTGTGCAGCACTCAGAAACTGCCTGCTGGGGTTGCTGGGAGATGGAGTGCATTCATTACTCTGGAGATGGTTCCCGCTGGTCACCAGAGGGGAAGACAGAGCTGTGACTTTTGAGAATATATCAATAGTGACATTCCTGTGTGAGCACCGTAAGCTAAAAGCACATTCAAAAACCTCTGTTCAATGCGGTCTTGAATCCACCACGCATGCTCTGTGTGTACGTAGCATCACAAATAGCATGCTGTGTGTTACCGCTCTGATAAGTCAGATTTTAAACAGTGGGTAACTTGTTTCACTGCTTTTATGCTACTGAGCAGCCTTCTGCCCCATAGTAGCTTGATTTACCGAGGAAGAGGGCAGTTCTGCTTCAGTACAAATGTACTATTAAGCATGTTTTAATCACTTAACTATTTAACTACTTTAGTCCTTCGAAAGTTATGACTAAAATCTGTGAAAAAGAGAGAAGCAAGCTCTTAAAGGTTTTGTGGGTGGCTCTTAAAAGAGCCGTTGTGGATTCTGGAGCGGCCATGGGTCTGCTCCCTCTCCAGGAATGTAGGTGATGGAGTCTCTCAGCCAGAGAGCCTCTCTGGAAAGGTTGTTGGCAGCAACGTATTTTTATCCCGTCTTCAGTAACCACAGCATCATCACTGCAGGTTCCTGTCATGCTGAGGACCTGATGAAGCTGTGCAGAACATGAGAACTTCAAACTCTGCTCTGGAACTTCAATCAGGGGCTCATACAGTGTGTAGAGAGCATCCAAAAGGCATTCTTCTCAGCCGGGCTGGGGATAGGTCGTCGTTAAAGATGCACCTCTATTGGGGTGGGAGGCGCTCAGGCAAGGACTACCCCATAGCAATTAAGGAAGAAACCACCAAACCAGCACTAACTAGTCGGGCTTCAGGGTGGGGCCCCGGTAACTCTTTATGGGGGTGGGGGTGGGGTAGTGGATCTAGGAATAAAAAGGTTTGTGTTTGAACCGCCCTTAGTCTGGCCCGTCTCCCAGGACCAGTTTGAGGTGGATCACCACCTGACTACTGGCTCCTGGGATCATTCGGGCACGCAAACCCCTCCACCACGATAAGGTGGCGATTCAGGGAGGGGATATTAATCAGTCACTAGCCAATCACTAAGAATTATTGTGGGGAAACCGAAGGGCTCGGAGAAAACCCACTGGACTTATTTGGGTTCATTATCTATAAATTTTTGCGACTGATATCTATCTATCTATCTATCTATCTATCTATCTATCTATCTATCTATCTATCTATCTATCTATCTATCTATCTATCTATCTATCTATCTATCTATCTATCTATCTATCTATCTATCTATCTATCTATCTATCTATCTATCTCTTTATTAATTTGTAATTTATTATTTATTATAGTTAGTATTTTCTTCTTATAATTATAGTTTTATTTTGTTAATATTAAAGTTAATCTATCTAATTATCTATACATTTTTATTCATTATTTTGTTGTTTATCATTTATTATCATTAATATTTCTCTCTTATAATTATTATAATTCTAGTTGCTGGGTTAAGACTATCGGGAGACAGCTTCGTTTTTTAATTTATTAGTACTTAATTATTTATAATAATTAATATTGTTTTTTCTTATAAATACAGTTTTATTTTGTTAATATTATTAAAGTTATTTATCTATCTATACATATTTTTTATTAATTAGTAGTTTATTATTTATTATATTAATATATTTTTTCTTATAATTATATTTTTATTTTGTTAATATTATTAACGTCAAAATATTTTTATTTACGTTCATATTACATAATCATTTTTTAATTATTACTATTAATATTAATATTCTTTCTTTGTACTTAAATCTTTTTTTTTTTTTTTTAATCAGGGTTGCTTAAATGTAGCTTCTTAAGGTCTTAGACCCGCTGGGAACCAGGAACCCTTTTTGGTAAGGCACCCTGATGCTGTGCAAGTGCAGCTCTGTATTGTTGGAACCTGCTAGTTCTTTCTGAGATTTCAGAGGTTTCCTCCAACACAGGCTGACTTGGTTGGTTTGGAACAGGAAGCTCTCCTTGTGCAGCCACTGGCTTGTGGCAGCCAAGCATTCATAGTGACATCGCTTTTCGATCCTTCAATGTCTGCTCTTCCTATCATTGTGAAACAGAATTCACCAAGCATTGGATTTTTCACCCACTAATAGGTAACGTAAGCTGGGTTTAGACTATCGGGAGACAGCTTCGTTTTTTAATTAATTAGTAGTTAATTATTTATTATAATTAATATTGTTTTTTCTTATAAATACATTTTTATTTTGTTAAAATTATTAAAATTATTTGTCTATCTATACATATTTTTTATTAATTAGTAGTTTATTATTTATTATATTAATATTTTTTTTCTTGTAATTCAATTTTTTTTTTAAATATTATTATTAACGTTAACGTGTTTTTATTTACATTCATATTATATAATCTGTTTTTTTTATTATTACTATTACTATTGTTTCTTTGTACTTTTATATCCTTTTTTTTTTAATCAGGGTTGCCTAAATGTAGCTTCTTAAGGTCCTAGACCCGCTGGGAACCAGGAACCCTTTTTGGTAAGGCACCCTGATGCTGTGCAAGTGCAGCTCTGTATTGTTGGAACCTGCTAGTTCTTTCTGAGATTTCAGAGGTTTCCTCCAACACAGGCTGACTTGGTTGGTTTGGAGCAGGAAGCTCTCCTTGTGCAGCTCTGGCTGGAGTCCGAAGAGGGCGCCTCAAAGGAGCGTTCTGTGGTTCTTGTGCAGACTTTGAGGCTTTGGCTTTTAGAACTGCATTTTCAGCCAGAAGTGCTTCGTGTTCGTTTTTTGCAGCTGCATATTTGACCTCCAGGTGTTTTTGGCCCAGAATTTCTGAATTGATCTTTTCTAAATCTTTGGTGAGGTGAAAATTTTGTTTCTTCAATTCTGCAATGCTTGTCTCCATTTGTGGATATTCTGTGGCCAATCTTTCTAATTGTTCTTTCATGATTTCCAGATTTGTGCGTTCCTCCAAAAGGGATTTATTGATTTCTTGGACTTTACTGATGCACTCTGTGGTTTCATTGAATTTTACAGTCATTGGCCTGAAATCCTCACATTGCTGAGAAAGAACTCTGATCTGCTGCTTTATTGTTTTGTATTCACTCTCCACAGCCTTTTTCTCAGCCTGCAGAGAGGAATACTGAAGCATCATCTCAGAGTCTTTCTCATTCTTTTTCTCCAGCTCTGTCAACTTTTCTTTCAGCATGACGTTTTCTTTCAGCAGAGACTGGAACAAATCCGATTCTTCTTTGTACTTCTGTTCCAACTCATCTGGAGACACACCAAGGTTTTTGCGGGTGTGTGCCCTTTCCTTGTGTAGCTTTACTTTTAGAGTTGAGAAATCCGAGGTGAGGACTCTGTTTTGGGTTGAGACCGTTTGTTGTTCAGCTTTCAATGCAGCAAATGATTCTTTCAAATCTTTGAGATTTTTGAGGTTCTCCTGAAGGTCTTTGACTTCTTTGGTGAAACGTTCATTTTCTTGTTTCAAAGTAAGAATGTGTGATTTGGCTTGAAGGTATTCTTGTTCTGATTGGATGAGTTGTTCCTGCTCTTTTTTCAGACTTTCCAGTGTTTTCAAGAGTTCAGCGTTGTTTTGTCTCAGTCCATTAAGGTTGATGGTAATGTCCTGGTGCTGCTGAACCCAAAGTTTTGCCTCCTCACACTGCACAGTGAGCTTTAGAATTTCAGTATCAAGGCTGGAGTTCTCCTCTTCCAGAGACTTGGTTTGGATGAGGATGGAGGCATAACGTTGTTTTGTTGCTGCCTCCTCCTCACGATGGCTTTGGAGGTCTTTGAGCTGGTTCTGGAGGGCAGTGTTTTTGTCCTGCAGTGTTTGGAGGCGATTCCTCTCGTCTTTGAGCTGAATTTTCAGAGGTTCAAGGGCCACAATGGTGGTTTGGACCCTGTGAACCTCTTTCAGTAGCTCACTGTTCTCCTGACTGAGAGCTTTGGCGGTGAGTTTGACTTGGATTAACTCTGTGGATAACTCTTTAGTGTCCCGAACTCTGGCCTGGAGTTCCTTTAGAGTTTCTTTGAGGGTGGTGTTGGTCTCTGTCAGGAGGTTGACTTTTTCCTGTTGGTTCTTGCAACGGTCCTCCAGGGGTTTTTGCTCCTGGATTTTCTTGTTTACACGTTGCAAGTCCTTTTCCAGCTTCTTTGTAAGTGTGGCGGCAGATTTCTTTGCCTGGCAGAGTCCAGAGAAGGTCTCTCTCAGATTTTTCTTGCCTTCCAGCTCAGCGGCGAGGGTTTGCAGCTGGTTGGTCAGCGAGATATTTTCCTGAACTCTTTTCTGAAGTTCGGAAAGATTCTGTGTGAGGTAGCTCTCCTCAACCCCAGAATTTCCAAAATGGCGAAGGAACATTTTAAAAATTGATTTTCAGGATAACTAAGAAAATCTTTAAAATGTTCTCGTGGATGGTAAAGAATTTAGATGCAGTTTTTGTAACGTAGAAAAAAACTGCGTGTTCCTCAGTAGGTCGAAGGTACCTGACGGGAATGCAAGGTTTTCGTAGCTGGGGAACAGAACGTATGCTCTCTGGTGGGAACCAAACGGGCAATGAAACAGAATCAGTTTGGGCTCCTATAAGGCAATTACATGTGTTACATCATACTCTAAGCCCCCTCCCCCTTTCCCCCATGAAGATCAAAGGCCTGGGCGGAGACATGCCCAGGCAAAGTCCTCTCGATGATGAGGTCACGCTTGGTAATGTCCCTTATCATGTGTGACATCACCAAGAGTGACATCACTAAGGGTGACATCATCATGTGTGGCATGGCCCCTCCCCCCACTGTCTTTTGGTGTGAATGTGTGAGTTGCAGTCTGTGCAGGTTTTATGGCCGTTACCGTGACAACACAGCATTCTAGAAAACAATTGAAACCAATGAAATAAAAGGCAAATGCTAATAATTGATTAAATAATCATTTCTGTTGTTAAGTGACCATGGTATAAGTGGGTTAATGCCCTTCAATGTGTCTATTTTCAGAATTGAATGGACTTTGCAGAAGCAACTGTCCTCTGCCTTCCGTCAGGCGGTTGGACATTTCACACCAAGCCTCTTTCAAGGACATGTGCCAGTATTGTGTAGCGACAGACCACCGATTTATGTTACTGGATTGGCCTTTGCCTATTTGCTGCTATACACAGATATGTGCGCGTGCAGGCGCCATTGCTGTGCATTGAGGCACGTCAACAGAACCCTTATGTTCCAGTTAAGGACAGTCAGGCATCAATCGCAACCAGAATATGTCCAACATGTCTCACAAGACACATTATATTACCGAAAATATTCACTCAACTGCCTTGAATGACATATGAACTAAAGTGCTATCCCATTCCTAACCCATAACTCTGTCATCCATGTCTCAATGGACCTTGCTTTGGTCACTGGTGCACAGTCCTGTTGAAAGAGGAGGGGGCCCACTCCCAACTGTTCCCACAAGGTTGGGAGCATTGAATTGTCCATAATGTTTTGGTATCCTGAAGCATTCAGAGTTCTTTTCACTGATACTAAGGGGCCCAGCCCAAGTTTTGAAAAACAAGCCCACACCATAATTCCTCCTCCACCAAATTTCAACAAAACATCAAACATTAATCAAAATATACATGACCCAAACTAGAATGCTGGCAGTCACTTTAGCACCCACCTCATGCTTCCCAGCCTGATTTCTCCTTATTAAAATAAGATTACTAACCTGTGAAAGGTGATTTGTCTTGATCATATAATTTTGTCACAATTTTTGTAGTTGATTGCAAAACTTTGTGTCCCCTTTTGTGAATATTTATCTTGTGAGTCGTGTGTGCAGCACTCAGAAACTGCCCGCTGGGGTTGCTGGGAGATGGAGTGCATTCATTACTCTGGAGATGGTTCCCGCTGGTCACCAGAGGGGAAGACAGAGCTGTGACTTTTGAGAATATATCAATAGTGACATTCCTGTGTGAGCACCGTAAGCTAAAAGCACATTCAAAAACCTCTGTTCAATGCGGTCTTGAATCCACCACGCATGCTCTGTGTGTACGTAGCATCACAAATAGCATGCTGTGTGTTACCGCTCTGATAAGTCAGATTTTAAACAGTGGGTAACTTGTTTCACTGCTTTTATGCTACTGAGCAGCCTTCTGCCCCATAGTAGCTTGATTTACCGAGGAAGAGGGCAGTTCTGCTTCAGTACAAATGTACTATTAAGCATGTTTTAATCACTTAACTATTTAACTACTTTAGTCCTTCGAAAGTTATGACTAAAATCTGTGAAAAAGAGAGAAGCAAGCTCTTAAAGGTTTTGTGGGTGGCTCTTAAAAGAGCCGTTGTGGATTCTGGAGCGGCCATGGGTCTGCTCCCTCTCCAGGAATGTAGGTGATGGAGTCTCTCAGCCAGAGAGCCTCTCTGGAAAGGTTGTTGGCAGCAACGTATTTTTATCCCGTCTTCAGTAACCACAGCATCATCACTGCAGGTTCCTGTCATGCTGAGGACCTGATGAAGCTGTGCAGAACATGAGAACTTCAAACTCTGCTCTGGAACTTCAATCAGGGGCTCATACAGTGTGTAGAGAGCATCCAAAAGGCATTCTTCTCAGCCGGGCTGGGGATAGGTCGTCGTTAAAGATGCACCTCTATTGGGGTGGGAGGCGCTCAGGCAAGGACTACCCCATAGCAATTAAGGAAGAAACCACCAAACCAGCACTAACTAGTCGGGCTTCAGGGTGGGGCCCCGGTAACTCTTTATGGGGGTGGGGGTGGGGTAGTGGATCTAGGAATAAAAAGGTTTGTGTTTGAACCGCCCTTAGTCTGGCCCGTCTCCCAGGACCAGTTTGAGGTGGATCACCACCTGACTACTGGCTCCTGGGATCATTCGGGCACGCAAACCCCTCCACCACGATAAGGTGGCGATTCAGGGAGGGGATATTAATCAGTCACTAGCCAATCACTAAGAATTATTGTGGGGAAACCGAAGGGCTCGGAGAAAACCCACTGGACTTATTTGGGTTCATTATCTATAAATTTTTGCGACTGATATCTATCTATCTATCTATCTATCTATCTATCTATCTATCTATCTATCTATCTATCTATCTATCTATCTATCTATCTATCTATCTATCTATCTATCTATCTATCTATCTATCTATCTATCTATCTATCTATCTATCTATCTATCTATCTATCTATCTCTTTATTAATTTGTAATTTATTATTTATTATAGTTAGTATTTTCTTCTTATAATTATAGTTTTATTTTGTTAATATTAAAGTTAATCTATCTAATTATCTATACATTTTTATTCATTATTTTGTTGTTTATCATTTATTATCATTAATATTTCTCTCTTATAATTATTATAATTCTAGTTGCTGGGTTTAGACTATCGGGAGACAGCTTCGTTTTTTAATTTATTAGTACTTAATTATTTATTATAATTAATATTGTTTTTTCTTATAAATACAGTTTTATTTTGTTAATATTATTAAAGTTATTTATCTATCTATACATATTTTTTATTAATTAGTAGTTTATTATTTATTATATTAATATATTTTTTCTTATAATTATATTTTTATTTTGTTAATATTATTAACGTCAAAATATTTTTATTTACGTTCATATTACATAATCATTTTTTAATTATTACTATTAATATTAATATTCTTTCTTTGTACTTAAATCTTTTTTTTTTTTTTTTTAATCAGGGTTGCTTAAATGTAGCTTCTTAAGGTCTTAGACCCGCTGGGAACCAGGAACCCTTTTTGGTAAGGCACCCTGATGCTGTGCAAGTGCAGCTCTGTATTGTTGGAACCTGCTAGTTCTTTCTGAGATTTCAGAGGTTTCCTCCAACACAGGCTGACTTGGTTGGTTTGGAACAGGAAGCTCTCCTTGTGCAGCCACTGGCTTGTGGCAGCCAAGCATTCATAGTGACATCGCTTTTCGATCCTTCAATGTCTGCTCTTCCTATCATTGTGAAACAGAATTCACCAAGCATTGGATTTTTCACCCACTAATAGGTAACGTAAGCTGGGTTTAGACTATCGGGAGACAGCTTCGTTTTTTAATTAATTAGTAGTTAATTATTTATTATAATTAATATTGTTTTTTCTTATAAATACATTTTTATTTTGTTAAAATTATTAAAATTATTTGTCTATCTATACATATTTTTTATTAATTAGTAGTTTATTATTTATTATATTAATATTTTTTTTCTTGTAATTCAATTTTTTTTTTAAATATTATTATTAACGTTAACGGGTTTTTATTTACATTCATATTATATAATCTGTTTTTTTATTATTACTATTACTATTGTTTCTTTGTACTTTTATATCCTTTTTTTTTAAATCAGGGTTGCCTAAATGTAGCTTCTTAAGGTCCTAGACCCGCTTTTAATATCACTTTGGCTGAACGACACAAATGATTTTAGTTGAACATTTGGAGATGTTTGACAACAATAAATAAATATATGCTATTCTGTTACACCACTAACTGATATGCAACACAAATATAATATAAAATGAAAAATGTTTCTATTTTTACATATAGTTTAGTCACTGTATTCTTTGAAAATCTTCCTATTACAAAGTTTATATCTTACAGCTGTGAGTTTGGAGAGAAAGCAGGAAGAGAGAAGAATAATCAGGACAGATGGAGGAAAGAAACATGTTGGTCTTATGGTGACGTTCAGGGCAAAGCCAGTTCATACCAAGTCAGTCATTTTTAAATAGTATTCTTAATTTAAAAAAAATGTGCATTAGCAAGATGTTTAATTTATTTAAATCATTATATAATTGTTGCCATAGGATTTTAGCCGTAGGATTTAGTGGAGAAGAACACAGGCAAGAGGTGAAGGAGACAGAAATGAGTTTGGTGATGCAACTGATATAAAAGAGAGCAGAGATGACTTCAGGTAGGAATAATTCAACTACTAAAGTCACGAAAACCTGGATGCTCATTCTGGTTTAAAACTTCTGCTGACCACCTGTTCTGTCAGAACCAGGACTTGAGGACCAACAAAAGATCCAAGGAGTACGAGATCTTCGGTTTATTTTAAAGGGGGCCAGAGCAGGCAGGATGTTATGCAGAATCTTGACACCAGGGGGCGTGGAGACAGACTTGTGGGAGGCCAGGAGTGAGAGGAGAGAAACAGACAGAGCAGAGTCCAGTGTTCATGGAAGGGGGCGGGACGCCAATTCCTGAATGAGGAAGTCCGTAACAGAGTGCAGCAGAGGAGATGTCTTACGGCTGAGTTTTGAGGCAGAGCTTGGCGATGAGGAACAGGTGGTCCCAGCAACAGGTGAGTCAGTAACAGCAACTCAGGAGAAAGCTTGGTTCATCATGAGCGGCAGGAATAACGATAGGCAGCCAGGGAACTCAGACTTGAAAGCGTGGAGCGGAGATCCGGATTTGCAGACGAGCGGCAGACTGGAATACATAGCGTAAGAGCAGGCTGGTGGTCTAGTAATAAACTTAGACGTTCCGGCAAGGAACGGAGCGGTGCGACCGCAATATATACTGACGTAAGCAGGTGAGGAGAGTTCACCCTGATGAGCAGCCGTGGCGGCGGTTGCCATGACAGTACCCCCTCTTTAACGACCAGCTCCCGACGGTCGTGCGGGCTGGTCCGGATGGTCCACATGAAACTGGGAAATCAAAGCAGGATCAAGAACAAAACGAGCAGGAACCCATGAACGTTCTCCAGGAACATAGCCTTCCCAATCCACCATGTACTGTAAACCTCGTCCACAGCAGCGCGAACGGAGCAGACGCCTGACCGTGTAGACGGGACCCCGGTCGATGAACCGGGCCGGAGGCGGGGCAGTGGCAGGAGGAACAAGAGGACTGGTCTTAACCGGCTTCACCTTGGAGACGTGGAAGGTAGGATGAATGCGGAGCGTTCTGGGCAGCCGCAGACGAACAGCCACCGGGTTGATAACCTTAGAGATGGGAAATGGTCCAACAAACCGTGGTGCCAACTTCTTGTTCTCCACACGGAGAGGTAGATTAGCTGTAGACAGCCAAACCCTTTGGCCCACCTGGTAGGAAGGAGCAGAAACCCTTCTTCTGTTAGCACTGGTGCAATAAGCCTCTACAGTCCGTAGGAGAGCCTGCCGGGCCCTGCGCCAGGCCTGCTGACATCTCCTGACAGAAGCGTGGGCAGAAGGGACAAAGACCTCCCCTTCCTGGGAGGCAAACAGGGGAGGCTGGAAACCATACACCACTTGGAAGGGGGATAAACCTGTGGCAGACGAAGGCAGCGTATTATGAGCGTATTCTGCCCAGACCAGGTTACGGGACCATGAAGCTGGCTCTCGAGCACAGAGGAGACGGAGGCTGGTCTCCAGCTGCTGGTTGAGCCGTTCTGATTGACCATTAGATTGCGGATGGAAACCGGAAGAAAGGCTCACAGAGACCCCAAGTAGGTGACAGAACTCCACCCAAAACTTAGCTGTAAATTGGGGACCCCGGTCAGAAACTATATCCCTGGGAAAACCGTGAATGTGAATCACATGATTGAGAAGGGTCTCTGCAGTCTCATTAGCAGTGGGGGGTTTGGGTAGGGCAATGAAATGAACCATCTTAGAGAATCGGTCGACGACCGTCAGAATTACCGTCATCCCATCAGATGGTGGAAGCCCCGTTACAAAATCCAGCGAGATGTGAGACCAGGGCCTTCTGGGAACTGGCAGTGGCTGTAGCAACCCAGCAGGAGGAGAAGATGCGGGTTTGACCTGAGCACATTCCGAGCAGGCAGAGACATATTCATTAATGTCCTCTCATGCTTGGCCACCAAAAGCGTTGTCTGATAACAGAATAGGTTCTTCTTTGACCGGGATGACAAAACATACGGGAGGAGTGGAACCATTGCATCACTCTAGCTCTGAGATTGTCAGGAACATATAAACATTCTGTGGGGCAGGCTGATGGGGATTGGGAGTCTAGAGTAGCAGACCGTACCTCCTCTTCTATGTCAGTATTTGTGACTGCTAATCGGGCTGAGGCAGGCAGGATGAATTCTGGAGGCGCCTCCTCAGAGGGACCATTCTCCTGTCGGCACAGCCCATCAGCCTTGGTGTTCAGTGACCCTGGTCTATAAGACAGAGAAAAGTTGAACCGGTTAAAGAACAAAGACCAACGGGCCTGGCGAGAATGAACCCTTTTGGCAGTTCTTAGGTACTCCAGGTTTTTGTGGTCAGCGAAGACTACAAAAGGTTTCTCTGACCCCTCTAACCAGTGACGCCACTCCTCCAGAGCGTCCTTGATTGCAAGCAGCTCTCTATCTCCGACGTCATAGTTCCTTTCAGAACTGGACAGGCGACGAGAAAAGAAAGCACATGGATGAACTCTGTTGTCCTGGCCCCGTTGAGAGAGCACAGCACCGATCCCTGAGTCTGAAGCATCCACTTCCATGATGAATTGTTTGCTGGGATCAAGGTGTACACAATACAGGGGCTGAGGTGAAGCGCTGCTTCAGATCCTGGAAGGCGGACTCTGCTTCTTGGTTCCAAGAGAAACTCCTTTTGGATGAGGTCAAGGCATGAAGAGGAGATGCTAATTTCCTTTAATTCTTTATGAACCGCCGATAGAAATTAGCAAACCCGAGGAACCGTTGTAGCTGTTTACGGCTCTCAGGTCTCGGCCACTCCAACACAGCCTTTACCTTCCTCGGGTCCATCTTGATAATTCCTTCAGAAATAACTAGGCCCAAAAATGAAGTAGTGGTGGTATGAAACTCACACTTTTCTGCTTTGACGTACAATTGGTTTTGGAGTAACCTCAGCAGAACCTTCCGCACATCTTGGACGTGTTTCTCCATAGAGCGTGAGAAAATAAGGATGTCGTCTAGATAAACGAAAACAAAGTGATTGATCATGTCACCCAAAACATCATTGACAAGATTCTGGAAAATGGCAGGGGCGTTAGTTAAGCCAAAAGGCATGACCTGATATTCGAAATGGCCCGAAGGTGTGTTGAATGCCGTCTTCCACTCATCACCCGCCCTGATCCTGACCAGATGGTAGGCATTGCGAAGATCCAATTTTGTCAAGATCCTGGCCCCCTGAAGGAGTTCATAAGCAGAGGACATGAGTGGCAGAGGATAGCGGTTACTTACAGTGATCTCATTGAGCCCTCGGTAATCAATACAAGGTCTCAAACCCCCATCTTTCTTCTTTACGAAGAAGAACCCGGCCCCAGCTGGAGAGGAAGAGGGTCTTATGAGTCCGGCAGCCAACGACTCCTTGATGTAGGTCTCCATAGCCTCTCTCTCAGGAGCCGAAAGGGAGTACAAGTGTCCTCGGGGTGGTGACGTACCTGGCAAGAGTTCAATAGAACAGTCATAGGGGCGGTGTGGAGGTAAGGCGGAAGCTTTTAATTTGTTGAACACCTCCTTTAAGTCATGGTAAACAGTAGGTACTTGTCTGTGTGTGGTCTGTGTGTTTGTGGGAGGGGGGGGGGGTTAATGTGGTTGCATAACCTTATGAAATTAAGTAGTTGCGCCCCTGTAGAGGATTAAATAGAGACAAACAATCTGTCTGCTGCAGAAGATGCAAACATCGACCACTCTGTTATTGTAGTTTGAGGGTTTGTGTGGACCAAACCACAGAGGAGCTCCGGTCGTCCACATCTTGAAGTCCCCCGTTGAAACACTCCTGACTCGTTCTCACGCCATTCGCTCAGAGCTCTTCTCTGCTCTGCAGCTAACACAGCTCTGCTGTCTTTGCTCACAGATCCAGTCTGACGTCACATTGTGCCTTACACTGTGCGGCTCGCGTGAGCCGAGCCGGAGGCCAGACAGATAAAGACCGGCTGTGGAAAGTGGAACAAGCCTGCTCGGGCCTCCTGAACCTTATATTTTTCTATTTTCATTGAGAAAATGATTATAAATCAGGTCCTCTGATTTTATTTTTCCCCCTCGGGGAAAATGTTGAACCTTTCCTGCAATGACGTTTTTGACCGTGGTCAGAAAACGCAGCGGAGATCCGGGGTTTGACTTGGGGTTCTCTTCCCCGTTCAGACCCTCTGAGCCTCCAGAGCGGGTTAATAAAAGAACCAGTCTCTGTTCTTTTGGAGGAAACCTTTGTTATTATTACTTTTCCCGTTAACTGAGCAACAGACCCTTAACTTGCGCTCACACACTCTTGCGCTGCGTGCTCTGATAGAGATGGAAAAAAACCGCTGAGGCGGTCAACATGAGACATAGTTTCACTGCAGGAGCTGAAGCAGAGACTCTCTCTGGGATGATCTCATGAACACAAACAGGGAAACATTGTTATCATGTAGAACTATTCAAAATAAATACACCTGATCTCTTCACATTCTCCGTGTGCATTGTGCATCCATGCATTGTAAGTGAGATAAACACAGACACCGCTCCATGTGGCTATCAGGCTAAAAACATTAGCATTAGCTCCTCCCACACGCGGCATGGTGCGTTCATGGAACTCCAGTTCATAGAAGCTTAGTGGAACTCCAACAACCACCCAGCCTAACTTAAACTACCACTATATTTTCATGAGAAAATGAAAACCGTCGAACCGACCACAAAATCACACAAATTATGCATACTCGCCCATACTGTCCGCAAATTTAGAACCAAAACTGCCCAATTTCTAGCAACACTGTGGATGTGTTGAGGTGCACACCCCCCTAGTGTTGAGGGGTGTGCATCTGTCACGTTCGCTGAAGCATCTTCAATCGATGTAGTTAGGGTGCTACTGCTTATGTCTGAGTAAAATAGTAGCCAATCACGAGTGTCTCCGCCTTGTCTGGTTTAATTGACAGACAGACTCATTCCGCTGAAAAAGCTCATCACGAAATAAATAAGTCATTCTGAAAAACAGCAATGGGAAATAAAAACAAAGCTACTTTGGAAAATATTGAATAATATAATGGCTAATTTAAAATCTTTGTGCAGGTTTTTCAAAATGTCATGATCTTTTTCTACATTCATGAGATATTTATTGGTTGATTGTGTATTTGCACGAGGTCATATTTATTTATTTAATTATGAACAGTTTAAGACTCCATAACTTTTGTGCATCAACGCTAAAAATTAGGGCATTTTTCTGATCATAATTAACATAAAAAATGAAATAAAAACTAAATTGTAAACGGCAAAAACAGCTCCCCTGAAAATAAGTCAACCATTTTTTTAAAACTGACACATTTCCCTTGAATAAGCAAAGAAATCAGAAATTCAGAAATCAAAATTGAAGTAAGAACATTAAAAAACATTTTAAGGGAAAAAATTCTAGTCACTAGGATATGTTTAAAAAACTATGATTATTGTGATACATTTTTTTGATTGGATTATTTTTCTTGCAAGACAGAAAATAAGACATTTTTTCTTGAAACAAGGGTCTTTTAACTTTTTTAATATTCTGTTTTTGCAGTGCAGAGAAAGATTTGAGCATGTGTGTGTTTAGTGAACTACTGTCTGCTGGCTGCAGGCCGTACTGGTATCTTTAACCATTTGTTCTTTGATCTTCATCAAACATATCCATTGGTATTTCTTCAGCCAGTTAGATCAAGGTTGCAGGAGTTGCAGATGTCCTTCCCAGCTTCCTCAGCTGGAGGCGCATTTCACCTCAGATAGGACGCCAGCCCTTCACAGGAGCACAAACAGAAAGACACAAAGATTTTAAAACTCAGATGATTCCATCAGACATGATTTTGGAGAAATCTGGAATAAACTCAGGTAGAAAATCCAAACAGGTTTTGGTGAAGATTATTTCCCCCCACCACTGTCAAGCAACCCCTTGAATTTTGTTTTGTTTTGCTCAGGCTGAACATATTTTCTGACTTCTTGTTAAAAGAAACATTTCTAAAAGGAAAAAGGGGAAATATTGATTATAATAACATGACCTCATTAACCCTAAATCCACTCAGATTTTAAATTGGACAGGATTTGTTTCTTTTCTTCTTTATTAGTGATGCCATTAGGCACAGTCAGTGACTTTTATGCAGTAATCTTAATGAAATGTGTGATATCTGCAATCAAATCCACAGGGTTTTCCTTGTGCAGTCTCGTGTTTTTTCAGCATCAACTTTTTTTCTCAGAAAAAGCTCTTTTATGTTTTTTAAAACCTTTTTCTTTTTTTTGTGCTTAGATGTAAAAAGTTTCCTCTGAAAGACATTTCGGCTTTTCCTGATGTGATGCACTGCAGCTGGGAGAGACAATACGCCGACATTGGCTGTCCTCCCAACGAAGAATAATGGAGTCTTGTTTGTCTCTGTGTACTCTGACTAATGTGCCCTTGCTTAATGTCTATTTTAAAGACAGACAGACAAAGTGATGCAGAATGTGAAATGAAAGTGTGGTGACAAGCTGCAACAACAGATAGAAAAGTGAACTCTGCCTGTACGCAGAGGAAGTCGGCAGCAGCATGGGAGGACTACTGTATTTCCATTTAACAGACAAGCAGACAAGACAGTTATTTATGAAATAATGTAGGAACATGGTCCATCAGTAAAAGGAAAGTGGACCTGTTTTGTAAAGGAGGCTGTGTTAATGCTCCAGAAAAACAGCTATCACGATGGAGACAAAAAAGACTCGTTTTTATTGGTTAAACCAACTGGTTTTATTAAATAATAGATGTTCAATCCTTTTCTATCACTGGAGCAGGCTGTGATTAGTGTTAGGAGTGTTTCTGGATTATTCTTAAAACCTGACCTCATGAAATGCAAGAAATGGTTTTAATGTCCCCACTGAGTAATGAATCACCCTCTTTAATGAATATTTAACCTTGATATCCCAAGCTGAGTTTGAAAAGTAATTTATTCTGACTGATTTCTAGTTGGTTCATTAACTGCAACTATCTTCTGTAAGGTTTTGTTTGGAATGACTAATCTACCAAATCCTTCTTGTACACTTTACACATAAGATAAATACACACATTTTTATTTTTAAAGCTATTACACCGATCAAAAGGAATGTTTATCACTGCTTCAGAAGATCCCCAAGAGTTCCTGAAAGCCACACAAAGTAAGATAAATCTGTTCGTTGCAGGTCGGAGCACTTGATCAGCCTCATCCAGTCATTTCCATGACAGCTGTTCAAGGTCGAGCAGGGCTGGAGCTTCTTTTTGCTTTATCTGATAACCAAGCAGCCAATCAGTTATGCTCCTACATCCTCAAACAGAGAGCATGTCTGCATTTTAGTACAACAGATGTGGACTCACTGCCCTGTGAGGTCCAACAAAGAGCACAAGAACTATAGATTTATTCTAACTTACAATACTAGAAAAAGCTCAGGGAAACCGCATCTAAGAATCACATTTCTCGTTCTCCTGTGTGGCTGTAATGTACAAAGAGTAGCAGAGATGAGTTAACGAAAAAAGAAACTCACAAGAAAGGAGTACAAGAGTATAAAGGGTAAGTTATATGAAAAACTAACGGCAAGAGCATGACTGGAAACTCTCTGGAGGAGAAAAAAAGAAGAACAGTGGAAACAAAAATGAAACTAAATCCATGTGGTGAGGCTGAAGAAAAATGTTTTATACAGGCTTAGAGACAAGAAGAAGAAAAATAACAAGAATATAGCTCTTTGAAACATTGATATGGAAATTTAGCAACGACAAACAACAGCAACATTTCAAAAATAAACTAAACTCTTCTTCTTTCTCTTTCGGCTTTTCCCATCAGGGGTCGCCACAGCGAATCATCGTTTTCCACTTCACTCTATCATGGACATCTTCTACCCTAACATTAGCCAACTTCATGTCCTCTGTTAAGACATCCATGTATCTCCTCTTTGGCCGTCCTCTTGCCCTCGGGCCAGGCAGTTCCATCTCCAACATCCTTCTACCAATACATCCACTGTCCCTCCTCTGAACATGTCCAAACCATCTCAGTCTGGCTTCTCTGACTTTGTCGCTAACACAGGCAACATGAGCCGTCCCTCTGATGTACTCGTTCTTTATCCTGTCTAACCTGGTCACTCCTAAGGAGAACCTCAACATCTTCATCTCCGCTACCTCCATCTCAGCCTCTTGTCTCTGTCTCACTGCTACCGTCTCTAACCCATAGAGCAGAGCTGGTCTCACCACTGTCTTGTACACCTTTCCTTTGAGTCTTGCTGACACTCTTCTGTCACACAACACTCCTGACACTTTCCTCCACCCGCTCCAACCTGCCTGCACTCGCCTCTTCACCTCTTTTCCACACCCCCCATCACACTGAACTGTTGACCCCAAGTACTTAAACTCCTGCACCTTCTCCACCTCAGCCCCCTGTAACCTAACGCTTCTACCTTGATCCCTCTCGTTCAGACACATGTATTCTGTCTTACTACGACTGACCTTCATGCCTCTTCTTTCCAGAGCAAACCTCCACCTCTCTAGCTGTTCCTCCACCTGCTCTCTACTCTCACTGCAAATTACGATGTCATCCGCAAACATCATTGTCCAGGGAGATTCCTGTCTTACCTCGTCTGTCAGCCTGTCCATCAGCATAGCAAACAAAAACCTTCCTCAGTCCTTTCTACATCCCACTTCCTTTTAGCCAACCTCTTCCTCTGGACGCATTCCTGTACTTCCTCATTCCACCACCAAGTGTCTTTACCGTCTTTCCTCTTTCCAGATGACACACCTAGCACCTTCCTACCTGTTTCCCTGATAATCTCTGCTGTAGTTTCCCAGTCATCTGGAAGCTCATCCTGACCACCCAGGACCTGTCTCAACTTCTGCCTAAATTCCTCACAAGTTTCTTAATTCTGTAGCTTCCACCACTTGGTCTTCTTTTCTGTTTTCCCTCTCTTTTTCTTCCTGACCTCCAGAGTCATCTTACACACCACCATGCGGTGCTGTCTGGCTACACTCTCTCCTACCACCACTTTGCAGTCATTAACCTCTCTCAAATGACCTCGTCTACATAGGATGTAGTCCACCTGAGTACTCCTACCTCCACTTCTGTATGTCCCTCTATGTTCCTCTCTCTTCTGGAAGTAAGTGTTGACTACAGCCATTTCCATCCTCTTCGCAAAGTCCACCACCATCTGTCCCTCCAGATTCCTTTCCTTCACACCAAACCTGCCCATCACCTCCTCATCACCTCTGTTGCCCTCACCAACATGCCCATTAAAGTCTGCTCCAATAACAACTCTCTCTCCTCTGGGAAAACTCTCTATGACCTCATCCAACTCACTCCAGAATCTCTCCTTCATTTCTAACTCACAGCCAACCTGTGGTGCATACCCACTGACTACATTCACCATCACCCCTTCAATTTCTAACTTCAGGCTCATCATCCTGTCTGAGACTCTTTTCACCTCTAGAACACTGTTTCCAAACTCCCCCTTCAGAATCACTCCTACCCCGTTTCTCTTCCTATCAACACCATGATAGAACAGTTTGTATCCTCCTCCAATACTACGTGCCTTGCTGCCCTTCCACCTTGTCTCCTGCACACACAGTACATCTACCTTCCTTCTCTCCATCATGTCTGCCAGCTCTCTGCCTTTCTCTGTCATTGAGCCAACGTTAAGAGTCCCTATTCTCAAACCTATGTTCCTGCCTTTTCCCTTCTCTCTCTGGCCACGGACCCTTCTGCCTCCCCTCTTTCTTCGACCAACAGTAGTCAAATTTCCTCCGACACCCTGTAGGTTAACAGCATCGGTGGCGGTCGTTGTTAACCCGGGCCTCGACCGATCCGGTATGTCTAAAGTGTTGTGGATGATTCGCATGGTTATTTTGGCAATTTTTACGCCGGATGCCCTTCCTGACGCAACCCTCTCTATTTATCCGGGCTTGGGACCGGCACAGAAGTAACTGGCTTACAACCCCTGTGGCTAGATTCAAAAATAAACTAAACTAACCTATAAAAATGACCAAAACGAATTGTTTGAATATGGAATCATTTTTTCCTCTATAAATAACATTATTGTTTCTCTTTCCTATAACAAAGTTATTTTCTTAACTGTCTATCATTTTTTGTGTAATTTAACAAAACAAGCTCATTGCATTTATGCCAAGCCCTGAAGCCTAAAATTCACTTTTCACATCTGTATCTTTTAAACCTGTTTTTAAAAATGTTTGTATTAATTTTAATAGTGCAAGCTGACATTTTATTTGACTACATCATAATTGCTTATTTAATAAATTATCTTTGATTGTGAGTATGTGTGTGTGTGTGTGTGTGTTTTATATACATATATATTTTTTTTATTTCACTGAAGGCCAGGATTTTTTTAAAAAGTTGCCGGATATTGATGTTGTAACAAATGGCACATTTATTCATCCTTCTGTGTTTCTCTTTTAATGCAAGAGGAAAAGTATCCTTTTTTTTAATGGGTTTCTAATTCAGTAATTCATCCCTATCTGTGGCAGAATCAAATTGGAAAGTGAGCCGCAAGAAACAGGGCAATGTAATTACGGTACTGCGCAGTCTTTGGACAGCTGGGCTGTGAGGCATGGGAGAGCACTGTGCTGACAGACAGCTGAAGACCTCGAGGTTCTGGACAGAAAATAATATTTACTGATGTTTGCTTCAGAATTAAGGAAAAATATAAACGCTCTATATTTTTTTCCAATTTTATTGTGTTTTATTTCTTAGAAATAGTGGTAGTTCTTCATGACACAGGAATCTAGAGTCATAAATCAATGTTGGTGACCACCCACCTTGTATTTTTTTCAGAAAAACAGCTCCAACCCTTTCAAGAACCAACAAATAAAATAAATAAATGGGAGGGTCTCCTGCAGTGTCTTTATAAATAGAATATTGGTTCTAAGAGCTGCAAGACTGGAAGCGTTAGGCATAAAACATACAGATTTGATTCGTTAAAATTACATCTTGTTTTTGTGTCAAAATGCACCAAACAGATTCTGGTATTCCTTATCCTACCTATACTAAATGTTGATGCATGCAGGAGAGAGGCTTTGGCGCAGATTCAAGAAAAAAGATTTACCTAACTTCACTTTACACCGATGGCTAAATGGCCCGCCTTCTTCTCAGCCAATCACAATCAATTTCACCTTTAAAATCATAAATAGTTGTTTCTCTCTGCAGATGGTTCACCTTTGAATGGTCTGGCCTCTAATCACCATCAGAGTTTAGGTTCTAGTATTTATACATCTATTGTCTAAATTCACACCAAGCATGCAAGACTTCATCTGCCTAGAAGCTAACCGCCAAAGTTCATGCACAATCGTCTTTAACACAAATAAATTTTTACTCGTGTAGGGACAGTGAAAATAAGCCACCCCCTTGTTAATTATTCTCATTTAAAGTGTGCAACACTCGTATTTCTTATATCTCTCCTGATTTGAATCTCAATGTATGATGTAAAACATATTGTTGTCTGCTGTCAGGAATGGGAATTTACTATTTTGTATTTGCAGATTCAAAAAAGGCAGAAAGGAACAAGGAGGATGTTAGAGGTGAGGTGCAAACAGTCTTTTATTGGATGAATCAAATTCCTATAGAGGTACAAAATGGACGCACAGGAAGCCGCCATGTGGGACCGGCTTCCTCTGCTGAAGAGGAAGATTCCAATCTGGGCTCAAAAGAAAAATACAATAGAGAGAACATGAGACACCGCTTGGGCTGCTGCATTGCACCTTTTGGAGACTCATATATAAAATCAAAGTAACAACAAAGAGAAAGAAATTTGCTGCTTTAATCTACGGCTTTGCTTGAATACAATGATTGATTTTTACTAAATGGACTTCTTCAATCCTTTGCATTTAGCAGTTTTTCTTTTTATGATATCAGAGTCAGAAAAAAGAAACAACTGAGAAAGAAACTGCACCTATTTCTTAGTTTATATTTAGTCAACACTGCAGAAAAATAGCTCTTCATCTATTTAATGATGAGAGAAAATTTTTAATGCTACAGTGATCACACTGGATTGTTTTAGAAGAATGATAAATACGACTGAGAGTGACAACATGAAATTGAGATCCTTTTTAATTCATAACTGAAGCTCTGAAACTCAAGACCTCATGTTTGTGTGCAGCACTGATTGATTGTTTGATGACTGATTAAGTGATTAAATGATTTGGTGTATTAAAGGCAATTATTCCAATAAAAACAAAGGAACAAAAAGAATCCCATTGAATCATTAATTCTATTTAAGACGATCATACATAAATCATAAATAAAATAAAATTACGTTATCCTCTTGACATTATAATTGCCCCTAATCATAAATAGACATTTTTGCACCTATGTACACAGTACTCACCGTTTTTTTAAATCCTATGGTGATCACAGGTTAAAAACAACAACTGCAGAAGAGCTTAATGCAATCAATATTGTGAACAGTAAACAAAGGAGCTGCAAGTCTATTTATGCGTCCACATGCATGCCTTTAGGATTAAACGCTTTGGAAAACACATCAGTTTTAGAAATAAAGCGGATCCCTTTGTATTATGAGTCCATATTTTAGTTGGAATAAACAGTAATAAATTCTGTAATGATTTCCACTTCACCAAAAAATGTTGCCACTCATTGTGTTGATATAAACCCAATGTGATTGTGGTTGGTTCACTGGACAGCACTGCACTTCCTGCCATCTATCTATCTAGTACTCCAGTGTGATTTACACAGAGGAGTGTAGCAAGCACAAAGCAAATTGATGACAGCATTATGAAGGAGGTCTGTAAATATGCAAATTTTCATTAAACAAAATCATTGTCCATGGCGCGGCAAACAAATGGAATTGCTGCTGCGAGCAGCAGTCTTTCACAAAGCAACCTTCTAAATAATATTAGGTGATGTGATTATAAATCAACGCAAACATATTTAAAATCAGCAGCAACAATGCTGACATCTCCTGTGAGAAAGGAGTTTGTCTTGCTGAGATGAAGAAGCATAAATCAAGCCTAAGAGGGCCTCCCTGGTCTGAGCATCTAACTAAATTATGCATTCAGAATTTGCTTTATGACTGCTTTATGTTAAAATAATTTTTATTTGGTAATCATGTCATAGGCCAAAGCGTTCTTTTTTTTGCAGAGGAAAAGGCCCCATTTTACGTGTTCCTCGTAAAACATGTGTAAACTGTCCTTTTAGTGGATATCAAGGGGTTTTCAATATGCACTGAACAAAAATAATGCAACACTTTTGTTTTTGCTTCCATTTGTCATGAGATGAACTCAAATATCTGAAACATTTTCTACAAACACAAAACACATCTTACCTCACGTGTGCCATGTCAAGGTGCTGATCAGACAGCATAATTATTGCACAGGTGTGCCTTCAATGGACCACAATAAAAGGGCACTCTGAAACGTGTCGGTTTGTTTTTTTGGGAGGTCTGGGAACTCAGAAAACCAATCAGGCCACAATTTGCCAGTTGGTCAGGTTTTCTATTGTGGCGTGTGGAATGTTGGTCCACTCTTCAGGTGATGTTCTTAGATGAATGGCACAACAGTGGGCCTCAGGATCTTGTCGCCTTATGTCTGTGCTTCAAAATGCCATCAATAAAATCCACCTGTGTTCCTAGTTCAAAATATACACCTGCCCATACCATAACCCCACCACCACCATGGGCCACTCTCCAACCTGATCAACTCTGGTGAAGGAGATATGTTGCACTTCATGAGGCAAATGGTGGTCACACCAGATACTGATTGGTCTTCTGAGTCCCCAGACCTGTCCATTAAAATAATTCATGTTTTAATTTAACGTTTTATTGTGGCCAGTCTGTACAATAATCATGCTGTCTAATTAGCACCATGATATGGCACACATGTGAGATGGGGTGGATTTGTGAACAACACTTGACAGAAATGGTTATTTTGTGTTTGAGGAAAATGTTTCAGATTTTTGAGTTCATCTCATGACAAATGGAAGCAAATAAAAAGTGTTGCATTCATATCTTTGTTTGGTTTATTTGAAGTCATAAAACTTTACATCAGTATAGATTTTTTTGGGATAATTCAGAACGCTAGCATGTAATGGAACCGATTTTTATTTTTGCATCTCTGAAACATGCAGGCTGGTATTCTGGGCAGACATGTTTTATTGGGTTTAAATTGTAAACATGCACAGAAAACTCAGAGTGCTGAGCAGAGATTTGTAGTCGGTCATCATAGAAGATTATATGTTTTGCATATACTTACACTTTTCTTTAATAAATTAGTAAATTTAATCATTTTTTGACCTTCTGCCCTCTGTGCTCTATTGTCCTAACCCTTACTGTCCTACTTCCTTTTATCTTGCCAAGTATCCTTTTAAAAGTAGTACTGATTTTGAAAACACTCAAAAAAGTTGATAAAATAAACAAGTTTTTATTTAGATACTAGGGATGCAAAGATTCCCTTTCCCCACAATTTGGTTCAAATCTGGATTTTTGGGTAACAGATTTGTTTTGTTTCGATATATGATTTGTGTATTTCAAAACGACAATAAAAGACAAAAATATCTGATTTTTTTTTGCTAACAAGCAAGTAACAATGACAATAAACTTTTCAGTTAGCTTATACTAAGCCTGGTGTAATGTAATAAAACAACATTAAAAATGTAAAATTTAGTGCAACACTCGTGTTTCACACTTTCAACATGCAACATATGCGAATGTATGCAGCGGGGGTGCAAAGATTTCCCACAATTCAGTTCAATGGTGTAACCTACAGTCGGTTTTCAACCAAGAATTGTGGCATCACTATTAGATAGCAATACCATCTGGTTTTTGGCTCAGTTGGTTGTAAATATCTTGTCACTAGTTAAATAATTTTCAAACGTTTTAAATCATTGGAACTACTTTCGTTCTTGGCTTCAACGAAAGAAGCATTGTATGATCATGACAACGTTTGTGAGAATTCAGAAAGCATTAGGGGGGTCTAAGGGCAGGGATGCCAGTTTAGCTTAGTCAGTTTGTTAGTTCAATTTAGTATTTTCCTATTGAATTCTACGTATTCATGATCCTTTTGATTTTATGTTTCACTTTTTCCATTACCGATACGAAGCCCATCGAGACGACTGTTGTTGTGAATTTGGGCTATACTAATAAAATTGAATTGAATTGAATAATTTCTACTTATTAAGATTTTCATTCTTGGCTTTTGAGGCACCGTTTCCATACATCAGGGGTGTCAGACTCCAGGTTCAGGGTTTGGCATCTGTGCCCTCCATGATGTTTTTGCTCTGCCAGCATAAAATAACCAGGAATCTGTGCTGTCATCATAAGATCATAGAGGTACCTGAAGAGAAAATTACAGGGTTTGCAAATTTAGTAGACTTTTACTGAATGAAGATCTGCTAGCTAAGGTCACACTTGTATAAATCAGAATCAGAATCAGAATCAGAGATACTTTATTGATCCCACACGTGGGAAATTTGTTTGTCACCATAGCAACTGACAGCAGAGGGGAAAAAAGACTTAGAATTAAGTAAAAAAAAAAAAACAAGAACAAGAAAATGTAGCATAAATACAGACATCAAGGTATAATAATTTAAAAAAGCTATTTACAGAACAGTGCAAGTAGAAAGATGTGCAAAAGAAATGTGCAAAATAGAAAACAACTAAATAAATAGGTAATAAAAGATGTGCAAAGGTTATCTTTTGCATTGTGTGTTGTTGTACAGGGTTATTGCATTGGGTATGAATGACTTTTGGTACCGGGCAGTTTTGGAGCGGAGCTGTCTGAGCCTACTGGAGAAGGAGCTCCGCTGTTTGTCTAGAACAGGGTGGAGAGGATGCTCTGGGTTGTCCATGATTGAAAGGAGTCTGTTCAGGGACCTCCTCTCCATCACTGCTTCAAAGGTGTCCTGTTTGCAGCCAATGACAGAACCCGCCTTCCTGATCAGCTTGTTCAGTCTGTTGGTGTCACTGACTGCAATGCTGCTTCCCCAGCAGACCACGGAGGAGAACAGGGTGCTGGCTACCACAGACTGGTAGAAAATCCCCAGCATCTTGCTGCACACATTAAAGGACCTCAGCTTCCTAAGGAAGTAGAGTCTGCTGCAGGCCCTCTTGTACACAGCGGTGCTGTGGCTCCTCCAGCTCAGTCTGCTGTCGATAGTCACACCCAAATATTTATACTCCTCGACCGCTTCTACATCCTTGCCCAGGATGCAGAGGGGTTGTAAGACAGTCCTTTTCCTGATGATACAGTTCCAAAACACAAATCAGTTATTGCTACAAATATTACTGTTGATTCTATATTTCTTCTGTAAAACAAATTATTGCAGTTTGAAAATTTGGCCCAACTGAATTGGTAATCATATGGTCCCGGTTACTACTTCCTCCTCATTTTTACAAAGAAAAACATTAGACATAAAGTCAAAACTAAGATATGATTTTATGCAGTCATACTGGACTGACGAGGCAGGAAACAAAATAACTTAAGCTTTCCGAAACATTTAAGGCTCCCGTCGGGCTCAGAATACAGACAGATAAGCGAGCAGAAGGCCACATTTCAGCAGTCGAGTAATACTTTAACAGACTTCCTGATTTGGCCGTGAGCATCTGAAAACAAAGACAGAGCCGCAGCTGCCAGCTAATCCACAGCAAAAAGGTCTGGGCAGAGGTGATGCTTCTCTCAGCTCTCTGCCAGGGCTAATAATATCCTGCTAAAGCTGCTGATTGGGAACATGAGGTGAGAGCACCTCACTGCCCAAGCACGTCACTGTGGTTCACAGCTTCTAAAAAGAGGAAACTGTTCCCCATGTGGATTGTGATGTTTGGCTATTCTGAGACGTGTTTGGAGGTTAAAAAATAATTCAACAGTTCACCATAAATACAGCTTTTAGATGGAAGTCTTTAATCAAAACTAGTGCTGCCGTGCGATACATTTTTCTGTGTTAATCAACAATGACCTGTGATTATTTAATCTAATTAATCTTTTTTTAATTTAACCTAATAATTGCTGTATAAAAGCCTCATCTTGGGATGTTTTCATTGAAATGAGTTACACAGTAAAAGATCAAAATACAACTAAAAAAATTGGCTTTATAAAATTTTTAACTAAAACAGAATTCTAACTTTTGCTTTTACTTTTAAACCACCTGGGTGGATTTTTTCCAAGTGAATAATTAAGAAAACAAAACTTCAGGTCCAAAGTTGCTCTAATTTAATGCATCAAAAAACAGCTGGAACACTTTCTGAGCAATCCCAAAAAAAATGACAACAAACTTCTTATTAATACCATAAAACATGCGTTGAAGTACGTATTTCCACAGTTGATCACAAGAGCAGGAACAGATATGAGCGATTCTCTTGTTTCCTTTACCCTGTTTGGTGAATTTGATCATTTTGAAGCAGAAGGAGAGAAAAATAGAGATTAAAAGAAGGAGGAGGTGCGACATGAGGAGGTGAAACAGGGAGAATCGTTATAGGAGGATATAGACTTTGTTTCTTTGAAACAAACTTTTGCTTCATCATCTGGACAAAAACAAATAATATTTGAAATTCTGTTTTGTTGAACTTATAACTATGTCTAGAGGAGCAGCAGAGGGAGGTCGGAGCAGGTGCTGCACCCGTTACCATGACAACACGTCACACCGCTTATCAAATAAATAGTTTGCTTATTGTAAAAATGATTTAAACCAAAAAATAACAGGATTAAAGTACAAATCAATGATTTAATATTATTTTCATTTGTAGGTGATTGTGGCATAGATGAAATAATGACATTTGAAGTATCCAAAATTAATGGAATTAGTGGAATTGAACGCGATCAAGCCCCTGCAGTGTCATCTATTTTTTGATAATACACAACTCGTTGGGCCTTATCTCCTAAATAATAGATGATAATTCAAATTAACATGATTAAAAAATAACGCACTAATTTGTCTGTAATTAATTAATCACAATTAGTGCGAAAATTTGACACCCGTACTTACCTACTGGCACGAATCAGAGCAGAACTGGGGTTCATTTCTGTAAAACAAAACAATGGAAGTTTATAAAAGCGAACTTTTATGAAATCAAATCAAACTTTCTCCAACTTTAAATGTTTTAACTCGCCTTGCAGAATAATCATTAGTGACTGTTTCAGTTTAACCAGCTTTCATGTGACAATAAAACACTAGACTTTAACAGCTTCTGGTATGTTGGGCGATGAGTCAATGTTTATGAAGTGTAACTCGTATGAATCAGAGGTGCTGAGCGGAGGGGGTGTAGAGCCATGAGGACATTACACAAAACCAAGAGGCGGGAGCCAAGTGGGAATTCACCTCGCTCCTGATCGTGGGTGCTTGTGTTTATATATGCGTGCAATCTTACGGGTTTTTCTGGTCGTTTTTCATCAGATTTACACAAAAAGAGATTATCAAGGATCCTCCAGCTGCCAGAGACTGCAGCAAAACAGATGACTTTAGATGACTTGGGTTTAAGATAAGAAAAATGCTGCCTTTAAGGAGCTTCTTGACTTTAAACAGATCTGGTGGTGCTTGACTGCTTAGTTGCTGTAGCGACACATAAAACAGCATGCAGGAACAGAATACCCAAGAACCCCATTTGAAACCATTCAGTACCAATTTGTGTTAACTTACAATGAGGATACAGCAACGCATATGCACACACACAAATCTCTTTGTATGCAATCGAACATCCACTGAGACAGCTCCAGATGTTTCTGCAGTCTGTGCTACAGTTGAGAGAATTACATCTCCCAAATTATCAAAAGAGACGGAGGGAAAAGGGACTATGGGACAGTCATGAGTGGCCTCTCTTGTGGAACAAAACACAGCCTTGGATGGCAGAGACATACTGAGAGGGAGTCGATTAACCACCTCCAGGTTCCGCTGCAGAGTCTCAGCGGCGGCAGGGTGGCTTCACCTGCAAGAGTCACATGATCAGATGACATGGACACGCACTGTAGGACACTGGCTGAATGTGTCAAAACTAAAAGTGGAATTCATTTAGTAATGCTAATGTACTTAACCTTCATAAAAGCCTATAACTTATCTTGAAAGTGTACAGATACAACCATACACAAGAAAGAATTTATTCATTCATCAGCCCCACTCAGAACCATACAAATGCCGTTATTTCACTTTAGTAGTCATCTTTTGTCCCCTAAACAGTAGCAACTATAAAACAAGTCTAGGAATTACAACACCTGCAACAACAAATGTAAACATGAAATCAAAAAATAAATAAATAAATAAAATAAAATAAAAATAGTGGTTAGCACTCATACACTTTCACGGTTATAGAATCCTGGTTCAAGTCCTTAGCCAAGCCTTAGTCCTTGGCTGTGACCTATGATTGCATGTTCTCTGCGTGTGTGGGGTTTTCTCCAGGCACTCTGACTTCCTCCGACAGTCCAAGAACAGGTTTTATAGGTTAACTGGTGATTCTAAATGATCCCTAGGTGTGAGTCTGCGTGTGTGTTCAACAAACTAGCTACCGTACCTGTCTTGGGAGTATCCTGCCTTTGGCCAGTAGTAGCGGGGATAGGCTCCAGCAGCCATGTGACCCTGAAAGGGATTTAGTGGGTTTGGAAAATGGATGAAGTTCAATAAGTGTATGACTGGAAAGAGTGACAAACTTATTTAATCTTTATCTTTTCTATTGAAAAAATAATCAAGCCCCAGTTATCAACTCCTTTTTACCATTTAAACACATTAGTTGTTGCCTTGTAAAAAAAACAAACTATCCATTTTTCACAATTATTAATGTAATAAAAACATATTCAGTAAATTGCTAGATAGTTATATGTGGTGATGAAAAGTTAACAACCTAAGAACACAAACATGCTGTTTTCCTTTTAGAATTTTAGGAGCTCCGTTTAAGGAAACACAAAGGAAGATGTCCGGGCCTTTTTAAGATTTCATATTTAAGTTATGTTTAACTAATTTTTTGTTTCGATTATTGGGGGTAAAAGGTATTTTTTGATATGAAATACAAACTTGAGGTGGCATTTATTCTATGATTCACCTTTGAAATTATACAATAAATGGCACTGGAGAATCAGCTCAGTGGTTGTTTTCCAGAGGACAAAAGTTCCCACTTAGTGTTCCATGTGAAGTGAAGAAGCACTTTAACGCTCAGACATTGTGCCGCTTGAGATAGTTGACATGCTAAAGTGAGCAAATTGAGATTAGATAACACAGCATTCCACCAGGAGAGAGAGGCTCTCCTCCTGTAGCATGGTCAATAACACAAGTCTTAAGGCAACAAACTGTAGGTGCTGTCAGACTATAACCTCACCTGAGCAGACAAGTGAAAGGAGAAACATTTGTTTAAAACAGCTAAATCCTCCTGATCACAGGCGACCTCAATCAGTTTATCCATTTAGGTTCTGAAGCTGGTCTATTGAAGTATTAAATCACCTTTGATATATTTTAGACATATGAAATAACTCAATTATTTAAAATAACTGAACATCTGATATAATCTTAAGGTTGACATGTTTCTGTTTTGACACAGTTTTACTCAGACACACTTTTCCACAAGCAACAAATTATTTGGCCCCACTTTCCTGTTTAAATCAATTTTGTCCCTGTTTTTTCAAAACTTTGCATGAAGGGAAAGAGAAATTGGTGAATAAAAAAATCAATAAAAGTTGCTTCCTGAACCAAGTGATTCACTGTGTGCACAACTTTTATCCTCAGTAAATCAAAATATTAACTTGTTGGCGGTCAGAAACTTCTTCTTCTGCCCTTCTTTTTTTATGTTTCATCTTGGTGGCTGTCACAGTAATTTAGTCCAGATGAGGTCAATGTCTGCCATAACATCAGCAGTGGAGCTCCTCCCGTTCACAGTCAACCTTGACTGTTAGGACTCTCATTTCTAAAAAGCCTGCAGTCATTCACCCCACTTTTCCACTCCTCCCCGTAATGCATCCGCTTCTTCCCCTTTTCGTTCTCTTTTTGCCCCTCCTATGACCTAAATTCCCCCCATGCGCTCATTAATTAGCCACAAGTCTTGCCTTCTCTGGAGGAAAGAGGGAGAAAAATCATTATGGAGAACCTCAATTAGGTGGAATTAGTCACGTTTTGTCATTTTTATATAAATGCTGGAAATGACCCAACAGCTCTTAACGGCTGTTTAAAGAAAAAAAATAGTAGCCGTCATGTACATGCTGCCTTCTTTATGAAGTGTAAAAATAAAACAATTTAAAATCAGCCATGCTGCTGGAGACTTGTCAATGTAGCGACCACATTTCAGATTTTTTTTTATTAATCAGAGGTAGATGTGATCCATTGGAGATTCACTGTCTCCAGCTCTAAGATACGACATTTTTATTTGTTTTCAATGAATATTCCTATAAAATGTAAACAAGTGTTGGAAGCGTAATGGATTCATTTGAAAGCAATCAGTTCATTTTACAGCAAATGCTGAACGACTGCGGCCTTTTATTGTTTGTACATAAAACAGGGAAATGAGAATGTGACTGAAATTTTTAACAGCTTTATTGATAAATAAATAAAAAACAGAATCATAAGTGGAAATCTTAATGGTAAACATTTTTATACAATGCAATAATCCAAATGAGCGTCAAATGAGGGCACAGATTGCATCTCATACATCACTCACCTAAGGCTTTCATATATTAAGTTTGTGGCACAGCTTCATCCATTACATCAGCACTTCATTCATCAACGTGACCCTTTTATTAAAGCAGCCACTCGTTCATTCTGTCAGATGACATCATTCCATTGTGGAGAATAAAAACAAAAACAAAGTAACCTCACAAACAGCATTTTTCTGTGTACCCATAATTTTTCTGAGCATTTCAAAATCAAAATTCTGTGACTATTTGTCATAAAGCAGGTAAATGATTTTTCCATAAATTCTACTTCTGATTGCAGCCAATATCCAATCAGCAAAACAAAGTAAAATGATCAAAAATGCAAGAATACCTTTATTTGAATATTTCATTGTTGATTAGACAAAAAAGCCACTTTTACACCACATTTTACAGTTCTGAATATGTTTTCAGTTAGTACAGATGATTATTATAGAAAATCCACAACAGCCGAGATTTTACCATAAATCTGGAATTTGTGTATTGTTTATATAGTTCGTTTTTTTAGGCCCTTTTTGTCATCAGATTATTAAAAAAAAAAAAAAAAATCCACGACCAGTAAAAAGGCCAAATACAAATACAGACAAGACACTTTGGGCAAAAAAATAAATAAAAGCTGATAATCTTAATAGTTTGTTACGACATTCATGCGACAGCCTAAACGCTGCAGCCCAACTATGCTGATTAGAAGGTTTCAATGTGCAGAACAGATTGGTGGAGACTCGTCAGCCACGAGGGAAAAATCAGGAGCTTTGAAGTGGACTGCGATCATCAACTCCCTGCATCTCTGTGGCTCAATGAAAAAGACAGGCCTCTGCTGACAGGAACAGCAAAAGCATATGCTATGCTTATTCTGCACTTTGTCTCCTCACTTTTGTTTTTTTTTGGCAAGCCAACCACAGAAAAATCCCTACACAGAGGAATTTTCATTTTTGAAACAGTTTATAATCTAGTCAGTAAATCAGTTTAGAAGAAGGTTGAAGGGGCAAAGAGTCAGAAGTGTTCATTTTGTGCTTTTTTTTGTTCTGCGGAGCCGCTTCGATAAAGACTGATGCAGTCAAGGCAAAATCTGAAGCCTTTCTGTTCCGGCTTTACTTCCTGTTAAAGACAAAAGTAAGGATCCCTCCAGCAGGACAGGGTACAGGACTAACTCGCAGCTTTTAGTCTCAAATGTTAGAAACCAAAATTTGCCCTCCTTCATTTGTTAGTTTTGACACAAATATAAAAGAATAACTAATAATTTAACTTTCTCTTCCCAAAAAATCCTTTCCACATTTATTTATGTAACAGCAGCTTGGTATAATGTTTCTACATTAAATCAGTTTTTAAAATGTCAATTGTTTTTTTTTTTTTATATATAATGTAAATACTGTAAACGAAGACTACATGTATCAGATAATCTGAACACTCTTAACTTGGACTGAATTCTCTTTCCTTTTCACTGAGCCCTTTACTTGGCTTCATGAGAAAAACAACAGAAGACTCCTGAAGTTAACATTTTATGTAACTAGAACAGAGGTGAATGTCAACAATGCAAAGTTTACAAGAAGTGCAAAAAAATGCAACATTGGTCAAAGTATTACTTGAACTGACAGTGGTGCAGATATCTGAGAAAAATGCTGAAATCCTTCATGTTGCTTTAACTTGTCTTAAGAAACGCAAAGGAAAATTGGATTTTTTTTAAATAAAGTGAACTAACCTTTAAAGTGTCTTCAATATTGTAAAAGATTTGTTAATCAACTCCATTTAGTCAGTGACTAAACAGCTTTAGGTGTAAAGTCAGATTATTTCATGGAAATAAGGTTTTCTTGCCCTGTTTTTGTGTTTTTATGATCCAATGGACAGAAGTGATTTATGTAGCACTCTAAGAAGTCCTTTCAGCTATCTCAATATGAGAAACGATAAGGCTTGGAGCTGCTGAATACACGAGTGTTACTGATGCATTACTGATGTGCTGTTATAAAGACAGTTCATTTGTTTTGTCTACACTGCCAACGTCAAATTGAAACAAGAATCAGAAAGGTCAGTGCTTCTAAAATAAAGGTGACGGGTAGAAGGAAACACTGGTGACTGAAGGCAGCTTTTGTCGAGTTTAATGTTTGGAATGCACTTGCTGGTTTGTCTGCTCTTTCGGTGGACTGTCAGGGTCAGCTGAAGAGACGCTGCTGGTGAGCGAAGGAGTTGGACATTCTTCTCTACCCTCCATCTCTTCATCCTAAAAATAAATGAGTGACGCTTTATTTTGGTATTAAAGATAATCGAGCAACTTTTGAGAGACTAAAACATAGATTAACATAATATCTATCAGCTCAGTACAGTAACATTTAAAAAGTTTGATGTTTAACCTTTGAATACCTGGTTTGAGTATAGAGGGCAGCAAATTTAAGCTGGAATCATGAAGTAAAATATGTACAAATGTTTATATGACCAGGGGTCTGCAGCATTTTCTTTTTTTGGGACCATTGAAGGCCCCATTTTGTTTATGCTGCTGCAGTTTACTCTTATTACTGTAACCCTTGTGCTATCCTAGGCACTTTAACATTGGGAGTTGGGTCATCTTGACCCACTAGACAGTGCTCTGAACCTTCTTTCTTCAATGATTTGTGATCTTCACTGGTGTCCATGGATTACATGAAATCTTTCCACCTTTATCCATCTTTGTCATGGTAGGGAGAACATGTCAAAGTAAGAGTGGGGTCATCTAAGATAGCACAAGGGTTAATTAAATAACTTGTTATATTGAGCACTCTGACCCCAAATTTGGTTTCAATTCAAACGGCAGCCCTAGAAATGTTAATTAAGGACTGTATTTTAGATAAGTAAGTAATAAATAAGTATAATTTTATTTGTGTAATGTATAAAATCAATAAATGTAGAAAGATTTTCCAGTTTAATAAAATATTTATTCAAACCAACATCTAGTTTGATCTTATTGATCTGGTAAAAGTTAAAAGGCTAAATTTACTCCCAATAGTAAACCTTTAACATTAACAATAAATAATTCAAATAAGGAATAAAAACCCAGCCTTTAAGGGGAAAACCCTGGAGTGTTTACCCAAATGTTCACACCGTGTCTGCAGTCTCTTCCCCTTCAGTGTGCTCGCTATAGTGACTGTAGCCCTCCATGTCTGACAGAGCACTCTCCAATGCCTCCTCTTCATAGTCAGTATGGTACTCTGACTCCTCTGAAGGTAAACAGTGGAGGACCAGATGCACAGAAACACAGAGAGTGAAAAAGTAGGGAAAATGAAATGTGGAAGAGGTGAAAAACACAAGTGAAGCAGAACAGAAAAAAGTGCAACACCTTTAAGAAGTCAAACTGTGAAGAAAAAGCTACAAGGGGAAATGGGAGATAATTGCCATTTATGAAAATTCATTCAAACAGATTGTCCAATTCCATAGTTGTTCCTTACATCTGTATTTGTAATTACATTCTGAAGTGTAAAAACACAGAATGACTGGAGCAGAAATGATTCTTTTATGAAAAATGTAAGCCGTTAAAATGCATCTTTCACTTTGATGTGGTCTATGTCTGGCATCACAAACTCCACAAAGGGTCTGGTTCAAACCGTAGTGTTGGAGTGAGGGGAGTTTTACCGTCTGCCAGTGGAAGTTTGACCGGCTCAATGCGGGACACGATTTCTGCCAGGTCAGTGAAGGAAGCGTTTGGACACGTCACCACCTGAGAGAAGACACAAGCCTTAGAGTCTGCATGAAAGATGAGCCAAATGAAGCAGCTAACAAACTAAACAGATTTTTAAACAAAAAACTGACTCAGCATTTGAGTTTTTATATCCAGACATGTATGAAAAGATTACACCCGTTTCCATTAGTGCTCATTTATTAATTCAAACTGTCCCAAATCTTACAACCCATTTGATCTAAGAATAAAAAATGTTGAAGTTCCACTCCGATCATCTTTGGATCTAATGTAAAAGTGTTCCCAATGGTCTTTTTCATTATGATTACGTCTTTTAAAGCAAAAATCAAAAAACCATGGGGACTTTCTAGGACATCTTCTCAGCAGAGCGGCAGAAGCGATGTCCTAGAAACTGTGTCATTAGAAATTCCAGCCTCTGAGTTGTTTTTTAAATATAATCTGATGACAAAAAAGGGCCTGAAAAAAACAAAACTATATTAACAACTTAATACTATATAATGCACAAATTCCACAGTTGATGTGGAGCAACCCTGGCCCCCTTCCCCTCCCCGTTGTAGAGTGGAGCGGGGAGCTTGTGGTTCACCCACCAGATTTTTGACGTCCCAAATACAATCATTTTCCAACGGTTCATTTTCGTCTGCTCCTGATTCATAACAAATTGAATTAAAAAAAATATTCAGAAATGCAATTTTAACCTTTTGAGACCCAAGCTCTTGTTTGATATGCCTGTTTTTTTTTATTTTTAGTAGGCACAGTAGCCTCAGGTCAACTACAGAGGTAATAAAACACTAAATGTACAGTAATGTACTCGTATGTGGACGCCAGGTCCACATACATTCTGTATACATGTCCTCCATTATCAGAAAAATGCCACGTTAAAAACAGTGGGTTATGAAATACTTTCGTTCTATACTTTCATGTTAAAATAAAAGCATTTTTAAGAACTTTTCTTACTTTATAATAGGATTTTTTTTTTGACTGACTAAAAGTTTTTTCCTGTGCACTGACTATCAGCAAAGGAAGGATCTAAGGCGGGTGACACAGAGTGCAACACTTTGTGTTTCTAACAAAGTTTTTATTTAAATTTGCTTCTGTGGAGGCGTTTTTTCCCTATCTTGCTTTTCATTGCATTTTTCCAATGAAATCCATTCTCTTGAGTTGTATTCTCGAGCAGCAAGCAATTTTAAATCACCGACTGTGTTTATTTTATTTTTTGTGAAAGACTGACACCAAAAGCTATCATGGTAAATGGTAATTGCCCATACAAAATGAATGCACCCCCTGAGCCAAACCTTTCTGGTGTGAGTGCAGTTCTGAGGATTTAGGGTTCACACATTCCTTCCACATTCATCCTACTTTCTCAATCCTTTCCCCGAACCGTCCTTATGTTATTGCTCAGAATCATCACACATATTTTCTATTATTATTTTCCCCATTAACTGCTGTGTAGGTGCGTCATCTTTCATTGACATTGTTTAGAAGCACATTTGGAAGAGGATGAATTGTTTTCTGTGCCTTTCTAGAGAAAAATCATCCAACATTTTTATTATCAGTTATCAATATTTCTTAAACTGCCAGACAGATGGGAACATGCTTCTGAGGCTAAAGGACAACCCTGTATTGAATTTTGGAATGTAATGTAGTTGTTGGTCTTGCAAGAAAATATAGATTGAATGTTTCTAACAGTGCTCTCATTCTATTCTCAGGTAGCAGGCTGGTCTCATTTTAGGGCACTTAGCGATGCTAAACATAAACTGGACCGACCAATTTACCCCTAAATGATGATGTCATGTCATAATCTCTTCCCCTCCCTGCACCCAGTCTTTATTATGTCATGTATATAATCTGCAAGCTAATAAGAAAATGTATGGACTGAATGAATGGAAAAAGAAGTTATTCAACATTTATTACAGAACATTTTTAATCTAAATGATAAACTTGATTTTTTCTAAAATAAATGGAAAAAATAAAACATCAGTCATGTACCGGTACTTAGCTCTTACGTTCTTATTTTGGGTGTTGTGGAACTCCTCCTGGTGTCGGTCTTTCAGCATTTTCTCGACGACGCCACTGCGGCTCCACACATCAAACACAGTCTTCCCATGTTGGTATCCCACTTCCTAAAAAGGGAACACTTGTATAATAACCTTAATTTCTCAACTACAAACTTAAAGAAAATTAGGAATTAAATTTTAAAAAAAGTTATAGGTACTTTTTCTCAAACTTACGGCAATCTCATCAAACTTGCCAAACTCCAGAGTGCGGTATCTGTCGATTGGAGGCCGAATGTACTCGCAGTAGTCGCTGCTCTTAACGGACTCCAGGTGCCTCACACAGCACACGTAGGCCAGGCGTGTCTGAATCTCTGCCATGTTCAACACCTTTTGAAATGAACTCATGGGTCAGTGGAAAAACATCTCCTGCCCAACACCTGCACCTTGGTTCAGACTTATGGTGGAAACCTTCTCCACCAGTTTATGTGTTCTTTGTTAATCAATTCATCACCTTCACTTTCTCAGCAAGGGGGTTGAAGCGTTTCCATAGCAGCCACCAGCCAGAGAGCGAGTCGCCGTAATTAGTGAGGTTGGTTTCATCCCGGCTGCCCACGTCGATAGCTATCACCACCTTGGCCCCCATGGAGCGTGCAACATCAGCTGGAAGGGAATAAGATAAGAACAGAGGATCGTTAATTGCAAATGTAATTTCCACCGCAAAAAAAACAACAACAAAAAACCTTTGCCAACTTTACATCACATCTGATGATCTATTAAGGAAGAATTTTAAATACCAGGCAGGTTGTTAATGTAGCCCCCATCCATCAGCAGGTGTCCATCTTTCGGGTCGCAGAGGGGAGGCAGATATCCAGACAGGGTCATGCTGGCACGAACGTACCGCCAAAGAGAACCTGAAAGCACAAAAGGATTGACATTCCTTCAGAAGCAGAATGAGCACACAACACTGTCACTTTATTCGTCAGTACATACCATCAGTGTGCACTCTCATGGCAGATGCAGTGATGTCTGTTGTAATATTAAAATACGGGATCCAAAGGTCCTGTTCATATTACATATAAAATCAATCAGAAAAGTAAGAACAAAGTCTGATTCTGATTCCTTTTTGATGGGGAACTGTTAAAATAACTCACCTCGATCTGCTTGCTTTTGAAGACATTGTTGATGCTCGAGTTAAATGATGACCCGGAAAACATGGACGTAACGGGATAAGTCAAATCCAGAAACTTCTTATAAACAGAGGTCATTTCCTTTGGAAAAAAACCCAGAAACAGTCATTATCCTCAAAATAAAGCAAGAACAAATCATCCAAGCAGGTACAAAAACATTTGATAAATTGTTTCCATGTCCCATCCATCCATCCATCTCTCGCTCATCTGGGACCAGGCCGTAGGGGCAGCAGTCCAAGCAAAGATGCTCAGACTTCCCTCTCTCCGGCTACTTCCCCCAGCTCCTCTGGGGGGGACCCCGAGGCGTTCCCAGGCCAGCCAGGAGACATGGTCTCTCCAGCGTGTCATGGGTCTTCCCCGGGGCCTCCGTTCAGTGGGATATGGCCGGAACACCTCTCCAGGGAGCCATCCAGGAGGCATCCGGACCAGATGCCCGAGCCACCTCCACCGACCCCTCTCAATGTGAAAGAGAAGCGGTTCTACTCAGAGCTCTCGGCGGGTGACTGAGCTTCTCACCCCATCTCTAAGGGAGCGCCCAGCCACCCAACAGAGGAAGCTCAGTTCAGCCGCTTGTATTCGGGACCTCGTTCCATCAGTCATGACCCAGAGCTTGTGACCATCGGTGTTTCCATGCTGTTCGTAACATGTACAAAAAACCTTGAGGTGCATGTAAAGATTTTTTAATAAAAACAGTCAAATTTGCCACTAAAAATGTATTAGCTTAATCAAAATAACTTTAAATGATTTTTTTAAATTAAAATCACAGTTTAGGACCAAGAAAATTGTCATTTTCTTGGTTGTAAACATTACAACCTTCACTCTGCCAGGAATGGAAATAATTAAATACATACAAAAACTAAAACTACATCTAGTGCACAATTGAGAAAAACGCATGAATAAATACATTTATAAAGAATAACCTATCAAAATAAAAAACAACAACTTGTAGCTTCCCAAGCTCTAACCAGCATCTGTAAGAATCTCTACAAGTCACTGCTGGTGTTTGAAACAACATACCAAAAGTCATGCGGGCTGCAAACCGTATTTAGTAGTTTGGATGAAGGTCATTCAGATATATGGTTGATGTGAGATGAATCCAGGGTGAAAACAGAACAATTATCCTGGGAGATTTGAGCCAATCTTTTGAAATTCAACATCTGTCACCTTCACGTTGTCCCCTTTTTAAAGAGTAAAAATATTCTCTTCTATTCAAGTAATAACCTAAAACAAGGTCATAAACTGGTTAAAGACAATTTTGACTTTATGAGGGATTTTATAGGTTGAAAGTCCTCCAGCTCTTTCAATAAGATATCTACCTAATACACATTTTGTCATTAGTGTTGACAGAACACGACTCACCATTGCCCATTCTCTAGCCCTGACCCTCATGCGACTGTGGCTGCGGTCCTCGGCATACAGAGCGCCCATCAGGGAACCGATCGACGTCCCACCAATCAGGTCCACTGGGATGCCCGCCTCGCTGAGTGCTCGCATTATCCCCACTTGGGAGCAACCCCTTAATAGTAAGGTGGAAAAATACATTGATGAGAACCAGATTCCACTATAAGACAAGCGTCTAATGTTTAAAATGTTAGATTTTAAATGCAAACAAGATTAATTTTAAGAAAAAGTTTTGCAAATGTGGATTACTGGAACACACCTTGCGCCCCCTCCTCCGAGGATGAGAGCAATGGCGTTTCCTGTGAGAACGCGAGCCAAACGGGAGAAGTCAGAGTGGCGGTCTGCAGGCTTCTCAAACACACGCTGGTAAAGCTCCAACTGCAAAAAAAAAAAAATGCAATAAACACAAGGAGCCACAAGATGACTTGCTCTTAAGAAAATTAGAAATCTAAAAAGGTCAAAAACTCCAAAGGAATGGATGAAAAACATTACAGCCTTCACTCTGCCAAATAGGACAAAGTAAAGCAGCTTGCTGCAGATTTGAAAGGACAAAAATAAGTGTTCTTACCAGCTTAGGGAGACTTCTTTTAGAGAAGACCCTTCGGGGACAGGAGAGGTGGAGATGTCTGGAAATCCAGCTTCTCATGTTCAGCCATTCCACAGTTCCTTGCGGGGGAGGCCCGTCTTCTCTGTGCAGCAGCACCAGCTGCTTCTGGGCACGGACGGCACTTCCTTCCAACATGCGCTCCAGCTAGGAATAGAGCACAGGGCGCAGATGTTTGGCAAGGTTTTCCATTTTTGAATTCAGCTTCTCCGCTGTGGTGCTTTCACACATGAAATACATTGTGGGGTTTTTTTTCCCCCCTGAAAAATAATCAAATTTAACACTCAAGGCAGGTTACATCATGTCAGAAAAACATTCAGAATGGATGGAAATAATTCAAGAGTTCATCGACTGTGTTTACATTTAGAAGACAGCAATTATGATGGGATTTTCTAGTTTACCTGGCTAAGCTTTAAGCCCAGCCTAGTTATCATGTAAATTTGTATTGTAAATATATGTAAATATTGTATTGGGATTATAAACTTCTAACATAACATTAGCCCAAACTCAGTAGCACCAAAGCAGCTTAATGTTGGTTGAATTAAGATTTATAGGTTAGTTTGATCCAGAGAAAGCTGAACCCATCATTGGGATTTATTATAGCCGTCTTTGCTAACAAAAGTTGAATGCTCTGTGAGACTCTGTGAGCTTGTTTTTGCTATTTTGCAAAAAATGTTCTTACACTGTAATTTTTTAATGTAATCTTAGATAAACGATAAAAAAAATATTTAAGAGAAAATATCCACAAGTTAAAAAAAAAAAAAAAAACACTCAGTAATATATGGAGACTTTTTCCAACACTAGTCCATCGCTACACCGCAGTTCACCTTTTGTAGTTGTTCTCATTCTATAATAATAGATCTACAAAGTTTGAACTTTAAACAATGACAGACAAGTGCAAAACAAAATTCACATCTGTCTGACAAGTGTATAAAGTGTGTATTAAGGGTATTTGCAGCCTTAGAACATCTATATTCATTGTTAAAGATTACGTTTAGTAGTTCATGGATTTCACAGATCACATTTTACTTTTAAAATGCAACTGCCACTAAACAAAGGTCCACTTTATTTTTATTTTTTTAATTTTCCGCTATTATAATGTAGCTTTCTCCCACTCATTTAACAGGTTCACATGAACCAGTAATCCTACTTTGCCAATATTTGTAAAAATGTTACTTTAAAGATAAACATCTCCAAATGCCAACTATCAACAGTTCATCCACCGGAGGATGTATTTTTTTGATGGGGTTTTTTTATTCCCCTAAAGTGCTCTGAAAAATCCCTACGAACACACAAGCAGATCATGCAAACTTAGCACAGAAAGGTTCCAACTGGGATTCAAGAGTGCTATTCACTACACCACCATGCAGACCCAATCCAGAGAAGTGGAAGAAATGTAGAATTATTCAGAAACCCCACGCCTCTGCTGCCTCAAACAATATTTCTATAAGTCTGGAAAGCTGGTGCTATGGCAACAGTAATGATTGACAAACCTTCACAACACTCTAATAACGTTGTGTTCAGTGACACTCGTAAATGACAAAACAAAACATCTTAATCCTGCCGGGTTTTCTTTTTTGTAAATGATAACTTTGAACTGTAAACGACTTTTGCTTTACAGCTTCTATTTCACCAAAAGAAGTTGATGTGATACGGTCCATACCAGAGTTTTGTCCATTTTCAATTCTATGTTGCTGTGATTGATGCAAGGATTAAGAGCATGAATGTTAGAGCCATCTACACCTGGATGGACTCGACTCCTTCATTTTCTGGCATTGAAAACATAGAACCAGTAATCGGACTTTGTCAAACGTGGATCTTTAAGACAGGAAGTTTTCATTCTAATTGAGTGCAACACTGTTGGGGGTTTTAGGGGAATTCTGGTCTCACAAGGCCTGATTTTGTCCATTAACATGCACAGCAATAATCTGACTTCCACAATGCCAGGTTCTCCTAATCCCCGACTCCAGTCACAAAAACATTCCAAATTAAGAAGCTGGTTTACTTGTGAAAATGGATTGCAACCTTATTGCAGTGCAATTTAGGAGTGAAATCATGGTAAGAATAGATGTTTGGAAAATTACAAGAAAAAGGCATTTTTAATTTTGAGTAATTGTTCACAGCTAAAAAACAAAATCTCAAAGAACAATCATGTAGTGGTCTGTGAGCTCTGTCTACCTCTATAAAAAGCCAAAGTGTGTGAGAAAGGTGAGAGATCGTCCTACCTTGTGTGTCAGAAGATATAAAAATTCGACCAGAGCAATGACTCATTCTGAGTCAAGCAAATATTGATCTCCCTTTTCATTTTTCTCTCCATTTAAAACAAAATGGGGACACCACCTTTAGGACACGCTCCCACACATCCATTTGTTTTTTAGTTTTTTTGCATTTATCCTTTCTTCCCAAGTGAATTTTAAGGCTGTTCAATGGATGCTGGTTTGAAATCTGGGTACAGTTTTCTAAATGCTGAATAGTTTACAGAGTATTAACCCAAAGACGCTGAATTTATTTTTTAAATGAGCAGTTTCCAATTTTTCTAATGATGGAGGACATGTATAAAGAAAATAAGCCTCAAAATTACCTTTCTGATCATTTCTTCATTCAAATAGTTGCGAATTGGAAGCAGATAAAAATAATACAGTTTGAAGATTGTATTTGTTATGTAGAAAATACACTGGGTGGGCCACAAGCTCCCTGCAGCGCTCCATCCTGATGGATCTGCGTATAGACGATTACCGGTAGATCCACGTACGTCTTTGTATTTATCTATTTTTTGTCAGAGCTGGCATCTGGGTCAAAACTGTACCACTGAACAGCTCTAACATTGCTTGCCCTATTTGTTGCACCGGTAATGTTAGGTTGGGGTTGTGAGGGACTGTAAGCTAAAGGGTGAGCGCGTTAACAGAGAGCTCTCACCAACAGGAAGGGGAAGAGGGGGCGGGGTTGTCGGGGTTGTCCCACCCAGAACTCAGAGGCAAATTCCATATAAACTACTTCCGATCTGCAGAAACTATGTCCTAGAAAATGACAGGTTTTTTTGATTATGGCTAAAAACTGCATAATAATAATAATTAAAACACCACTGGGACCACCTATTACAGATTAAACAATGATGGCAGTGGGACTTTAAATGCTGAAGCTAAATATAAACTTCACCTCCTATTAAACAGACACCCCTTTACTCAGGAGCATCTATAAGTCTTTGCTGCATCAATACAATGCAGTATGTTTAAATGGCTATAAAATGTATTTTTCTACTCACTGAGAAAACATTTGCACAGCTGAATCTTCTCTATTAAAACTCAAAATATTCTGATAGAACTGTTGCTGTTTTGGGACTAGAATTAATCTTGAGCTGGAAATATTTACAGGACGATGAGTTGATAAGAGTTTATGGTCTGCTAACCATAATTGTTAAGATTTGTTCATGTGTAATTCTAAACTCCAATCTGTAATAAAAAGGAGAACTTTAATGAATCCTTGGCTTGTGTGTAAAAATAAAAAAGGGGGGGTTACAGCATTTTCACCTCTCACCATCTGCTACCCCGACATGCCATCTTACCTCTCCGACAGCTGGGTCTTGCTCTCCTAATCCCACGATAATGATGCAGTCAGCCTGACGAATGCAGCGCTGTGTCCATGGGGTCAGCGTGTAGTCGGTCTGGTAGAGAACTATACGATGGATGTCTTCCTGTTGGCCCAGCCAGCTGGATAAACGGTACTCATGGACACTAAAGAGGTAAGGAGTCTATTAATGACCAACGCACTGATCAATTTTTCTGTTCTGTCGATAAATCATGCCTGAGCAGAATCTAATAAAGCAAGTTAGAAAGACAGAAAGCCCAAAGCAAAGAAAAATCCCCGACTGGCAACCCAGAAGTAACAGACAGAGATTAGTTTAACTTTGCTAAAATGAATGTGATAGGTCATAAATTGAAGCTTTAAAGCTAAAACACGAAAATGATACCTGTCTAAAGCTGCAGCTCCAAGCCTCTGTTTAATGATGTCACTGGTCAGCAAAAGTGTGGGTCCTGCATGAGATCAGATCACAGCAAGAGTGGCTGTCATGCACAAACTCTATCTTAGAAACAAAAAAGCTGATCAAAAATTTCAAATGAATGTCAGATTCTTGTTGCTTGATTTATTTACTTTTGTTAGTGACCCGTTCTGGTAGGGTTTTTTTTCCCGCCATTAACAGGGACTACCAACAATTTTGCCCAAATGTGTAAATAATTTCAAAAAGTACAGTGTAACACAACGGTTTAGTAGCAACCTGGTTGAATTTTTTATGACAAATGTGCAAATTAAAAAGTACAACTTCATGTTTGCTCTTTTATAACTTGGATGGAAATTTTAAGCAAACTTGAGTTGGTTTTTTTTCATACCTATAGCGATGAGCGCGTGCTGTAGCTCCAGAGTGAAGGCTGTCAAAGGCACCTCTTCAGATACAGGCAGCACTGCCACCGTTGAAAGGTTTGAGGCCGGATTCCCTGCATCCCACTTGCTTCCTGGAGATTTGAGGGCTAAACTACGAGCTGGAGATGCATTAAACATGAAGCTCCACCAGAAAGCAACTTAAAAAAAAATAAAAAATAAAAGCCTTCTGAAAGAATAATAAGGCAGAGTTAAAAATAATAGACAAAGCACAGACCTGTCAAAGGACCGTTCACCTGCTGGAGAATTTTCTGCCCAAGTAAATGGATCAATCTGGTGACAACCTAAGAAAGAAAGAATCTATATTACTTTCTTTGAGTTCTGTGGTTTCCATAACAACTGCAGCAAAGCATTTTACTTGTGCCTAATGTGAAGAATGCTCTAATTTACTTAAAACACCAGTTAAAGCTTAGAATCAAAATACCTGTGGGAACTTTCTTTTAATGGAGCTCAGAGCTCCTTCAGGCAACTTTGCCAGTTCGGAGTCGCGTACAGCGTGGACCGTGGTGGCTCTATTCTGATGAGTCAAGGCCTCCACCTGAAGGCAAAGAAAAACATCTGGTTATTAAGAGTGCAACATAATGCACTTTATAGGCTTACTAATGTTTGGAAAAGAATCATGAAGCAAGAGTCCAGTGAGAAAAATTGTAATTCTGAGGAAATGTACTGTTACTATTTTAGGGGCCAAACCTTTGCAACTATATGTGCAGAAAGAGAAATATAAGTAGATTTCCATGGACGTTTGCAAAGTTGGCATGGTAAAAGAAAACAAATACGACAAAAGAAAAAGAAAATTAGTTTAAAAAATTTGTTGTATTTTCGGTATCTTTTAAAATGTTTAAGAGTGTTTTCAGGAAAAAGAAGATGAGGAAAAAAGTGAGCTATGAATAAGACATTCCTAACTTTCTCCTCCCCATCACGACTAAATACATCTCTGAGTGTTTGACACCTCTGTATAATCTTATTCCCACCATCACAGCAGCTGCAATGACAGCTTCCCTCCTCCAAGTAACAGTAACCATAGCATCCATCAGCCCAGTTATTCTTAGAAACAATGTGGCAAAAAAAAAAGCAACCACACAAGAAAACCAACTTTTAAAGCTTAAACATTCAAATGAAAAAGAAAAGCTTTTTGGATAATAACTACTCAGTCACCAAATAGAAGTAAAGCTCAGCTTTTCTGTGTCAGATAAGAAAACTTAAACATGTTAAAAGTCGAAAACAGTACTAAAAGAGAAGTCCTGAATTGATAACTTAGTTGTAAGAAAAATACTAATGCCATATTCTTTTGACACGACTTTTAAAGAAATGTATAATCTGCTAAATCTAAAATTTCTCAAGTTCTATAAAGTTTACTCTGACTGTTTTAGCACAATCCCTGGTATGTATCTTAAAACATTCAAACATTTTATTGACGAGTAAAAAAATGTCTAAATATACATACACACACTTCAAAACTTAAACTCAGTTTTAGCTTTCAGTCAACAGTAACAGAACTGAGAATATGCTATCCACAGGGTTAAATGGTTAGATAAATATCTGGTCCAAACCGTAGAAAAGTGGAAGATGGATGTGTAAATTCAACTGGTTTGACTTCAATAACAAAAGTTATGGCTGACAATAAGCCAACACCATGAAGAGTTGGAGAAATATTTTGTGGCAAAAGAAAAAAAAAACTGTTTGTTATGGTAAATATGCAGCTACGGTAAGTATATTTATTTTTACTGAGAATTTATTATCCAAATTCAGTTTCGTTTCATTGACTGTTCCTAAAGATTTACCCTTGTTTATCCTGAGAAGAACAAAGGTAGCCTATTTTTATGGATCCCAAAAACACACAAAATTTGTCATAAATGTATCGACGTCCGAGTTACCAGTTAGACACAGAATTTATTGACGAACTTTACGGGAACTCTCCGTTGTTCTCCTCCTGTGAAATCGGTCCCTTGCTGTCAGAGGACTTACCACTCCGATCAGGTCGCCACGTCCATATTCTCCAATCAATTCCTTTTTGCCGTCTTCCTTCATGATGACGGAGCGCAGTCGACCGCTCAGCACGATGAAAGTGCTGTCAGATTTTTCTCCTTGCCTGAAAAAGAAACAAATGCATGAACAAACAGTTGCCTTTCTTTAAAAGCATCTTGATAACTTAAATACCTGTATACGGCTCGGCCGGCTTCCACTGCCATCCAATCCAGAGCAAAGTCTATCTGCCGAACAAAAGAGGACATCCGCCTAGAAACTGTGTGAGCCACAGTCAGAACCACTTTTGGTTCCACACGCATTATCCTAAAACAATAAGAAAAAAGAAAATCAATTATACATTTCAATCTGTGATAAAAAAAATAACAATAAAGAAATAACGTCTGCCTTTACTAATGCAAGCACACTTTAAAATTTCATCCACTTAATCACTCAATTGTCAAAATTGATCAATAAATAGAAAACCAACTTCAAATTTGATGAAAACATTTTGATAGAATGTTTACTGAATCACCGCTTCCAAACTTAGGCAGAATGACGACATTATTTAAAGTCATTTCATACCAACTCGGACAATTCTGGTCTTAGTGGGAAAATCTGAATGATTACAGAAGGACCATTGAATTCCCCTTTTGTCGTTTGAAAAGATTGCTTATGATGTTTGTGTTGCAAGATTTGTTCTTTTGTTAAAAAAAAAATTTATATTATATATATATATATATATATATATATATATATATATATATATATATATATATATATATATATATATATATATATATATATATATATATATATATATATATATATATATAAAATAAAAGATGTGTAATATTATGATTACATAACATCACTTGTTGAAAAAAAGCAGTGCTCTTATCTTTGAGTCAGGGAAGCCTCTTTTCTCGGAAAGCTAAACGAGATTTTAAAACAGCTTAAAGAAGATTGGGGGGGGGGACAGAACAATGGAGTTGGTTTTGATTCCACTGATCCACACTAACATTAAAAAAAATTATATTACAGATCATTTGTCTTTGTGTGTAATACTTTAAATGATGCCACCAAACTCAGCAGCTGACAGTTTGTAGTTGAATGTGCTATGTACGAGCAATAATCCAGCTCTCTTATACCAAAGATTTCCATGAATTTATTTTTCAAAAAGGTTGTTGCTCTTTAATAAACATTTCATCACTTATGAAAACCAGGTTCTTCAAAATTGTGCAGCTCCTTCTTAAATAAGCAGCCAAAGGTTATCCAGATTCCTCCATCAAAGGAGATCTTTGCTTTGGGATAACCATCACATACATGCACAGCCTCCTAAATATTTGGTTCTAATATTCTTAGTCCCTTTTGAACAGAAACCATGAGATTTCATGGGAAGGAGAATTGGAAATGTGTAGTTTCATCTCCTTCATCAACACTCCTCTGGTATTATCTTGCAGTGATGATCACAAGTAGATTGCCAAATCCAGGATTCAAATGTGTTACATGGGAGGATTTAGGAACCAAATCTGGCTCTGTACGTCAATATTTGTTGGGCATTTCAGCCTTTTTATGCAACTACTTACCTCTGGCATTTGTTTATATGGACTGCAAGAGCAAAAATTTTAAGACAAGTTGGAATATAAAAAGTTATTGTTTCATGATAAACTGCCTAAACCTGTTTAATCTGAAAAGACTATTTGTTGCTGTGTGGATCGTCATGGTGTCGACGTGACTCACTCATAAAAGTGGGTTTTGGAAATTGAGAGGAAGCTGCAGTCTCTCTGGGCCCGCACAGTAAATATGAGAGGCTCTCCAGTCAAAACTGCAAGCTGACCAACAAGCTCTCCGGGATGAGTCACAAACAGCCGTGTGTCTTCTTCACGGTCAATCATGCGCTGGTACACATGAAGGAGGCCCGAAATCACAAACTGGATGCTCACCTCCTAAAGGACAGAGGAGCCACACATTAAAGGGGGGGGGGGGGGAAGACACTTAGGAGTATGATGATGATGACTGTCTGAGGGTTGAAAAAAACTAAGGGTTGCACTACAACCTATCATTTTAGAATTTATTTATTAATATGTGGGCAAAACAAATACGGGGATTTAAGGTTTTTCTGTAAGCAAACCTTGCAGTCTGCCTGGTTTTTAATTCCCAAGGTTTGTTTCAATACATAAATGTAAGAAGGCTCCACACAGATGAAAGCATCAAAAGCAATTTATATGCAAAGTTTTCTTCAATTTTATTCAACTCAGTGTAATACCACTTTTTATTTGCTGGAAAGCAGCTGGACTAAGGTTGTGCCTGAATTCCCTCCCTACTTCCTAATCCCTGAAAGACTATACAGTGCTGGACTATCTAGTGCCATGGATTTTAACGCAACCCAGAGACATGCTCGCTATTTTTTTTTTTGTAGACGGCAAATATGATGTCACCCACTTGCCGAAGTAAAACCCAAATAAGCATTTTACCTAAATTATTTATAAATCAACTGTGTTCTGATGGTGAAAACTTAGTTTATTTATTAAAACAAATTTAAATATATTTTTTAATGACGATTTGTTCAAATGCAATGCATTGTGGTCTATATTTTTCAGTCTAATGAGCATTGATGCACACTAGTTTTTCGCAGAGATTTCAGGGAAATTTCTAAGGCACTGGATTTTGGAACTGTAGATTCAGACATACCGAGAAGAAGGAGAATACCCTGTATAGTGCACTAAGTAGTGAGGGAATTCAGAAACAACCTTAGTCATTTTAGTTATCAAGTCAACAACAAATTTGATCAGAATCAGAATGCTGGTACTTTATTTATCCCAGGTGGGAAAAATGGCATTTTCACCATATCTCTGATCACCAAATTTTAACATGGCCAGAAAAAAAAAACCACCTATGTGACAAAAAACAGTGCCGTGCAAATTAGCAGCGTTTCAAAATTAAATGTATAAATAAGGCTGTCAGGTGGTTTTATGAATTACACAGATTTTCAAGGAAGAGTTGTATAATCTCATTGCTACAGGAAGGAAAGACCTTCTGTGGTGCTCAGTCTTAGAAGATCATGGATTATGGAGACGAGAAAGAAAGCTGTAAGTGTAGCAGTGTTGTTCTAACCTGGTCTCCTTGACGAGCAATCACAGAACCAGCTTTAACATGATGGAGAGTGACTCTTCTTTCAAGCAGACCAGGGTCCTAGAAGAGGAAAGTGAGGGACGAGCACCAACTAAGAACATCATCGTGAAAATAAATCAAACAATCCAGTACCTTCCTCTACACTTTTCTTAGCAATCAACCATCAGGAGTGGTTTTTTTTTGTTTTGTTTTTTAGGTAATGGAAAATAGTGGAAGAATTAAGGACATATTTACCTGCAGTTGGATGATGCCTTGCAAGTCTTTCTTGGCAGCCTGGAGAATTGTGTTGCTCTTACTGAGGTGGATGGCGTCAGACTGCCCTCCACTGTCAGTGTAATGAAACACTTCAGACGGCGTGTGCTGCATTGTGACATTCTTTTTCAGACTAGACTAAAAGGACAAGAGCATAATAAACACGGAAGGACACGATTAGTAAACAGCATTGGGCGCAGCAGATAACTGAATAGAGATAAAACATTTACGCAGTGTGACATTCATGTCAACCTCAGTTTAAAAGGATGCAGAAGCACAACAGGAAAGTCCTACTTTGTGAGTGGCGGGACTGGATGGAGTCTCCTCTATTGTGACTCGAGCTCGTTCACAAGCCATGTTCAGGTCATTTCCTGTCACTAAGATAAAATGACAACAATTATTAAGAGTCTGACAGCCCTGCTGCATTAGTTAGTAACACTAATGACTATAGACTGGATAATTACCACAAGCAAATTAATGTTGTTAAAATTAAACAGTGGCCCACCTGTAATATCAGCTGGCATTGAGATAGATCGCAGCCTCTTGTTTAAAGGGCTGTCCTTTACACCGTCTGTTTCTTTTTACAGATAAAAAAATAAATAAATCACAAAGTGGTTTACAATGTACAAATAAAATTCAATAAAAGTTCCAATTCAAAACAATCACGAAGCAGGTAGTTTCAAAATTAAAAGTCTGTCTGAATAAAAATGTCTTTAGAGGCTTTTTTTCTTTTTATTAATGAACCACATGGAAGGTCAAAGGTACTGCTTGGAAAGACAGGCCTCCACAAGTTTTAAACAGACTTCTTGGGACATCAAGTAGGTTTGGGCCCGACTAGGGGTGATTAGAGGTGTAGGGAGTCAACAATTCTGAAATATATCTGGGGCCATGTCCATCAGAAGCTCTACAGGTTAAAATTAAAATCTCCCTTAGAGATGGGGTGATGGGCTTAGACTGCTGCCCCCGCGACCCGGTCCCGGCTAAGCGGAGGAAGATGGATGGATGGAGACTTGGCGAAAGCAGAAGGCTTCTGCATTGTCTGTTTATTTCTGATAATGGACACATCGTCGTCAGGCATTAACCTTTATGTATGATCAGCTCCAAGTCAGATTTTGGTAGCATAGTACTCAGTTTATAAATAGATCGAAGAAACCATAAAACAGTGAAACATCTTTTGCCAAATTTCTTGATTGGTTTCCAGGGCAATGTTGGCTGCAAGTAAACTTTAAACCTCTTCATAACCACATGTACATTTGGAATACGGGTAAGTAAACTCTAAACCTCTTCATAACCACATGTACATTTGGAATACGGGTAAGCATGCATGTGTCAGACCTTGTTCTCCAGAGCTCTCACTTGCCCCAGAAGCCAAGTCCTCCTGGAAGTGGAGACGCCGAGTCAGTTTTCCAGAACTTGCCTCAGTCATCACGCTGTTTAAATTAGACAAAGGCACAGCCTGACTCTCCTTTCAACAGAAAAGCAGGAACAAGACAAAAAAATAAGTTATGGTTAGGCCTTAGAGTGATCCTTATAAATGTTAATTATTTGGAGAAAAATTACAAATGGGATAACACACATACAGCGCAGCAACTTTATATCCACCTGCCGTATGACTTAGGAGGATACATGTGAGGATTTGTAATTGTGTAAGTAAATAAAATTATCCAAAGATGGATGTATTTTAGGACAACTTTACTTTAGGAGTTGCTTTCAGGAGAAATTTTCCTTTCTTCTTGTAAACCTTTTGGTTCTTATATTCTTAAAATTTCTTCACAATAATTTCTACTTGAGGCCTCTTGGAAACACTAAAGCTATAAATAAATCAAAGTTGTTCAAACAAAATAATGTAAGAGACAAAACAGAGACACCAAACTGCTTGATTCCCTTGTTGCTGAATGTTTGGGGTCATATCTACCAGCATCTTACTGTAAGTTTTTACGTGTGTGAATGTGTCTTGTCTGTTTTCTTATGTGCAATGTGACTGGTTTTCCCTCCTACCGGGTTGAAAAGCTCCGTTGTGAGGCCTAGATAGTTGTGCAAAGCCAAAAAGGTGACTCTCTGAAGGCGCACCATGATTATCTGCAACGTAAACAAAATCAAACAGATGAAATGTTGCAGAAGACAAATCCTATCAGATATAGTAAATCCATGAAAATGCTACATCTTCTGGAGAATTTCTCACCTGAATCACACGCACAAGTGTCTCTGGGTATTTCTTAAAAACGGATTCAAAGGCTGATGCAGGTAAACGCAAGATGATGGAACGAGTCGCAGCACGGGCCGATACGGTCTTATAAGGAGCTGGGTAACCCTAACATACAAAAGAAAGCATACAGAGTCATTACACAGTAATCTTAACCATTCTCTTTAGATTTGATATTGAAAATGGTCAGGATCTTATTAAAGATACTTGGAGTGACACGTGGAATTAAAAATATATGAAAAAATAATTTTAACATTGTAAACATTTATTTCAAAGTAAGCAAGATACTATCAAAGCATGTCTGTTTACATTTGTAGCAAAATATATGAAAAATTATATGACCCATGATTTAGATGCTTCTTCGAAATAAAAGCTGTGATCAGAAACAATCATAAAAGATAATTTAAACGGAGCAAAAAATAACAAATGGGATTGTTCAGATTGGAGTGCAAGTGAGAACCAACAGGAGTTGGATATGCGATGACATAATGAGTATTTGCTCACGGTGATGATGTCCAAAATACTGAGCAGACTGTGGACACTGTCTCCTGGAAGGACATCTTTCACCACAGGCTCAGTTCCATCCTTAAAATAGAAAAAAAAATGAATTGAAATATATTCTAAATAATAAAAAATATATTCTAAATAAATAAAAGTACACATTTACATTTAGAGTGTTTCATTTCAATGTACCAGTTAAAAAGGTACAGTTTCACAAATTGTATTGAATGGTTTAAATGTTGCGATGGCGCCCTCTGCTGCTGAAATTTCTGTCATGTTATGTAAACTTTTTTTTTTTCAGGAAGTGAAAACTAAGACATTTTACTGTTCAAGTGGGACTTTTCTTCACAGTGTATAGATAAATAAAAGACTATTGAAACCACCATTGACTAAATTTATGCTGTTTTTTCCGCTTAATGTTTATGTAGGAAACAACGTAAAACGTGCGATGGTATTCATAAAATAAGACAAAACTCTGAGTATTTTTCCTTGTGTTTGTATTATTTTTCCTTAAAAGGTTGCTCATTGATGGCAGGCACATACGTTCTCTTGGATGCAGAGTTCAAGCCGACCATCCTGGACCACATAGATGCTGTCATCGTCATCTCCTGGCTTAAAGAGAACCTCGCCCTCCTGAAGCTCAATCAACACCATGTGGCGGCACAGTTCCAGAAACAGAGGTTTCTCGAAATGACCCAAAACCCTACATGAAGTTGGAAACAGTATGATTACATTTAGAATAATAACAAATTCCTACTAAATGTGCCATATGTTCTGCTCTTGCTTACCTAACATTTTTAAGCATATAGAGAACCTCTGACGGCAGATTTGAGCTCTGCACTTCAAACTCGGTTAAATCAGCCTCCAGCAAGGAGGGAGGGGGTTCTTTGGGCTGCAGGGTAGGGGGGTCTTTGCGGATTCTCAGGATTCTGTTTACATTTTTAAAAAGCATTTAAAAGCCACTATTACACAAAACTTATTTAAATACAGCTTAAACAATCAAAGTGCATACTTGCGAGCTATGCTAAGAACTTTCGTCCTTTTGCGTGTGCGCTGTGGTTGTTTTGACACTGATGTAGAGGATGAGGGAGGAGTTGAAGACAGCGTTTGGACCTTAGAAAAGAAGGTCGAGAAAATTTTACATTGAGTACAAGTCTTTTTTCCGTTTTTAAATCACTGACGACACTCCAGCAATGTATTTCTCCATTTAAACATGCCAAAAGAAGCAAAGACAATAGGCAACCTTTCGCATGATCTTCCTTCCATAGAAGAGCACTTTGTCACGTTTTCTGAAGCGATACTGAGGAACGCCTGGTTGCTGTTGATCTTATAGCAGAAAGGAAACAGAATGTGGATAAAAATAACACCTGGCAGAAATTTATACAAGAGATAAATGCAAAAAAAACTTAAATAGAATACAGAATCACTTCACAAAGTATGTTTTAAATACTCAAATATGAAGTTAAGGATATAGTTGGGTGACTTACGAGAAAGTCTGTATCTCTTGTAAAGGAATAGCACCACGATGCCAATGAAAGAAACGACAACAGCGGCTCCAATGACTATACCTGTAAGCTGAAGAATAAGTAAGAATAAGATCATGGTTGCATGAAAGCTATTGTTATTTAATTGTGCAAAATAAATAAATAAATAAATAAAACAATCCCACTGATTTTGTAATAGTACTAATATATTCTAAAATAATACAATAAAGCAAAAATAAAACCTTCAGACATTTGTCAATAAAATCACAACTTTTTAAAAAGGTTATGAAATTGTTTAATACTTGACCTAAAAAAGAAACATTGATAATAATGTCAATCATACCATTGTGGTTTGCATCCTCTCTTCTACAAACTGCTGCACTCTTGCCTTCAGGACATTCCTGCTGTTCAGCAGCACCTAAACAATTCCAATCAGGTTAGGAAGTCGCTCATAGATCTGGTAGATAAGCCTTTATACCGATTACGTTCGTGATCCTGAAGTGGTCACGTTTTCACTATAACTTTAGGGCTTTTTTCATTCACGGTAGGTCAGAAAAACACATCAAGTCGCTTACTGAACTGGGCCACTGACACACGTTTGCATCATCTTCTTCTTGGTCCATGATCCTAGTATAAGGCAAAACAACAAACAAAATGCGTCAACGGTGTTTTACTTCGTTATTTCAAACCGAGCGGAAACGTCTGGAGCTGTTTTTTTCCTGAAAATCTGAGAAGAGGAACCTGGATGTTTGGATATATTAGCAACAGTCAGCTGCCTGCCGTCGACTGCCTTTCCAGTATAACATAAGAAGCACATCGGTGGCATAAAAATACAATTTTAATAACGTGAAACAGCGTGACTGACAGCTGCTGTAGCTAGTTAAATAAACGAATAACGTCTGCTTTCTATGCAACACTTTTAGCTTCAATCAATATGAGCTAGCATTCTTTTGACGTAAACCTTTTGGGGGTAAAATTGACCTAATTAACTTCAAATTAGATATAAACATTTTTATACGTAAGGTAGAAAACAAAACGTACCTTGTGTGGGTTCGAAGTCTGCCGATTCTGTCAAATTACATCATGAGAGAGACGATGAAGTTAGCAGCTAGCTAATAAAGTTTTCTTTATGCTGTCATTTGGTTAGCCCCGCCCATGTCTTGTTATCACGTAGCTGCTCGTCCAATCAAAAACGAGGAAGTCAAGGGTGACACTGGAAGTAACTGACTTCTGAATTTAACATCTTGTGAATCAAACAAACCAAGCAAACGTATCACAATGTCCACGTTTACAGACCAAATAATAATATTTAAAAATAATAATAAAAACAACTGATTTCCAAAGTCCCAGGTGTTTCCAATTGTACAGATCTAGGGATCAGATTTTAATAAATTAAATTGGACTGAACTAGATTACAGCAGGGACATGTGCAGGACTGCATATTCACATTTAAACCTGAATAAAATTTCAGTTTTTTTCCCCAGTTCTGATTTGTATTATTAGATAAAAGTTTAGAGTTGTAATGATTAACTGACTTAATCAATGAATCAATTTAAATTTTTACGACCCACCTGATCAATCACCCTGTGGCAAGTTAAAGAATAAAAACTGTGTTCATCCTGTGGAAGTTTTGTCATGATGTAGGACATACGCAAAGAAAATGAAGCTTAAAATTGCATTTTTGACAAATCATTGTGAATCAGGAGCAGACAAAAAAGTGCAATCAGAAAAAACCTGTAACAGTGACGTAGATTCAACACTTGGCAGGCCACAAGCTCCCTTACGCTTCATTCATCCACTTGTAGATGACTAGATTCATGTACTTTTTTGATTTCCCTGTCTGAGCTGCATCTGACTGGATAGCATCAATAGTGCTTGGCATTTTTTGTTGCACTGGTAATGTAAGGTTTAGGATGTGAGGCGCTGTAAGCCAACGGGAGAGTGTGTAAACAAAGATATTATGGGAAATTAGGGAAGGCTCACTCTGTGCCAGCAGTGTCGCCGCCATTAATTCTTGTTTTTCTTGTTTGTACGCATAATTTATCCTTTATTGTATTGCAAGAAATACAACTTCACTGGCACTGTTCAGTGCCCAGATATTTATCTCTGAGTCACACTGGTTGAATTTTGGCCAAAGATGTCCTGGATCGATTTTTAGGTCAGTGAATCAGATCAGATTGTTTAAAATCAACCAATATTGACTGTAAATCACGAATTATAAATTGTTGTTAACATTAATTGTTACACCCCAAATAAAGTTCCAAATTAGCTGATGTTGAAGTATTAGGTTTGTACTCATGACACAGCACATCAAAAATTGTATTGTATATTCTAAAAAAATGAAATTTACTTTATAATCATTCTATAACCATAATCAAAACCATAATTGGCTTCAGGTTGGCTCTTTGAATGACTTCCCTGCCTCCAGGAAACCCTTATGCTACCACACTTTGGTAGAATAACGTCCACCAGATAGTGCCCTCTTAAAGAGTCAAATGTGATTGGGACTAAGCAGTAAAAGACACAAGAGCACACGTTTCTACTGAAAAGAAAAAACGTTTAATAGCCAGAAAAAATACTCTTAGGAAATCCAAAAAATTACATTTAAAGAGGACCAAGTAAAAGACTGGACCTTTTAAAATATATAAATTCACTAAAACACAATCCACAGCAAAGCAAAACATCAACTAAATTAGCAAACCTAATCTCAATTAAACATCTCATATTTTTTACAGGGTGATCAAGATATACATACAATAACTGAGCTCAAGAGAAAAAGCATGTCTTATTTGCACCATGTCAAAGCCCATTCGTGAATTCCACTTCCTGTGGTTTCTGTGGTCTTATTTCAACTTTTAATGTTAACCAACATTTAATATCCTCCCAACTTTGAGGAAACAATTTGGAAATGTTACTTTCCGTCCCAAAAGATCAATGCACCAGTGCACATAGGAACGTTTATAAGACATGGATGAGACAGTTTGGTGTGAAAGAACTGCAGAATTTTGACCATAGGGATTGATTAGAGCCTAAGTATCTGACTTAACAAATAAAATAACCCACCCCTAATCCATGTGGACATTTGTTATAGAATAGATTAAGTTGTTCTGATTGCAAAAAAATAGAGTGACTAAATAAAAAGCAAAGTGGATGTCATTTGAGTTCATATAGATCTCGTAATTGTAACAGTCAATTTCTGTTGACTGTTGACAGTATCCAGAGCACAAAACTGCTTCCGTGGGAATCCTTTATTGCTTTTAATAATGCAGTCATTTATTTTCACGTGATCCCCCCCCCTCCGGGTCTATCATGTAGAAACCTGACAGAAAACTTAAATTGGAAGTTTCTCAAAGCTGTGACACAGACAAATCCCACTGAAAAACTAAATTAAATGAATGTAAGGGTTAGGACAAAAATACTGACATGAATTAAAACCCATTTTCTATATATCTTATACACATTAATTTTTCAAGAGGAATTAAGTTTTGTACACATTTTTCTTCTTTTCTGGTCTGAAAAAGATTTTGTTTTAATATAACAGGTGGTATAGGACCAATATAGACAGTTCAGCATTTCAAAAAATCAGTTGAAAATATATGCAGTTGTAAACATTTTTCCACTCAACTTTTTAATTATTACACAAGCATGCCAAATTTGCCATTTTAGGATGTTGCTGTTCTTTCCTATTTTTCGTATATTCGCTTTTTCACATGCATGTTTCTAACTGGTCAGATACTTGGCAACAGATTTGTAGGCAAGAAGAATCTCTTCGTCTTGTGGGCAGGTGTGGCGAAACTCATCCTGTTTGTAGGCATTGTCCAGGTACCGTGTCAGACCTTTCAGTTCTGTAGGAATGTCAAAATTACGGTACTTTTTGCACACCACCTGAGGGAAAAAAAATCTGATCAACATCAGGAGCAATAAGCTTTATGGGCTCTGAATTTTTAGCAATTACAATATTTAGATCTTCAGAGATAACCCTTTTTTGTTTTTGTTTTTAGAAAAGAAGCTGTTGTTTTCACCTTTACAATGTTGAGTTTTGGAAGCAGGTTACAGTCTGCCAGGGTGAAGGCGTTACCATCCAGATACAAGCGTGAAGACTCATTTGCATCCGGATTACGCTCCAGCTCATGAGGAAGAGGCGTCTCAAGGTACATGTTCAGCTTCACCAGAGTTGAAAGAAACTGCTTCTCTAGCACTGGACAGCAGGAGAGAGCAAAACGATCACAATCTCTGATATCAGGAGATCAAACAATGTAAAGAAATTCTTACAAAAGGAACTCACTGATATTTAGCCCAGGATTGGGATTCTTAATGTAGGCTGAAAATTTGCGGAATATGTCCTCTCCAGCCAAATTTGATTCTTTGTAGGTACAGCACAGTTTTGGATACCTGTTTTGGCGAACATAAGTATTGAAGCGTATGGTTGACCTGTTATCTTTGCTCACCATTTGCTCACCGTGGTGGGGCCAGTTTCTCCTCCAGGAATTCTTCGATCTTGTTAGTGTCTGTTTTGACTTCACCATTGAAGATGAGGAAAGGAGGCTGGGATCCTGGAGCAAGAGCTTTTAGCACTTCAGGAGCCCTGCAAGAATATTGATCAAAAAAGGATTTGTCGTTTGTGAAAAAAAATCACTAGAAATTACCCATTCCAGAGTTGCATTTCCTTGTTTCATCAATTGTGGTGCTGTGCATTTCACTCAACAGGCAAAATGATAAACTTGTCATATATCACCCTATCATATCCTCTGTATAAAATTAAAGGTGATAATAAGTGCATGTTTGTGCAGGAAAGAAGGTCTTCACATCTGAGACTACATTCACACCTCAGCAATGTGTATTCAAGCGCTCATTTTCAACGAAAGGTCTGTGTTTACACATGTGCATGCGTGTTTTGGGCTTCCATGTTTAAAACTCTTGCATTCACTTATCTCTATGCAACTATCTACAACTGTTTTCAGGGTCTACTTACAAACACGTGACCATTTAACACGTGTAAAAAGTTAAACCGGGTCGAACTTTGATCGATCTGGGTCTCAGATTTGGTTGTGACGTATGGATCGTATCCCCTTTAATTCACTGAAGTGCCAACCATTTGAAAATTGATCATGGAAGAGAATTTAATTATTGCGGTTTTTGTCCAGCTGGAATTATGAAAAACCTAGTCTTTCAGACATGGGAATAGAGCTTTAAAAGCAAAAGCCTGGTGAAAGATTCACAAGATTTACAACGCTTCAACATTTTGCACCAAGCCTCTTCCAACTGTAGATGGTGGAAATGCACTAGTAAACAGTAGAATAAGAAAAGGAAGAAGAAGCCCTTCCCTGTTCGCCCGGTGTAGACACCATAAGCTAAACGAGCATTCAAGAACGCACTTTTAGTGTGCATCAAATGCCCTGTGTAAACGTAGCATAAGGTGAAATGGTGCAAATTTAAAACCAAAAAAGTGCACGAACAGCTTGGTTGCAAAATATTTTTCACTTCAATAATTAGGATTTATTTTAAGTCAGAATCGTAGTGAGGAAAAATGTTCGAAGCCCATCGAGACTACTGTTGTTGTGAATTTGGGCTATACAAATAAAATTGAATTGAATTGAATTGAATTGAATTGAATTGAATTGAATTGAATCAAATTGAATTGAATTGAATTGAATTGAATTGAATTAGTACCATCACTTTATGCTATAGGTAAGATTACATTTTCAAATGTGGTGGTGTGTTCCCTTGATTGACAAGTGGCAGTTGAAACCTGCGTTCTAGTACAGCCCTACTGGCCATGCCCCAAAAACCACCGGCTGGTTTGTTCTGGCCTTTAATCCATTCACCCATGTCCTGCCAAGATGACTAACAACAATGGAGCTGTAAACCAGCTTCAAACGAGCACAAAGCATTAGAGTACCGGTATGTCAAAACATCCTCTAGCCACCTTTCTCTACAATTTTAGTGAGCGTGTTTTTTGTTAATGAACTTAGAGATGCCTGATGCATCCTGTTTAAAACAAAAATGTGGAAGTTATTTTCCAGTTCAATTCCGAAACTCAACTTGTTTCAGTCTTTGAATTTAGCAGGGAAGAGAAAAGTTGATGGAAAATCTTTTTTACATTCACATTAAAAAGAGATTAACTTAGACATTTAAATTGGGCATAAATGATTTCTGTTGACTGTTGTGATTCACAAGTATGTTCTGAAATTTGTTTGCTTTTTATCTTAAAGGTGAGGAGTTGGTGACAGAGGCATTCTTGTATAGACACCAAAAAAATGATTTCTCTTACAGACAAAAATGGCACAGCGGTGTGCATATGATTTTTTTCTCCCCCGTTAGGTCCAAGAACTTGCTGAGCAAAAACAAATGTCAGCAGGTTATGGGCTTAGATGTTGGCATGTCTGAGCTGTGATGTGACCCTGAAAGTTGGCGTGTGAGGATTTTCACCATTGTCACGAGTGTTGTACACACATATATACACATATAGGCAGCAAGTTTGGGGAAATATAATAAAAGTTCAATAAATTAACTGAAAGACATACTATTCCTAGGGACAGGACGTACAGGATGTGAAGTCAATATAGCCAAGAAATGAATTTCAAAATAAAATTTTTTAAAAAGAAAGCACAAAAGAGGCAAAACAGGAGCTTAACAAAACACAAGAACAATAACCAGAAAAACCAGGACTAAAACCTCAAACGTGGCAGCAAAGTTGGCTTATAGTGAAAGCAAATCAGCAGACTCACCTCTTCATGTCTACAGTGGTGAGAACAAACTCTGCCCTCTTCAACCACAAAATCATGAAGAGCCTCTGGCAGAAAGGACAGTTCCCCACACTTTCAGCATCAAGACTTGCCTGTCAGACAAATACATCACATTCCAAACACTTTGAGGGAAAATATTCATAAAGGAACTCAAATTGTGATAAAGTGATTTCCTTTAAAATGGCAATCTCTGATGAGTGATAAAAATCTTGAACACCCACGCAGACATTCTTGAGCAGCCTGCTCGGCTTTGACAGGTCTCAAGCAGCAGCGTACGAAATTAAAACCTTTGGTTTACTTTTGGCAAGAAATTGTCATTAAAAATAAAATTCCCTTCCATGCTGTGTAGTATTAAATATGAGTCAGAGAATTTTGAATCCAGAAAGATAAAGTATGAACAAAGCCAAAGACATAAAAAAATCTTTATCTGTTTTCAGGAGGGTTTTTTTAGAGAAAGAAAAAAAAAGAAAAACTCACTGCAAAGAAGGTAAAGGAAAATTTTTCATGTATTTGTATAATGATTGCAAGTAATGACCGTACCAAAGTAGTGCACTAAAATGTGTTTCTGCAACTAAAATCTTTAAAATAAACATTATTTCCTTTGTTTTAACAAGGGACAAATATATGTTTATCTCTTACCTTAACAAAGAGCTCAATATTTGGTTCATCACCCATCCCTTTTTTCTCCTCTCTGTTGTCTGCTGGGTCTGTTTACAAAAAGATAGAAAAACTGGGTTTTATAAATGTGTTTTCCAACACAATACTTCTGTACTTTTTAAAGAAATAAAACAGCTGGTGAAGGGACTGACTCACGTTGCTTGCTCATTTCCAGGCTTTAGCCGTATCCCTAAATAATTGTACGTCGTTTCCTCTCTTTCTACTGCCTCTCTACACACCTGTTTCTGTGTTTTGTGTCTCACCACACCTATTTTGCTTTGCTCCAGCCCTACCAGTCTAACCAGCAAATCAGGATATGTGTCATTTGTGCCTCAAAGCGCAACCTCTGCAAAATGATATTGCTCTTCCAGCTTGTCAACCATACTTTTCTGCCCTGCCCTTTCAATAAAAATAAATAAGTATGCTTTTTTGGTGTGTGTGGGTTTTTTTTCAGACAAACAATCTTGCCAAAAGACTTGAAAATATCTTAGAAACAGCCTAGAATAGCTTAGAAACAACAAATATATTATACCAGGAAGGTGGGACCTCTGATATTCTAGCCCTTACCCCATCCCTGGTGGAGGGCCCTAGCCTGTGCCAGGGGTTGGGGTGGGGGCCCCTGTGGCGATCCTGCAGGCCCTGGTCTGGGTGGCAGATATGATTGCCTAGCAGGTGGATTTCCTCTATCTACTATACCGTGGGGGTGTCTGAAAGTCCTGGCTACCACTGCTGCTCATGTGGGGGTCTTTGTGTGGGGATGACCGGGAACTCTCCCTCTTTTCTTACATTCCATTATCCACCCCAGCAGAACATAAACACTCACTCTGGCACAGGTGTCAGCTCACCATTACACAAATAGCGTGCATGACAGAATGAAATGCTTTACATGTGTTGGTTTGTATGTATAAGTGTGTGCGTGTGAACTGTATTTGTAATGTGTACATGTTGACATGTTTTGTGAAGATTTTTGGAGCCAACAGGTATGTTTATTACAATTGAGTGTGTGTGTGGACAGGCTCCGCCTCTTTTTGACTGACATTTACGCCTGACAGTAATGATTATAAACTTCCAGATGTTTTTTGTCTTTATGATCCCATCCTTTTAACAAAACATCCTCATATTTCCTAAAACCCACTTTTCCCCCCCTTTCTTTTGCGCCCTTACCACCACCACCCCCTCTTTAACATCCCTCTCTCTTCCTCCCTCTTCTTCTTTTTCCAACAAAAGTTAAAAACAATTACAAAAAATTAAAATCAAAAATAAGATGCAAACCCACCCTTGTTCCAAATACCCTTTCTCCAGGCTCAGTGTACAAATCACTGCCATCGCAGTTAACAGGTTGCCAGTAAACTGCCACACAACAAAACAAACTCAATATGACCTAGGGACAATTTAGGTTCACCATTTAGCCTATGAAGTATGTTTTTGGACTGTGGGAGAGAAGGTGGAGAATTCACACGGACAGGTCCCAGCTAGAATTTGAACCAGGGCCTGTGATGAGAATCAGAATTTCTGATTTTTTCTTCATTCAAATTCTTGGGAATCAGAAGCAGATGAAAATAATGCTGTTGGAAAAATCTTGGTGTGATGTTGACCTACAAGCTCTTTGCTCCAATACCTTCTGATGCGGCCAGTTGTAGATGACTAGATCTATGTATGTCTTCATTTCTCATCTAAGCTGGCATCTGGCTCAAAACTATGGCTGGAAAACTTCAATATTACTCGCCATTTTTGTTGCACCACTTGCTTTCACTGATTTGTACTGGTTGTTTGGCAGAGATTTTAACACCAGATGCCCTTCCTGACACAACAATTTTATCCGGGCTGGGGACCAGCACAGGGGTACCCAGACTTGGGGCCCCCTATTATTACATAGCTAAGCAGTAGCGCAAAGGGTCCACAACTCAAGCAAATTTCTAGTAAACTCCTGCCACTCTGCAGAAACCATGTTCTAGGAAACAACAAAAATTCTTAGATTTTTACTAAAAATAGCATTAAAAAATGATGAACCAATGAGAACACTTTTACAGTGAATCAAAAGATGGTTGGAAAGAAACTTTATAGGGCTGCACGTTTCATAAAATGTGATCATAACTTTAGATATATGAAAAGAAAAGCAAATAAATATAAAGCAGGGGAAGCGCTTTCATACTTTTTTCTCATTTCAAGAATCTTTCACTTCTCATTTGTTTCCTCCTCGTTTTGCCATCTTTTTGTGTCTAATGAAAGTCTGTTCTCACGTTGCAGGTATTCACTTGAGGCTTGTATGCTTGTTTTGTTAGGAGGCGGAATCAGGGAAGAGCCCCGAGACAGGGTGACACAAAGGGAAAGCAGGCCGTACACCGAAAGGAGCGAGATAAGAGTTTCAAAACAGACAAATGTTGGATGACGTGACTGCAGACAGACCAGTAGCAGCCACTCTGCAGCTGAAACTTAAGGAAAAGAACCAGTTAAAATGTATAGAAAACAAAATACAATTATAGCTTGAAAAAGCTAACTGTGATTTGATATGGGACATCAACTCTAGTCATCAGTGAAGGTGATTTTAGCTTTGGAGTTTGGGGGAGGTGGATCAGCCACCTTCAGCTACTTGTCAGTGGAAACTTTCTCCGGTAATACCTGACAGGTCTGTCCTTCCTGACCTAGTTATTTGTTTTCCCTCTCTAGTGCCCCTTGCAGGAGGCAGGAGAAGGCAGGAGAAACACAAAAGGTTAATAAAAGTCAATGAGGCATAAGGTTATGTTTATAATTCATGTCACTCCAGCTGTTGTATCATCCGTGATAATCGAGCACTTCTAAGGCTGTGATCTTCATGAATAACTTTCAAGAAGAGAGTAAAGATGAAGTACAGGTGTGCAGACCTGAGCAGGAACTGAGGAGTTATATTTCTTTCAAAAGTATTTTGTTGGTAAAGCGTTGTAAAACAAAATAATGTTCTCACATGAGAGGGAATGACAGTCTCAGCTTGATAGGAGCAAAAAGTGGTGACAAATTCTGAAACAGACTGACTTCCTGTCAGTGCAGCGATGTGTGAAAAATGTAAATGTATTTGTGTTGATGTTTTTGACGTCTGATCATGAAGCATTGTTTGTTTGCTCACACAGACAGGAAGTTCTCTCATTTATTGTTCAAAGAATGGATTTTATGAAGGTCTTTACGAGCTGTGTTAACTTTGAAATCAGTTTTAATGCTAAACAGAGAAAGTTTACCACTCAAACAGTGTTTTTCTGTATTCAAGGTCAAATTGAAAAACTATTTTTTGTCCTTTCAATCAGATAGCAGATGCAGTACAGACAGACACAGATCTAAACATAGAGATAAACAAATTACAATGACATCTTGATTTAAAACGTGACAATTAAGGATTTAAGCTATTATATATCTATAAGCAAAGTGTAGGACATCATTACAACACCTAAACAAATAAGTGCACCGAGAAACAGCACAAGACAGTGTGAAGATGCAACATATATAGACTGACTTTGAGACAATTAAGACAAAATAGACAATAGTCTATGGGTCAATGCAATATATGACCATAAGTCCAGGGGTTATAGATATTCATAAAGGACTTGTAGTATAAATAATCTTGTAAAATGGAATCTAAAAGCCTCACAAACTGAGCATAGCGTGTTTGTGGCATCAGTGGTGCAGAGGCCAAGAGGTCGACCCTCGTAGGCCCTCTTGATTTTATTATTGGGATTGCTTTAGTGCGAGATGTAAAATATTCAGTCTGTATAAAATTGAATAAACCCTTTTTTTTTAAGTGAAATGCATTTTATTTGAGATCCATTGGTCTCTGTCAATGAATGTGTAATAATAAGTGATTAGGCTACCAAAAAAAAAAAAAAAAAAACAGTTTTTTGCTTTTATGTTACTTGTCTGGCCCACTTGGGATCATATGGGTTAAATGTGGCCCCAGAACCAAAATTACACCAGTTTAAATTAAAGTAAGGCTGTTTTGTTAGCTGTGATTGCTCTGTTGCTGACCCTCCTGGCTTTCCTTGCACACTGGCCCTTGGACTCAAGGATGGGATAGCGGTGAGGTGATGAGCGCAAATCCTGAAGAACGTGAGAGGGTAGACCTTAAGCATGTAGGGTCGTTTTTTGAGTTAACGGTGCATACACAAACCGTGAAGTGTCTGGCAGGAACTATTAGAGTAGATGCTGCCCCCTACTGTATTAACATGCATGTTACCAGTGCTTGGGCACTGACAGGGAAAGAAGTTTAAGAATGGAGCCAGGGACAACAAACAATCAACCCTCCTGAAGAAGGCCTGTCAGGGGACAGAGGTCAACTGATGTATTGTGAGAAGGCCCTCAGTTACGTGCAGGAATGAGCAGTCAGGGGAGGCAGGTGAAATAAATCGCTGAAACATTTGATATAACCTTCATGTATGTTTACTCTATTTATTTTCTTAGTACATGCTAATGAAAACACTAAGAATCAACTCTAAAGAAGATATTTTTGCCACTGCTGCTCTGTTGTTGCTACAGACCATTTGTGTTACATTGCACACATGATGTGCTACAAAAAGAACTGATCAGCCTTGAGTCTCAAACGATTGAAGACGCATTTATTCACTCAATTCACATTTTATAACTTGAATAAATCCTTTTTTATTATTATAAAATTTTGTTATTTTCAGTAAAAGCATTAAATGTCATTTTAGTACTGTAATAAAAATAAACAAAGTTTAACCAAACTCATCTGGTCCCCATAAAAGAAAAAATCTTCTGATTTCAGAATATATGGAATAAAATAGCACTTTATTGATCTCCTAATATAATAAGTCCATCTGTAGATTAGAAATGATTGTAAAGGACTTCCGGCAGACAAATGAATAGGCCTAAATGCCTTATCAGATCTTCCTACAATGGGATGAATCCTTGTCTGAATAATAATTAACGGTGTATACTTCTTTAAGACTTTCTAACGTCTTTGAAGGCACAATATGGTTTACAGTCACAGACCCATTCACCCACACACACGATGACACACTGATGGCAGCTCCACTGCCTAACACTCGCGCCAAACTATAACCACCATGAGCAATGTGGGGTTCAGTTTCCCAAGGACACTTCGACACATGAGCCTGTAAGTAGGGAACCAAACCTGCAATCTTCCGATCAGAGGTCAACCACTGTACCTCTGCACCATAGCCGCCCCAAAAAACTTCAAACTGCACCATTTTTCAGCTACATTACTTTGTGGAATGAATCAGTAAAGGTAGGATACAGTCAGAAGGTGCGGGTGCGTTATGTGGAACTGAAGCAGCAGGATAAATAAAAAGGGCAAAATATTTTCAAAAACAATTATAACTGGAAATTCTATAGTAACAACCAGGAACAAAATTGCTGTGATAAGGAGAGAGCATGATGATTTTTTTCTGAACGTTTAATACTCAACTGCTCAAACGTCTAGATGATAAAAACCCCAGGTGTGTATCTGTAGCTGAACCTTTCTTTGTCTTAAAAGAAGCAAAACAAAGCAGAATATATGTTCTTTAACACCAAAATTTTTGTTTGGTGTTAAAGACATAGAAAAAAGTGTTGAGATTTTCTAACATTTTTTCCCAGTCTAATGTTTTATGTTGTCAATGTTGTCGTTGATTAAATTGTAACAATATATAACTTAGTAACCTCTTTTTTAATATTTGTTTACAAAAAAGAATTAGTCGGCTCTAACGTTACTATTTTTCTCTGCTGTTTTTGCAACAGTCTGCCTTTCCTGTTCTCAGAAGTAGAAAGAATCAAACCGGAGCCTTGATTTCAAAAGACGCCTCTTTTAAAGTGTCAAAGAGTCACCCCACCCTCTAAAAGTGGCAGACAAACGTTTTGAAAAATAAAAAACCAACTACACTTATGTACAAAAAGTAATCTCACAGCTGTTGCTAATGTCTTTTTCCTAAATCTTTAAAATACTTTTTTTTTTCTGTCTCAATGATGTTGCAGTTTAGCCTTTGTAAAATTTAAATGTTCGCTTGTGAAACCCACAACTTTTTTTAGTCATAGGTGACACTTCCTCTTTTTCCTTGTGTGTTAAAGTGAAACGAACAGCCACCATGGGTGTGCCATGTACCACCACACATACTTGCCCTTCCCATGAGCAGCGCAGCGAGTTTGGAATATCATCAACAAACTGTCAGGGAAGTCAGTTTCTTTAAAAAGCTCACATTTTTTGCACATTTCACTGCAGCCCTTTTGCTTGCAGCAGCTACCATACATGCCGTTGGTTTGGACTGAGGAATAGATGGACATCTCACGTTCAGGTCAGTAGAAAACCCTGGATTTTATCTGTGGCTGCGTTCTTGTTTTCTCTTTTATTTAAATGCATTCTGCAAATGCATAGCCAGTATCAGTGTGAAAATATTTGGAACTTTAATAAAACAAATAGGAAAATTGAGTGTTAAGGGCTGAAATCATGACCGGAATGATTTAGCTGCTTCTGGTGGATTCTTTGCTAACCTCGTCCCATCTTAAAACGTTCAAAAGTAACAATAAATTAAAATGTATTGACAATTAAATAATAAAAATCAGCCATTACTTTTGAGTTGTTGATTAACGCAATTATTTAAAAAAAAAACTAGTGAAATAGGGCTGGACAAAAATGATGGTACCCATAACTTAATATTTTTGTTGCAAAACCTTTTAAGGCAAGCACTGCCATTAAACAGTTTCTGTATTTGTCAATGAGCCTTCTGCACCTGTCCACAGGTATTTTGGCCCACTCCTCATGAGCAAACTGCTCCAGTTGTCTCAGGTTTGACGGGTGTCTTCTCCAAATGGCATGTTTCAGCTCCTTCCACAGATGTTCAATGGGATTCAGATCTGGGCTCATAGAAGGCCACTTCAGAATAGTCCAACGCTTTTCTCTTAGCCATTCTTGGGGGTTTTTGGCTGTGTTTTGGATCGTTGTCCTGTTGGAAGACCCGTGACCTGAGACCAAGCTTTCTGACACTAGGCAGCACATTTCTATCCAGAATGCCTCGATAATCTTGAGATTTAATTTTACTTTGCACAACTTCAAGACACCCTGTGCCAGATGCAGCAAAGCAGCCCCAAAACAGAACTGAGCCTCCTCCATGTTTCACAGTAGGGACAGTGTTCTTTTCATTGTATGCTTCATTTTTGAGTCTACGAACATAGAGCTGATGTGCCTTACCAAAAAGCTCCAGTTTTGTCTCATCTGTCCAAAGGACATTTTCCCAGAAGCTTTGTGGCTCGTCAACATGCATTTTTGCAAATTCCAGTCTGGCTTTTTTCTGATTTCCTTTCAACAGTGGTGTCCTCCTTGGTCGTCTCCCATGAAGTCCACTTTGGCTCAAACATCGACGAATGGTGCGATCTGATACTGATGTACCTTGATCTAGGAGTTCACCTTTAATTTCTCTGGAGGTTGTTCAGGCTCTTTGGATACAGTTCCAACCATCAGTCTCCTCAATTTGTCATCAGTTTTCCTCTTCCGGCCACGTCCAGGGAGGTTGGTTACTGTCTCGTGGGTCTTAAACTTCTAAAAAATATGTGCCACTGTTGTCACAGGAACGTCAAGCTGCTTAGAGATGGTTTCATACCCTTTACTTTTACGATGTTTGTCTATAATTTTGTTTCTAATGTCCTGGGACGATTCTCTCCTTGGCTTTCTGTTGTCCATGTTCAGTGTGGTACACACCTTTTCACCATACAGCAACGTGACTATTTGACTGCGTTTAAATAGGCAGACTGACTGATTATGGGTTTGAAAACAGCTGTGATGTCAATTAAAGGACACACCGGAGTTCATCATGACCCCCTGGGCAATTAGTTCTCAGTCTTATATGGAATGTAGAGTTTTCTTCACTGTTCCTCCTCAATGACAGTGCTGGACACGGTATTCTCGAGAACAGGCGCATTTTAATGTCTTCACTCCATGTAACGCCGTGAAAACTACATAACAGAGTTGTACAAATACCGTTAGACTTGACATTTACAGTTTCACCAAAAAATACATAACAAGTTAACTACCTCGTGGCTGCCTGTCACTTCGGAGGTCTTTGATGAATAACCAGTCTGTATTCAACTTTTCACAGCTTGTTGACTCCTTTTCCAAGCTGCCCTTTTGCATGGATCTTGGTTCAAAGTCTATAATGATGTGAGAATAAACTCCTCAGCCCAACATCAAATCACGCGAGTTCTCAGGAACTCTCGCGTTATTAGCGTTATACACAACTTCATATAACATTGTAATATAACAGTACTAAACAGCATAAAATCAAATAAAACACAATTTACACATTTTAATAACACAATTTTCAACCAAAGGTATTTCTTCCTTTAAACCAAAAATTAACTAATTTTGTAACCTTTTCAGTGACACTTACATGGAAGTACCATCATTTTTGTCCAGCCCTATTTCATTACCGGTAGTTTGTTTTTTAAATAATTCTGTTAATCAACAACTCAAAAGTAATGGCAGATTTTGATTATTTAATTTTAAATACATTTTAATTTGTTACTTTTAAACATTTCAAGTCATTCCAGTGAGTATTGTGGACTTTCTTAAACTGAAGGATACCAACAATTTTGTCCACCTCTGTATATTTGGGGTGAAAACTGCATAATCATAATGAAAAGACCACTGGGAACGCCTTTATAATAGATAAAAATATAGTTGGAGTGGGACTTTAAATAGTATGTCATAATATAAAATGTCTGCAGATCTTTTATCCCCCTTTTTCTACTAATTTGCAATTGAACGGACAAACCAAGTTATAACTTGCAGAGGGGACCTGCAAGTTCTCTGTTTCTCACATCCTGTTTGAGAAGTAACTTGTCAATCGCTACTGATTTATAGTCGTTATTCATGGCTTTGCCCAAAGTGAAACCCAACAGTTATTTCCAAGGGTTAAATGTGCTAAAACAAACTCATGGCAGCTTGAAATATTGAATAAATGAAATAAATCCCTTTATGCATTTATCCAATCGGAAGGACCCGTTTACGTTGTTGATCAATCAGATGAGCCCTTCTATGTTTGATGTTTGCCTCCTATGTCGACAAGGGTCATTTGGAGTATAATTTTTATACTGTTGCATTGAAATGGAAATTATGTTTTTGGTTGGTTTGATATTTGTTTATATACCGCAAATTATATCGTTATCGCAATATTAATCACCAATATCGCATATCGCGAGTTTTCCTCATATCGTGCAGCCCTAATTCCAATTTTAGATGAACACTTTTCCTCAAGCTCAACCTTACTGTAGATGACAGAAACTTTCACTGAAGGTCAGTAATACAAATGTACCAATTCATTACTAACATTATTCAACACTTTATGACCATTATGACAGTACAAGAAAAATATAGCTGATTTATATGCATGGTGCCTCATAATTGAATTAAGATGATTTTTTTTCATTTAGATTTCAGCATACAGGCTAAATACATGTTTCTGTGGAAATAACACAAAATTTCAGGAAGAGACATGATCTGAGAGCAGTGGAACTTCAATCAAGTATCAAGCAGGGACACACGAAGCTTTTCATTTCTAAAAAAAGATCCACTACCTTTTTCTCTGTATTTCAAAAAAATGTCTTGATGGAAAAAATAGTCACAAATATAACATACCCAGGTGTGATAAACCTGCCTATTAAATTATGCTACCATGGCAATTATGTTAGCCTTAAATGAATGATGAAGCTGCAAAGCAAAACATATATCTGCATACAATTAGGTGATTAGTTGCATGTCTTCATCATAATAGGTTGTGATAAAAGTGTGCCATTAACATGATTCCCACCTATGAGATTTCTTTAGGATCAAATTATATTTTCATGATCTCTAACTTCAGCTGCTTTAACTATTAATGCAACACCCTCAAACCTCTCATTTGGTATGTTCAATCTGAAGATGATGGCCAACCTAATTGATTAAAAGCTTCAGCAAATTTCCTTTTTCTGATTAATCCCATCTACTTTTACACTTTATACTTTTATAATTGATAAGGGATTGGGAAAACTGTAGATTGTTTTGCTCTCAGTTGTAATAATCAGTCATTAGTGATGAGTGATGATTTGTGACGTTTGGCAATGAGAGGCTCTGTCATGATCATGTCATCTGTAAGAGGAAGCAGTTGAGAAATAAAGTTGTGTGTGAAAAGTTGGAGTTCATCTAAATTGGAGAAGTCTCTTTATTTTTCCTCCGTTTTTGAGTCGGATACTGGGTACACGCCAGGACCAATGCATGAATAAAAACTCTGCTAACAACAATAATTGTTGTAAACGCAAACTATGTTGGCAAAAATTTTGACTCATAGATAATGTATTCTATACACTTACAACCCTTTTAAGAGCTTAAATTCATATTTTCTTTCATTTTATACAATTTTGAGCTTATGGAATATGGTTATGAAATAGTACTTATATATTTGAACAATTCTGCACTGATAAACCTATAATTTTTAACAGTTAAAAATGAAATACAAAATGCATTTTTTTTAAGTTGTAGTTTTGTTTAATTATTTTTTTTATGAACAAGAATCCCTGTGTTGAATTGATGAAAATAAAAAAGTCACAAACGTTCTGGCCCTTTTCAATTGTTTTTATCTGAATAAAGTTGAAAAAGTTTAACGTTTAAAGCCCACGTCTTTGTGCAACAACACATCCATGTTACAACTGATTTATGTCTCCAAAAAGCTCTTGATAACTTCATTGTTGAGCAGTAAGTGTTGTTTTAATTCTGAACTGCAAGTTGCTTTTTAACCTTTCAACCTTTCAACCTGTCAGCATTTTCTTAATCAGGGAATTTATTTTCGATACTCCTCTCTTTACGTGTCTACATTTCAGTACTGGTAACTCTTGGTTTTAAGTTCCATTTTACTTACTAAGGAAATGACACCAGGAAACCTATATTTTGGTTTCCTGTGTTGTGTTGTTTTACAAAATGTTGGTCCCTGTGACAAAGTAGTTGTATCTAATTGTCACCTGCCTGTCATAGCTCATCACCTTTAGACACTTCATGCACAACCACCAAATGTTTAAGACTGGTTTGATTTTTGTCATGTTTCTCACCTTCTCTTCCTGGTGCACAAGGAACAAAATGGTAGCCAAGGCCTTTGCTTCCTGTTTAATAGTTGGGCACAGGAAGTGGAAAAATTTGGATATCTTTGTACATACTTTTTGTTGCAAATGATTTGACTTGTTTGTTTGTTTATTTATGTTTGTATTTATTTGCAGGACTTTAACTGTATGATTTGCAGAACATTTCTATCTTTTGTTGTATATTTTCTTTATTGTTTGTTAAAAAGTGGCTTCCTTCCTGGGCGCGGCCAGCCAACTAACTGGAGCCCATAAAAGAGGAGGAGCTCAGTGTAAAGGAGAGAGTGTGTGTGAGCTGTGCAGCCAAGGTGTGAGATCAGCAAATAAAAACCTGGCCCTGAACTTAAAAGTAATCTGCCTCCTACGTAAACCAGGCCACTCTTGTCACATCACATTGTGACAGGCCCAAGGGGGACAAATCTGATTATTATCTCTATTGATTCTACCCTGCGACAGACTGGCCACCTGTCCAGGGCGTCCCCTGCCTTCGCCCACAAGTGGCCGGGATAGGCTCCGGCAGCCCTGGGACCCCGAAAGGGACAAAACGGAATAGAAAATGAATGAATGATTTTAAAGTTGAAAGATCAGATTTTATACAAAAAAGTATGTGTATATTCTGGTTTCATAGATTTTTTTCAATGGAGCGCTGTGAATTTTTTTCTTATTTTTAATTAGTCGTGTGGATTTTCAAAGATCTACATAGTTACCAGCATGTTTTTTTGATTGGCAGATGGTTTTGTTGGTCTCATCACACCTTCCGTTTATGCAGTTCTGCCAAATCAATGGATTTTGACATGTTAGGGGTTTGGGTAGAGAAAGCAGTCAATATGTCCAGGCCATTTCAAAGTCCAGATTATGTATTTAAATATTAAGACACTTTGTTCAAAGTCCAAAATGAATTTTTGAACTTTTTAAAAGAGAGAGAAGTGTCCTTCATTTCCTGTCCTCCCACTTACCTCGTCCTACATAACATGTTCTCATTTCCTTTTACACGTCTCAAAATGTAATGCATCAAGGAGCTTCTTCTACTCCACTAAGGTAAAACTTTTGTTTTCCTGAGCTCTTGCTGAACCATAGAGCAACTAAATTAAATTTAGAACTAAATTCTTATGTGTAACAATATTCTTGGAATACAGAATTACTTACATTGTCAAATTTAGATGTTTTAGAGCTTCAGTCAGCAAAATCAAAGGTGAAATATAAACCTGTATCCTGCCTATAAACACATTTAATGGTTGTCTTTAAGAATACTGTTACAGAAATAGGATGGAAAACAGGAAGTTTGTATTTACAGATACACTGATCTTTATTTTAAAGTGTTGTCTACTTTAGAATGTTTGGTGGTATGCTAAGTAAAAAAAATTTCAGTCCCGATGCTTCCCTTTTTTTTTCTTTTTTTTTAAGTATTTCAGGTTTAAAAGGCTCTGCAGAGGACTGGCACAAAAATGACTGGAAGCTAAGTAAAAATATCAAGTCATGTGCAAATATAGAGTATTTCCTATAAACTAGGAAAAAAAACAAAATGGATAGCATCTGCGCTTTTTACTATAGTTGTAAAACACAGAAAGCTTGGGTAAAATTATATGAATACCAGTCAAAGACAGACAAGCTTTCATCAACCTTAACACACTAATAAAGGAAAGATGAAATACAGAGGAGCTATGAAAGGGGCCAGTCTGAATTTTACATTTCATGTCATTCAGTATTTTTTTATTCTGCAAAAGTCTCGTCAGAGAAATTTTTTTTTCTGTTTTATTTGTTTTACTTGTTTAAACTTTGGTCAAATCTCACATAATTTGTCCGTTTCAAACTGAGCTTGATATCACATTTACATACATGTTCAGTAAAGAGTGTTGTCTTTAAATATATTTACACTTTTAGTAAATCGAGTGGAATTGACTTTAGCAATCTTTACAACTTATATTTTCACAGTGTTTTGTTCTTCTTTGATCATATGGAAAAAAATTAATGCAAATAAATATTTACGGTATATAGAGTTTTGCTTCACCTTAATATAGTTTTTCCTTGTTCCCATTATATGTGACTCAAAAGCTGTGTTCCTTTTTACAGATTTTTATTTCTCTGTTTTTGTTCTATAAAAAGTAAGTTTTTAGTTTGTCATTTTCGGAAATGATTGCAATAAACTTTTAATCAGGAACGTTACTTTTCGTCCAAAAAACCTTTGGTGCTGTGTTTGGGAAGCATCACCAGTAAGTGCATGCAGCTTACTTTATCCTTACAATTACTTCACCATGCATTGCATTACCGCACGCACGACAATCGTAAGTTCCATTTTTAAAGGCGTCGCTTGAGGTGTTGATACGTACAAACCTCAAGGGAATTGCTAGACACACATACGCTCTCTTTAAGATGTGATCACTCCTTTCTACAACCCTCCATAGGCACGGACAATGCAAAAAACCTCAATACACCTATACGGGTGCATGTGACAAAGGCCTAACACACAAAACTAACACACTTTTACGATTTTGGTTGATTTTAACTAGACTTTCTCAAACTTGGCTCAAGCTTGGAATTGAACTCTTGAACGTTTACATCTTAACACTGGAATTACTTTTCTGAGTACTAAATCTTTGACATCATGTCTATAATATGTATCACATAGTTCTGCATTAGTCTACATTAAGTTCAACCCCTTCCCTGAAACTAACCTGAAATTCTGATCCTGGCCTACGCATTTGTTGAAAACTGTGGGTGTATCATATACCGCGACTATATTTTCCCTTTTGGCTTCAAAGGATACTTTTAGACCAGAAAAGTCATATAGTCTTGGTTAATTTTTACAGGAAGTGCAGAAAAATCTCACACCTTTCTTTGGTTTGCAAACACACGCAACTACCCAAAGCTAACAATTTACACTCACAACAACTGTGTATATTCCAGGGTAAACTGTTAAAAGAAAGAACAGACATAAAGGTAGAAAATCATATTGCCTGTCATCCCCAAATTGGCATCAGTAAATCTCTGAAATTGCAAAAATTCCAGGTGTGCCCTGGGGATAAAGACTTTTTCTTTATTTGCACTTCTCTAGATTTGTTTATTGGCATTTGTTTTTCACATTTCACTTTAATCTCCTTTGTTTATATATATATATATATATATATATATATAGAGAGAGAGAGAGAGAGAGAGAGAGAGAGAGAGAGAGAGAGAGAGAGACTTGCTTCAGCTGGAATTATAAAAGTTAAAGGTCTATCTTTTAAATGTACATTTTAATTACTGAATTTTAGCAATTAATTTTTTGGGGGATTTGCAAGAAATTTTTATCTATATAATTTTATTTTTTTTAAAAGATGCTATATGTTTAAATTTAAACAACATTAACCTACATCCTTGAATTTTTTACTAATATATATCCACATCCTTGTTTTCAAACTAATTTTTAAATGTTTTTATCATTACTAATTTTAATTGTTTGATCACCACTGTGTCCTTACTCTGTGGTGATTTTAATTGAAAACATATATTAATTTCATCACATTTAATTCTCATTATTTATGTTTCATTTACACAGTTTTTATTTTTTTTAACTTGAATCATGTACGGTGCATTCTGCTGTATGTGTATACAAGAAGTGCTATAGAAATAAAGTTAATTGATAAACTAATTCCCCTTTTGCATTCATCAGGGCTCGCTTGCATGTGAACCAATGCCTTCTTTGTCAGACCAGGCTCTGATTGTTTGCTAAACCATAGGAACTATCAAATAAAACTGGTGTTTGACCAAACAGCACATCCTAAAAGTGACACAAGACTCACAGTAAAGGAAAGGCACATGAGAAAGAAGAAGTCCCAACCCTAAATTGTCGTAATCGTGAATTATCGCTGAATCCTGTTAGTTACTTCAGACCTACGTCTGTAGGATTAACAGGATTTACTTTACTTGAAATGGTTCCTCTTGTTTTTTTTTTAAATTCAGAATACATGATGAGGTTGACCTTTCAGTCTTTAAAACTTCACGAACTAGTCCAACGACACCCCTGACCCAGAGACCCAACTGCTATTTTGGTGGCAGTGTCACGACACCATGTGACGTTTTCATCTCAGCTGCTGCAAGGCATTAAACACACTCATGTATTTGAGGCTCACGGCACTTTACACGCCTTGCTTTTAGACTCAGCTTAGTACAAAGTACTGTATTTGTTGTTCAGCGTTTCTGTTATATACAGAATAGACATGGTCCTAATGGAGAGGGCTCTTGCACAAATAATGCAATTACAGAATGCCAGGATGTCTGCTATCTGCTGGAAAGCATTATAGAGGATGTCACTCCCACTGTTTGTCTTCATCAATAATGAATCATTCTTTCCATATAATTCAGAGGTCTGCTGTCTATCAGAACACTCAAATGAAATTGCAACTCTGGACAAGAGGCTGAAACCAGAGAGGAGGAAAACTGCTTTGTGGTGTTGCCCGTTTCTTCAGAGATGGATGAAGTGAAAAATCAGGTACGCAGATGATCCCTTGAAATTTGATCTGAAGTGTTACATTGAAGCCGTTTTTGAGAATGGGTTCACAAAAGGAGAGAACATCTTCACAATGCATCTGTTCTTATTTATATGGGTGATGTTATCAAAAGATTCTGCTCTTCAGGGCAGCTGGACTTTAGAGGTTCGTCTAGTAGATGTTTTACTTCTCATGACTAGCATTGGCAGTTCCTGAAATATTGTGGTCTCTGAACATATGCATTGAGTTCAAGATGAAATATCTGGGTCATTTCGCACGAATTAGTCGTAAACAGATAGTGTTGCATCATTTTTCCACTGGGTGTACCATACGGCACCCGTCTTTGCCCTGCACTTCTGTGGTCAAAGAAAAAAAAAGAGCTTGAGCTGCAAGCAGCCTTTGACACCTGTCTGAAAAAACCACAGCGCTGCAGTACAAGTGAGCTGTTTTGCACTGTAACAATCTGTGCTCTGCATACTTTGCTTTGACAACAGACAAGCTTTGGATTCAGTTAAATTAGACACTTATCAAAGTATTGATAAATTTTCTGTTTAGTGCTGTCGTTTTATCAAACTTTCATGTTGAATCTTCATCAAACTGGCTCATGAAATTAATTTTACAGCTTTTTGTAAATATGTACTTACCAGAGCAACAAGTGTAAAAATAGGGCCCCAAATACCATTTAAATGTCGCAACAGAACAAGCAGGTACTTTTCATAATTTCCCTTTTTTAACTTTCCTGTTAAAAAAAAGGAAGCAAATAACTGGAAAACATACCCAGAGCCGCAGCGCATGATGGTGAGTTTACTGTTACGGCTGAAAATATCTTGGACTGAATAGCATAATTATAAATAATACTTTTTTTTGGATAGTTCAAAAAAGTTCATAGTGTCTGTGTTATTAACTGACTTCGTAGGTTCTTATTTTTTTTTTCCACATACCTGACAGGTTTCGATGGATGTCTTCCGTCTTCGTCAGAGTCGTTCTTTTGGTTTTTCAAGCAAATTCAGAAATTTATCATGTAGTTAACTGCATTGTGTTATAGTTTATGTTTAGGTTTTTTTGTTTTGTCACCCTGTTGCAAACGAACTGTTTCTAAACTGAATGAGTAACAGTTGTACACAATTGTAAAAAAATTTAATAATAACATTTTTCTTTTATTTCTGTGGAAAAGAAAATGTGTCTTTAGAGGATCCTGTAGGACTTTTGTTGGTAAATAACTTCAAAAACCACTACGAAATCTGAACAAGGCTTTAGAAAAATGGGTTTTAACCATCGTAAATCATGTCGTCTCATCATAAAAATGAAAGAGTTATGAAATTTGATGCCTTAGTGAAAGTTACTACTTTTAATTTCTTGGACACCTTTCAGCTTTTTTATGCCCATCCACTGTATGTTACAGCTTCCACAATACCATTTTATTGGTGGTAAATAAAGGTGTTAAAGTTTATGTTTTTAGTTTGTTTTTTATTAAAGTCAGCTTTCAAAGTGTTCTTTTTAATTATTTATCTGCCACGCAAACCAAATGGTTGCGCACACAAAAAAAAACATTTTTTTAAAAACATTTATAGTGTGTATTACTTCCCTGAGATTGAGTATTAGGGCCACCATGAAAGATAAAAATAAATTAATATACAAGAACAAAGTTGTAAAAGTCTGAGGAAAAACTTAAAAATGTTAAAGAATAAAGTCGTACATTTAAGAGAAAGAAAGTCAACATTTTAAAAGAATAAATTTTTAAAATTCTGAGAACAAAGTTGTATTTTACGAGAATGAAGTTGAACATTAATAAGAAAAGAAATAATTATTTTAAAAGGAGAAAGCCTACAAAAAAGAGGTTGTTGTGTAAGCCTCCATCTACAAGATGTGCCAACTAAAATCCATCAACGCAGCCATTTATGGCAATGTCACAAAGTTTTAGTTTATCATAGGAATCTGTGTGCCATAATGCATTCGGACCTCTGCAAGTACACTCCTAAAGGGGGCAAACACCACACTTGCCGGAAGTTCACCCTTTTTGGGTCATGAATCTTTTCCAAAGAGGCCCAGTTTCCTGTAAATTCTTTTCAATGTATGTATATTCACAAAAGGTCATGTTGACTCACTAAAAGACTCCATATTTTCTTTTTTGAGAAACCAACAACAAAGTAATCGCTTGCAAAGTGCTTTTTGTTGTTTCTATTTCACTTAGTAAACAGCCTGTCCCCTCATAAATTTGTCTTTAATCCTATAAACTCTAAACTTACAAAATTATAACTATATTCTTATAAAACATTGACTTTTTACTGATAATAATACCAGTTAATTCATGCAAAGTTTTGTGTGTGTGGGGTTTTTCATAATTTTACAACTTTATTTTTGCACGTTTTGTTCTTTATTCTCATTTATTTATTTACTTACTTACTTACTTACTTACTTACTTACTTACTTACTTACTTACTTACTTACTTACTTGTTTATTTACTTATTTTTTGTGGTGGCCTTAATATTCCGTCCCACTCCCCAAGGCAATAACCAGCAGAAGACTTACTGATCATGTATTGGTTGAGTGGTCAAAGGTATAACAAGATTTATATAGGTTTAAGTCAAATAAAAACACTTTGAGAAATCTTCTTCAGCAACTAATTTTGATGCTAAATTGTTCTTGGAAAATCAAAATGCTTTAGAGCAGGATTAAACAGCTATTTTTTGAATGAAGTCAATCAGTTAGAACACATTATAAATATTTGTCTTCCTCTGTTGCAGGGCAGTGACAACGTTAAAAGATTTCTGAAGAAGTTCTTCATCATCTGCACTCTCTTGACTACATTGCTGTATGTTTATCATGGATGGTGGAGAAGCGACAGCTACACCACGTTTGGCCATGTAAAAAACAATGGGAGTTTAACCATCCTGCTGTGGCACTGGCCCTTTGTTCAGTCCTATGTCCTGGAAGGTGATGTTTGCTGGGATCTCTTCCACATCCCTCACTGTAAGCTGGTAGACGATCGCTCCTATTTCTCTTCTGCGGACATTGTGGTGTTCCACAACAGAGAACTGATACAGGGCAGACAAAAATTGCCCACTGACCTCCTAAGACCAGAAGGCCAGCGGTGGGCCTGGATGTCCCTGGAATCTCCAGCTCACAATGGAAACCTAAAACCGTTTGCAAACATCTTCAATATGACCATTTCCTACAGGAGGGATGCTGATGTTACCATACCTTATGGAGAACTGCTCCCTAAGGAGGAAGAAACCCCACTGCCAGAGGACATTACTGTCAATAAGAGCTCCCTGGTCTGTTGGGTGGTCAGCAACTACATGAGGCACCATAAAAGAACTCAGGTGTACAAAGAGCTCAGCGCCGTCGTTCCAGTGCAGGTTTATGGCCGATGGACAGGTAAACCTCTTTCCTCCTCAGATCTGCTGCCCACAATCTCCCGCTGCTTCTTCTACTTGGCATTTGAGAACTCACTGGCCAAAGATTATATCACTGAAAAGCTGTGGAAGAACTCCTATGAAGCCGGAGCTGTGCCCGTTGTCCTGGGCCCCTCGATACAAGACTACAAAGCTGTGGCTCCGCCTCATTCTTTCATCCATGTTAATGAGTTTGCATCAGTAAGAGAGCTGGGAGAATACTTACAAGAGCTGGCAAAAGACAAAAAGCGCTATGCAGAGTATTTTAACTGGAAGCAGTGGTGGAAGGTGAAGCTTTATGTAGATTGGAGGGAAAGACTCTGCAACATCTGTTCTCAAAACAGCACTTTACAATACAAAAAGACTTACTCAGATTTAGAGGCTTGGGACAAGAAGGTTTAGGTATTACGAAAATATTTCCACATTTCTGTGGCATAATAAGGGATATTTGGTCATTCTCAACATTTATGAAAACATCCTATTCAATGTTCATCATGACAGGGCCAACTTACAATCTTTTTTTCATTTTAACAGAAAAATTCATGTATTTTCAACACTATGAAGCGCACTTAAAAGTCTTTTTTTGTTTTTTTCAAAACAGCCCCCCTTATAATCCAGTGTGCCTCATATATGGATGAATTCTGGTTGTGTTTACTCAAGTTAAAGGGGTTTTGAGAGCTGCACGGCGCTCTGGCAAAATGTTTGCTTTGATTTTGTTGTAAATACGCTATCATGGCTAATTCGTAGCATGTTACATACAAGTTTTAGAATGGCTGTAACACAGTTAATAAACTGTGGCTGACAGATTGATCTTTTACTCTTTTGTCTCACTTAATGCACCTTATAGTTCGGTTCACCAATTATATAATTTCAAAAATAAAACTTTTCATCAATGGTGCGTCTTACAATTCAGTGTGCCCTATGGTGCAAAAAAATACGGAGCAGACAGCCCTCCGTCTGGCTTTTTATAAAAACACAGCACTTTTCAGGATGCGGTATGTCGCGGTCATGTCTGTCCAACTAAGAAAACTTGACTCTTTCAGCATTTATTGAGGCAAGTGTGGCATTTTATGCTTCCAGCAGCAGAAACTGACTGAGTGACACTATCAAGTAGACAGTTGGATAAAGATTTTCGTTTGTTTTGTTTCTTTACTTCATTGTAAGCTGGCTTTCTTGTTCAAATCCTGTTCATTTTCTGTAACTGAGAAACACTTACATTGCTTTTGATTGATCAAAGTCTTAAGGTTGTTGTTTTTTCCTTTAATAAATACTCAGTGTTTTTTTACAACAAGCTTGTTATGAATGCTATGATTTATCATACATGGTATTTTTTGGTCATGTGTCAGAGAGGAACCTAGACAAGACAGCAGTAAGAACTTGTGAACTTATGGCGAGTGCTTGTCACATCTTCAAAAAAAAAAAAATAAAGAACAAGAATTGGACAGAAATGCTGCGGTTTAACCATCAAGACTGTGGCTCACATTTCTGTCTTTGACAGTGTTGTCTTGCTGCAATAAATTGTGGGGTTTCTCAATATTGAAAACAGCTGTAATCAAATCCCTCCTCAAAAAAATTTTGCAGAGTCTAGACAAGACACAAATGAGCAACTACAGACCGATATCAAACCTGCCATTTTTGAGGTAGATAATCGAAAAAGCTGTTTTCCATCAGTAATATGAATTTATGATAAGAAACAACTACAATGATGTCTTCCAGTCAGGCTTCAGACAGCACCACAGCACTGAGACAGCTCTGACCAAAGTGACTAATGATTTACGTTTGAGCAGACACTGGAAATATGCCAGTACTAGTTTTATTGGATCTCAGTGATTGTTGATACAGTTGAGCATGCTATATTACTCAGTCGACTGGAAAACTGGGTGGGTCTCACCCTGCCAGTACTAAACTGATTCAAAATGTACATGAAAAACAGGAAAAGTTTTGTGTCAGTTGGTAAATTCACATCGCAGCCAACAGAAATTGCATGCAGAGTTCCCTGCAGCCAAAATCTATTTAATATCTATATGCTCCCACCGGCCCAGGTAAGAAAGAACAACAACATTAGTTACCATACCTATGCAGATGACAGGCAGATGTATATTACAATGACAGCAGAGACCCCATACAGGCTCTTGGTAAATGCATCGAGAACATTGATGACTGAATGTTTCACAACTTGCTTTCAATTAAACAAAAACAAAACTGAGGTTATTGCCTTTTGGGCAACAAAGAAGTGGTTGGAGGTCTGTACAGAGCTTCAGTCTTTTCATTTAAAACCACCAGCCAGGCCAGAAACTAAGTAAGTCATGGACACAGACCAAAATGACCTACTGTCTGGTGCAGATGACACCTTCTGTCATCTGCATGTCTGGTTTTTGCAGTGTTTAAAATTAGATCAAACTGAACCTTGACTTCTTCTTTTTTTATAAAATGTAGCTGTAGAATAAGAAAGCAGGAAAAGTGAATGAAAATGTTCATTTATTTCTATTTAAATGACACAAGAAGTGTTTTTTTCATAGAGCTTTAGAAATTCTATTTGGAAAATACAAAAATGTGTTTTACCCCCGAAATTACAGGAACTGTTTACATTTTTCTAATAAATTGTGAAAGCAACATTTCTTTAGTTTATGCAAGTTTTCACAGATAAACTGAGATATGATGTTTGATATTTGGATCAGACGGTGTTATAAGGTTTTTTGTAGATTTGTAAAACGTCTATAAGCCTAACTGAAATTAAGATTAGTAATATTTTAATGTGAGGGTGTGATGATTCATAATTTGTGGTTGCCAATCCAATTCATAGCCACTATTGGTTCATTTCGAACGAACAGATTTTTTTTTTAAATGGTTTATTTCAAGCAATCAAATAAGAATAATACACAAAAAGGAAGTTGTGCTTAAACCATATCAGTCCAGCTCAAATCCTGAAATTTACCTGATTTCAAGAATTTTGAGTAAATTATAATGCAAAGTGAGGGAAAACATAAGATCAACAAGATACTGCTGAGAGCATTTTTTCCTCTAATATAAGAACATTTATGTTAATATTGTAGATAAACATTGTATATAATATTGTCAATATTCTTTAAATCAACCATATTTTATCTGTATCAGGAAAAATTGAATTAATATTATTGAATATTAACTCATTTTAAAATAAATGTGGGCTTGGTGAGGTATGGTCTTTTTGAAAATCTTGCTGTTGGCAAAACATTTTTATCCTTTCAAATTATTTGAATTGTTCACACACATATTTTTGCATTCTGCCATCACCTTTCATGCTCACAGTTCCTGCGAACCGCTTTGAAAACACTTTTTTACAAATTCACTAAGAACGTATTTTTAAAGGCTTTTTGAGAAAGTTCCCACTGTTTTCTGTGTGAACAAAAGCAGTTGTGTCAGTTTCCCAAACACAAAGTAGGTCACAAAAGTCAGTCATGACTAAAGTAAATCCGACTTTGACTTCTGGAACCAAAAAGGTGCCATTGTCAGCGCAATTTCAAGCTTCAGCTGCCTAAAAGTGCTAGTTAAAGACCTTGTTCTCAGCCCAAGAGGCAGCCGCAGTGAGGAAGGTTGCTACCACCGATGAGGAGCCGCTGCATGGGCTTGGACAGAGAGGCCATCCGAGTGAGGGACACTGTTATGGTCCAACTTTCAGTGCTATGACAGCTTGGAATTGTATGTTGCATCTTCTAAGTACTGGACAAAAAGATGAAGATTTAAGATGAAGTACAAATTGATCTTCTTCAGCCATGTTGCTTGTAGCTTCAGCTTTTTTTTTCTGTGAAAATATGGCGCATTCTAATTTTATTTATTTTTATCTGATGAATATACCATAAAGGTGGTCAGTGATTGAAGACTAAGCCTACAGTTAAAGTTAAAGGCAACATAAAACAAAAATATTTGCTATTTTTAAGATTTTTTCTCTCTCTAGTCATGGCACATTAGCAAGTGCTGCCCTCTAGAGGACAACGTAAGAACGGCCTAACCCAAACATGATCCATTTCCAAATTCCACTATCAAATATTAAATTAAATTTTCAATCGAGAATTTAGAAGCATTTTAAAATAAAAGTTTAAAACTTACATAAGTCCTCTATTTTTTTTTCAATTGGTAATTCTGTCATCATGATCTATTAAAGTTATAATAGAAGTAATAATGGGTAATTTATACTTTATTATTCATTCAGTTTTTGTTTTGTTTGTTTGTTTTTGGTTGCATTACTCTCCTCAAATAAACACTGAATAGTTTCCAACACACAATCTTTGTAATCAATTATCTTTACCTTTTCCTATTTGGTCTGTTACCTGAAAGTCACGCTGCGTTCACTTCCTCTAAGTTGTCATTTACACTTTTTGTGCTTGTTGCTCTCATTACTGTTTTAATAAATTATATATATATATATATATATATATATATATATATATATATTATATATATATATATATATACTAAAATATGTAATTTGTAAATTTGTTCTGCCGTGTATCCCATCAAGTTTCATATGCCTACACCTACCACAAAGTCTGAAAGGGTCGAGTGACCATAGATTTATCCATATCAAGGTCCAAAAGGTAAATTTTGGTTTTGAGTAATTCATTTTTGTGCTCTAGATCCTGCTTTAATGTGCAGCTGCCCTGAAAAACAGAAATCCTGGGAGAGCATGATGGCTGGGGGACCTCGCAGTCTCAGATCTAATAACAGATTGGTTCATCTTCAGCCTACTGCAATTGATCGGACTCTGTAGAAGCAAGTTTGTGATCGGACGTCTTTATGTGCATCACACAGTAGAGAACAGAGCAGGAATAGAAAAGTTTGCCAAGGACAATTATTCACTTCTTGTTCAATTTTATACCAACTTCATCTTGTCATAAGCATTTCAAAAATACTGCTTGTGCTTTTCTAACAAAAAAAAAAAAAGCATTTGTACATTGTTGCTTGCTGGATTTATATGGAACAGACACTCCACTGCAGCAATACTAGTTATTTATAGACTAGTATAAGAGAGAACGTTACTGATCACTGGAAAGGTTTAAAAAAAAATGTACAAGACACTTGCTAAATTCTTTAATAAAAAGAGAACTTTTAAGAAATCATGTCCTGAAAGACAGTAATGCCTTGGTTTCAGACAGAAGAAAAAATAAACTTAGGTAGCTGATTTTACTCAAGCAACAGATTTTGAAAGTTCTGGTTTAGTGTTAACACTAAGAAGCAATAAGTTGGATTGATTTAAATGTCTTTAAAATAAAAAAATAATGTAATGCATTTATGTTAATGTTTTGTTTTTACCAAAGTCATTGTATGCAAAAGAAAGAAAAAAAAAAATCTAAATTGACGACACTGAAAATTTACCCAATGACTAGGGAAGCTGGATTCATTAATATTGGGGTTTGCAATTTATTCTTAAGACTTTACACAAATCACCACAACCGGGTAAATTTGATTAAGTGTTTATTCAAATGTTTTATCTTGACCGAGCAACAAATGCACAAAAAGACACAAAAAGTTTGTTCTCCAAACTTTAGGAGTCCCAAGAGCGTGCCAAACCGAGGGTTTAGGACTGAAAAGCAGAAACGAATGACAGCAAAAACTTGGAATGAAGTTTGAACACATTTACTAAAAAGATGGCAATAATTAGTCACTTGCAAGTACAAAAAAAAACAAAACAAGAAAAAAAAAATACATGACAAAATTGAATTAATGCTTTGAATGAGTGAAAATATTGTGGTTACATTTCAATATATTATAATCCATTTTAAAATCTCAAACTAATAGCTAGAGTAACGGTTCTGATTGCACTCTGACAGCAAGTTGTCAAGTAAGCAACGTGTGGAAGTTCTTATAAATACAAGAAATACTGAATAAAAGGAGACAAGTTTGAACTTAACGTTTTCAAAGATTGGAGCAAGTAAATGGTAAAGATTTGTAAACTTTAAAATGAATTCTAATACTGCAGGATAAAAACACCTCATGGTGTTTTTTCAGACATTTTACTAGTGATTCATCAATATGCCAACAATTTTTAACATCTTCACTAAAAAGTGATGTCACTGAATTTTTTTCTTCATCTTATTTCAGTTTTGTGGCAGCTACACAAGTATTGCACAGAGATTGACTCAACTGTCAAAAAATAAAAATAAAAGCATAGGAGTCTTTTGTTTTCAATAAATCGGAATGTTCTTGATTTGCACAGCATGAACACAAGCAGCCTCGGTCCCACTACGAGCTGAATTCAGCACATTTTGGGAGGAAATGTGCTTTTATGGAGAAAGTTCTAAATCAAAGCAGATGGTTTAGAGTTTTGCAGTGTTGAGGTGGGTCACAGCTGATATTTTCTGATTCATGCTCCACGATTAAAACATCTTTCCACTCTTTTTTTCCCCCTCGAGTGTTGTATGAGCTAAAAGCGGGTCTCCCTCCCAGCTCGAGTGAATGGGTGGAGGCCTGCAGTGTCTCCCATCATCCTGTCAGGTGACCTACCAGTCCAGGATGCAGGCCTGGTTTCATTACATCAGGTCGGTGAAGCTGGGGCATGTAGAGTTGTGGGGGGGCTCCGGGATAGCCAGACGGTGGGTAGCCTTGAGTGGTAATGGGAGAATGTGCCAGGTTGAGTGGAGACGCACTCTGCTCATAGTACTGGATATCGCCCTCCTCATCTAGGGGCAAGGCCAAACGCTTTCCTTTTTGTCTCCGGTTGCAGAACCAAACACGCACCACCTACCAGGAACAGCGTTTTTAATAACATGCAGCAAGTTTTTGAATGTTTTGAGCAGAAATCAATTTTCTTACGTCTCTCTCCAAACCCAGATCGTCTGATATGTGTGTGATCTCCTGAGTATTTGGTTTAGGGCACTTGATGAAGTACGCCTCCAGAGCAGAACGCACCGCTCCCTCCAGACTGGTCCTCCGCTTCCTCTTCCTGGTGTCAGCAAATACGCGCTCAATTTTGTACATCTAAGCAAACAGATTGAACAGTTAAAATTGTAAACACGCATTTTAGCTGTGATATATTTGCCACTAGGTGGCGTTTCACAAAAACAGGTTATTTGAATTAGCCCAGCTGGAAGTTCAGCCAGCCAAAGCTTGAAAAGGCCAGCTCCATCAAGCCTGGTCATGTTCTCTTGTCTTTTAAATTAGTTTGCTGGCGTCAAAAACAAAAAAAAAGTAACTTACGTCCTGGGGATTTTCTGAAGTCTCTGCTTCATCTAGCCATCTCTGGAGAAGGGGCTTCAGCTTGCACATGTTCTTGAAGCTCAGCTGTAAAGCCTCAAAGCGGCAAATTGTTGTCTGGCTGAACATCTTACCTGTGAAAAAAGGAAAGATTGTCACATTTTCCCCCCAGAAAAATGGTGTAGATGCTGCTCATTCTCGAGCTTATGCTTGTAGATTGGAACATAGCAGCAACACTCTGGGTCCCACCATATAGATTCCCCAATGCAAGGCCAACATCTGCTTGCGTAAAACCCAAAGTGATCCTTTTGTGTTTCAGCTCCTTGGCGAACTGCTCCAGCTCCTCTGTTGAAAGGTTCTCCTGATAAACGAGACAATCACAGAGTTTTAGAGATTTGGCTCTTTAGAATGATCCTATAATCAGAAGTTGGTCATGACTAGTTGTATGTATTGACCTGTACCTCCTCAGAGTCGCTGCAGCCCCCACTGGATGACCCGCTGCTCCGCGTGGAGGTTGGGTTCTGCGCTTGCGGCTCCGCGGCTCCTTGAGACGAGTTTACGCCAAAGAAAGCCGGGGCCCCTGGGGCCGCGTTGTTTGGGGGCGAAGGAGACATGGATGGGGAGGGTATGGAGGACATCGTGGGGAGCTGGTTGCTGCTTCCAGGTGGCGCAATGTGGGTGATCCCGGGCCACAAGGACGGATTCCAGGCCGCAGGGTAGAAGACCCCATGGGGCATGGGCGCAGAGGACGTGGGGTACTGCTGAACCCTCATCTCCGTTGAATACTCCTCATCCGTGTCCTTCTCAATCTTGATTTCGGGCATTTTGATCTGTTCTCGGGTCTGGGCTATTGGGGGGCTGAGGTTAGAGGGCTGGGTGGCTGCAGTCGCGCCGGGTACCTGGCCAGTGTACTCGGGCGCAGCGAACGGATACCAATGCTTCGGTTGGCCGAACTCCCCAGCCTGCAGCTCGGATCCCCGGTAGTCACTAGTGACGTGGGGAAACGGGAAAAAGCCCTGCGTGGATGCGGGCGTGATGCCGCCATAAGTGGGCTTGTTGTAGAGCAGGCCCGGATCCGTTAGCATAGGAGAGAAGTGGAAAGACGAGGAGTTGCCCAAACTTTCCTGATCCAAAACCTGGTTGCAAGCCCGGCTGAAGTCGTAGGTCCGGACTTTGGACCCGGGGCTGTGCGGCCTGTCAGACATCTCCCCTGCAGTTTCTGAGGAGAATTCCAGAAAAGCAAAATGTTACAAACTTTCTTTGTCATTATTCAGTGTTTACCCGTTTTTTAAATCGCAAAAATTACGCACAAACATACCTGAAAATGGCGCAGCTTTTTAGTGAGACATAACCAAAGCTGCGGCGGACTCCATTAAGCCCATAAGATGCAGCTCACCTTCAAGCTCAAATGATCATCTGAGCTTCTGGCCCCACAGGTTTTCCCAATCAGGACGGAGGGAGCGTGAGGTCCCCATTTCTCCTCTCTCATTGGCTGACGCAGACAATTGCGCACAGCTGATTACGAGTTTGTGAATGACCTTGATTCCTCCCAGAGATCTTTCTCATGAGCAGATCTTTTAATGTTTTTTATGGGATGTATACCGAACAAACATCACAGACTTTAATAATTCATTTTGAAAACATATTTACATTGCTAAACAGGCCCTACTTCTATAAATACATTTTCTAACACTAAATTGCTCACCTTGTCATGAATTATAATGATGCGTTTGTTTAAATTATTCATCTGTCATGGCTTTGAAATGAAAATCTCTTCAGGTCTGAGCTTTAGTCTGAATCAACCCATTAAATAATAACATTGTCCTGTTATCAGAGACATTTACCTAATTAGTTAAGATGCCATAACCAGTGGGGAATTTGAGGTTTTGGCTCAGAAAGTTTATGGAGAAGGAAATGGCTTTTATTTTGAAAATTGAAGATAAACTAAGAATAAAAGTTAAATGTGTTTTTATCTTTCTATAATCATTTTTCTGTTTATTAAACACTAGTTATTTTAAGTAACCAAAGCCACAAAATTACAAAGTGACAAAAAAATAGGTAAATCATACATTAATATCTGAGGCGCTTAAATTCTTGCACTGTTCAAACGCTTTTTATTTCTTTAACCAAATTCTTAGGTCATTCATTCATTTATTTAAATAGTGGTTTCATTTACCCAAATTTATGCTTTTTTTCCTGTTTTTTTCCTAAAATAAAACATTTGATACAAAAGTTGGTCTCTTTTCAGCCTCTGTTTTTTTTTTTTACCATGCTGTTTTGTTTTTTTCCATTATCTGTTGGTGGCATGGACCATCACGGAAACCCTTCTGCTTTCAGGTGAAGCTCATTCACCTTTTGATCGGCAGCCATTCAGTGGCCTGCGTGGCCGCGGTGCAGATGCGCTCCCCCGGCGTGAATACTTGGGCGCAGATTGCGGCAGGAAGACGCACTGCGGGACAGGAGAGGGGGTGCCATTGTACGACGAGGCCCCGGGGCACCCCGTGGCTCTCAGATCCCGAGTTGCGATGGTCGACCATTAGCTCCTTTTCACATCAGAACAATAAGTCTCAACCCTTTGATTCCGGCCTACACCGACGACCCCTCTACCCCCTCCCCTCTCCATCTGACTGGAGTTTCGCTCTGGTCCTGCCCTGGCATCCAGTCCCAAATGGCCTGAAGGTCCAAAACTGGTCTGTGGAGCAACATTTCTGCAGGTGTCGCAGCCAGGTCTTCTGGAATGTGTCTGAAAGTGTTGGATTGTTCACATTTTTACCACATGACGGCAGTTGATTCCAGATTAGAGATGTCCAAAAGGGAAACTCAGGTGGGTTTCCTGAAACCTGCCAGAGTTTTTCTCTTCACCGAAAATCCAGACTCACAAGCAGAGAACCTTCTAGCTTTACAGAGATCTGACTCCATCCACACAAGCATTATCCTGGGCCATGGACTTGAGAGAAGAATTGTCATGCAAAAGGGAATAGAGATACAGACTGCAGGCTGGGCCTGAGAGAAAGGGACAACAGAGCCTGAAGAAGGGAGGAGGGGGTCAGCTTTGAATGGCTTTGGTACAGTCAGGGGGGAGATGTTGAGAGGAGGATTTGGCTGAAACCCCCACAGATGGCTCAGATCTTGTCTTCTGCAGGTTTTTTTTTGTTCTTTTCAAGTGACCTCTTCTTCGAGGATCTTCCAGAAATGAGGAAAACTTTTCAAGCTCAGATAGAAAGTCAGACCAAAGGGGGACCTGGTGGTACCAGTTCTAGATTTAACAGTAATAGATTGCTTTTGCTGTAACATAGCATGTGTATAGTATTACTTCTTAAATGTTTGCAATTCTCACTGAGTACAGAGTATTATAACAGACTTACCACACAAAAATAAATTTAAAAAAATGAATGAATAAATTAGTTAAAATCTATTTATTTGCTCTTACTGAGTATAACTTTTATTATTTTGACTTAAATGACTGAACTAATTTTCCTGTTTGGCTTTGCAGACTCAGACTCTTTTATACCTGTCTAATAAATCTGACTCAACTTCTATCCATCTTCAGAACTCGCTCAATCTCCTTGGGAGTTATGGAGTTGCTGGAGCTACCCTGGCTACTTTTGGGCAAAGGCAGGGTTCACCCTGGACAGGTTGCCTGTTGCAGGGCCGGATTCTCACGTAGGGGCAATTTAGAATCACCAATGTTTGTGAATGAATGAATGTTTTTTTTTTAAGAATGCCGGAAGAAAAGCATGCAACTGCACACAGCAAGGACCCAATCCAGATTTGAACAAGGGTCTTCTCACTATGAGGCAACGGCGCTGACCTACACCCCCCTACAGCCCTAGACTAATGGTATTTAGTGATATTACAAGAAAATCCTTTTTCCATCTGCCATCCAATGTTGTATTGTTTGTAACTCTGGTAGCATGATGTCCCCTCCCTTCATTTCAACAAGTGTCATATTAGCATTCAGCTATAACTGTCAACACTGATCTGGGAAAGCAACATTTTAATGTGAGCGATTACTTTTGAACAAATGTAATCTGTATTATTCTATTAAAGCACAACACTTAATGCAACATGTACTTGGATGTTCTCCTTTTTTTGACACTTTTTCATTTGCAGTAATTGTGTTATAGAATGAATGTATTTAGGTTGGAATAGTCAGAAACACACTTCTCTGCCTAATTAAATCACTTGAATTCCTAGGATTTATGAGGGGAATTCTGCCCTGATTCCCTACAAGGACTTTCTTTTTAAATTTGTTGTTTTTATTTTGTTGGCAGGAACACAACTTGATTTTAAAAGTTATGTATAAAATCTCACATAAAAAAAACAAAACAAATTTAACCATAAATGTACGTTTAGCTGTAACTGTCAATTTTAGTTCAAACAAAACTATTTTTGATTTAAAAAAAAAACATTTAAACTTTGTTCAAGTGTAATGTCTGCTGGCAAAGTAAATAATATGTAATTGCATATCACACACACTTGTTTTAGCTGATCTGATAAAGTACCAACATCAAAATTCCACCCCCCCTGTAGAGCAGCACAGTCGTCCCCCACAAACAAGTCTGATGGCTTCTTGATTTTGCTCCCAACGATCCTGCCTTTGACACCCACCTTCACAGGCACTCCACCCACCCAGGTCTTCAACTGGGGCCCAATGGCTGCCTTCCTTCCACTGTCCGCCAGCACAAAGGCCTTTAATGGCCTTTGGCATTAGGCTCAATGGGGGCAGAAGGCCGATGCGTCCCCTCCCCAGCACACACGAGCTCACAAAAGTACACGGAGGAAGACGAAGGCAGTTTCTGCTGACCGCATCCACACCAAACACTAGAAAATACTAATTTGACGTAAAATACATGAAAGAAAAAGTTTTACTGGAATAAAAACAAAGTCGGGGAGCAAACATCTGTTAGATGGCTTTATTATTCTTGATTTCCTTTTCAACTGTGCCACATTTTGCTTTAGCTCGGAGAAATAATTGTCACGACTAGATTATTAATTAAATTCCTCTCATGTGTTTTGGGCATTTTTAAAAGTTCATTTTAAAAAGTTTGGCCACAGTTAAATGTTCTGATTTTTCCACATGAAAATGTACTTTTTTTATATAAACCAACTAGATTTAGACCTTAAATGTGACGTTAAAAATAAAAAGGTGAATTAATCTGTTTCTTTAAATGAGGCAGATAAAAAAAAAATATATCCTTCAACATAAGCAAGAAGAATCAGTAACCTTTTTAATCTTCCTTTTTTCTTTGGATGTTAAGGAAGGTGCATATATATTTGTATCTGTCGCATAAATATATCAAAAGAGGAACTGGAGTCTCTTTTACTCGTATGTGGTAAAAATTTATTTCCAATCTTTAGTCTGCATGTACAAATATCTATAAAAAGTGAACACCATCACTCTTCTGTATGTACATCTTGCAGCACAACGATAGCTTGGGGACAGTGAGAATTTAAGGGGGTTAGTAATACATGATCACAGCAAAACATTCATCCATCAGGAGCCACCTTTACTGAATATTGTTCCTGTGTACGACAGGATACAAGCAACACATAGAGAATAGTTCCTTTGGCATGATTTCAACATATTACAGTCAAACCATGCAACAGTCATGAGTAAGCACTTCCATTTTAATCTGTAATGACACATCAATAAACTATCATCCTACAATGTTCAGGAGCAGCTCCTCTGACCTCTGGAGGAGCAAAACAGCAACAAGAATTTGCTAATTCTTATGCAGAGATTGGGACTTTTTTTTTTCAGAAAGGCATTCCAGATTTGATCTGGAATATTTCCTGGTTTGGAATGTGGTTGAGCCATAAGAATAAAAATAAAAAAGAATTAGGAATACTATTATATTTGTCAGTGGGATATAGAGTGTCAGGTTTTTATAACATTCTTTGGAAACAGCTGCATAAATATGCAAAAAGATAGAAAGAAAGAAAAACACAACATTTAAACAAGAAAGACGACAAAAGACATGTAACAGGAGCAAATAAACATTAAAAGACAGGGTTTCTCCAAAACAGTGAGAGAAATAAATTAACAGGAGACCCTTGATTTATAGAAGTGATCCTAAAAGCTTTAGTGGGGCAGATATGTTAAAAGACAGAAAGAAAACAGTCGTTCTATCTCTTCATCTTTGATTTCATGCAGTGTGAAACACAGAGCTTCCCTCCTTCCAAATGTTGTGTCTCAATGAATGTGTGTCTGTGCGTGAGTAGTATTTGTGAAGTGTTGAGTCTTCACTTTTTCTTCTCCTGATATTCCATAGTCGAGTCGTCAAACAGAGGGTTCTTCACCTCCATCTCTCCAGTCTGTGGAGAAGAAAATGAAGCACGTTAGTTTCGGAAATGCGCGTCAAAGAGCAAGAAGGCGCGTGTCGACCCACCGGGGCAAGTCCGGGGCACTCGTAAACTGTGAAGCCACCTCCCACTTCCTCCTCATCGGACGTGAATTCACTGTCAACGGGCTTCTGCTCGGGCTTGTTACTAAAGACAGAAAACAAAGTTATAGTATCAAGATTCAGATAAACAAGGAACCCAAAAGGGAGAAAAAGGACTCACTTCCCCATGGAGATCATCTGTTGTTTCTGATGTTTATAGTGATACATTTGTGCACTTTTAGCAAGAGTGTTATCTCCCATCTGCAGATAAAAAAGGAAATGGAAGTAAGAAAATTTACAGAAACCTGGACGCGTTGGGACTGATATCCATGTGTGTAAAGAAAAAAAAGAGGTTAAAAGGGACAACAGGTGGAAAAAAGTGCGTCACTCACCGGAGTAGCAGTGGTTTTAGCAGAAGAAACGCCCGTTCCTTTGAAAGCAGGGTAATCTACCTTCTCAGCAAGACGCGATTCCGTTTGTAACCTGTAGGGGGCACCAAAAAACAACATCCCATGCAATTTAAAACCACCAAATTCAACAGTCTTTTACTGAAAGTATTTCAAAAAGCAATCTTTACAGTCAGTCTGTTATATGCTGCATTCTTAGATTATACATACATGCATATCTAGATTTTAATTCAAAACCCACAAAAAATGCACATTAAAGCCCAACAAATATTCATATATTTACATAAATCCTCATTTATTTTAGTGTTTACTCACTTGACATAACAGGCGACAGCCATGATCACAGCCACAGTGCCCATCACCACAAAGACTGACACCAAAACTGGAAAATGTAGACAAGAAAGAGGACATTTGAGGCAGAACTACAGGTGTGTGGAAATCCTACAATTTAATGCTAGACAAAGTTAAAGGTTCAAAATTGCAGTTGCCCTGAGTTAATAAGTGTTGTATTCATTAAAATAATGCAAGACTTTCAGAAAATTGTGACATTTACAAATGAAGAAACACTTTAAGAAGGCACAAAATAGGAGGTGATAAACAATAGATTTGACTTTATGCTACAAACATATAATTCTACTCACTGATGATAATGTTGTCATTTTTGGAAGTCTGCACGACATGCGGGCCGCCGTGGCCGATGGCCCCCTTGACCTTGGACTGAAGAGTTGTTTTGTTTGGAAGGTCAGCTGTGGTGTGGCGTGGAGCTTCGGTGCTGGTCAGCAGGACGTCGGCCAAGAGTCTGTCCTTCAGTTTCCAGGTGTCCGTCAAGCCCTCTTCACGGTCTCTTTGAACGGAGAGGAAAACTGCAGGAGGAGCAGCAAATGTACACGACAGATCAACCAGGGTACAGAATACCTTTAAGAAAAACAGATTCACATTTCAAGCGACTAGAAAAAGAATCCATAAATGGGTAACAGCAACATTAAGTGCAGTTTTATGGGCTATAAAGAATCCCGAAGAAGTTTTTTTTACACAAACTGAGCATTAATTGCTAATAAAACAGACTTTCTGACTGTGTTTCTTACCTGGTTTCTGTTTGGTTGGTTTCTTCCTGATCTTTTCTTGTTTTGCGATGAGATCGATCTCTTCCTCCAGGTCAGAGAAAGTTTTCACTTTGCCTGAAAAAAGTACAATAAATGAAACATTTGGAATTGACTGAAAATGGTGTTTTTAACATGTTCTTGTGGCATTTTCACATGATGGAGGACATGTATGATCAAAATTGGACTAAACATTGCATTTCTGAGTATTTCTTAATTCAATTAGTTGTGAATCAGGGGCAGACACAAAATTTGTTGTTACTTATGAAATACAATGTTGAACCAGTAATGTTAGATTAGGGGTGTGAGGGTTTAAACATTTTGGCTTAAAACAGCATAATCACAATTAAACGACCACTGGGGATGCTTTTAAAAAAGATCCCCACCAATAAAAACTGGAGTGGGACTTTAAGGATGAAAAGATTCAGGATTTCAAGAACAAAAAGAAAAGCATTTCTGTTTTTCTGATCTTGTATTAGAATATCCTTAATCTTTCTTCAGACGTCATGGACAGGGAGTGTGCCCATGCCTGTTGTTTGTTTGGGAAACTGGTAAAAAAAAAAAAAAAAAGGAGGGGGACAATTCTGAGCTTTTAATAGCCCTGTAGGCCAGACAGCGAGCCACATTCCTGCAGGACAGTTGAGGGCTCCAGGGCGACCAAGATCGACAGTGTGTGTGTGGCCAGGGGAAGGAGCACTCCAGGGGGCAACAGCCATCAGCCAAAAACCTGGCTTTACTGTGCCTCACTCACTACATCCACAAAAGACCCTGAGGCCCGCTGTTAATGGAGGTGATCAAAGAGCTAAATGTCACCCAAAGAAACAGCACAAAAACCCAGAAAGAGGAGAAGTGTGCGAGCGTGACTCCATTTTGGACTACTGTCATCCACTCAACATCGCTGGCCAGAACTTGAAGAGGTGTGGAGAAAGACATTCATGTCAAAAGTGCTAAGAAACCAAGAAACCAGGCCAGCACATCCATCCACACACAAGCGCTTGCTGCACCTCCAGCGCATTAAGAGATTACAGTCACTTTCAATCCAGAAGGCGGACCATCTGGCTGAGCCAATGCTCACGATATGACATGCCCGCACTTTCACTGCCTGCTTTGTTATTTTCTTACCCCCCCCTCCACTAATGGCCATTTAGTGTGCTCCATAGCAGGTGTCTGTGGAGGCGGGATGCACCATCTGTACTTTGCAGGTGGCTGAGAGCTCCAACTGTGCCTGTGAGCTCACCAGGAGTGTGTGTGTGGCAGCAAAGGTTTGAATATTAAAAGGAGACACACACTGACACGTGAGCCATGATTTGTAGGAGGTGTTTGGAATGTTACTGACAATCTGCAGCCACATCCACAAAGAACTGGACACGTTTAGTGTCTTTAAAGCCAGATCTGTTATGTCACCTTTGGCCAAAGAGCATAAAATGTAAAAAAAAAAAAAAAAGGGGGGGATTGGGGGCATGAGTGAGTGGATTGTCACACACCCTCTGAGCATGCACACCTTTCCCCGTACGAGAGAGATTCGTCACCGGGTTGATAATGACCCATAACCTCTTGGGAGCACCTGGGGGGGGGGGGGGGGGGGGGGGGGGGGGGGCTCCTGGGTACAACAAACAAACACTAAACATCCCTACGTGGATTGTGGGTCGCACACACTTGTGCTGTTTTCTTTTCCCACTTAAAAACCATTCATGTTTTTTTCTTCTCACAAGTTTACGACTGCACGGGTGCACCCCCCCCCGTGCTACGTTTAGGTCTGCAACAGCGTGAAAGTAAAACTGAATATTTTCAAAATAAAAATAACCACTTTCCCCAACATCTAAATAACATTTATTTTTACTATTCATAATCCTCATTTATGTTATATTTTTATATCACAATTTAAAAAAAAAAACTTTTAGAGAATTTCAATATCCTAGAAGATTACACATTTTCTCCCCTATGACAACAGCAAACTTAAATTATTAAATTATTGTTGAAAACACATAAGTATTTAAGCAAAAAAGAAATATTTTAGATCCACAGTAATAGTAAAAATTGCAGAATTAAAATACAAGGAATTCTACAAGTGCTTTTTTTATTCATCAGTGAGCTTTGCTGCCCTCTAGTGGCGATTTCCGTATTACAAGATCAAAACTACTAAAGAACTGTTCAATCTGCCTGCTTTCTCACAAAACAAATGGTTTTCAAATTTGACATCCAGCTTGAATTCCATACTTTTAAAAAGTAAAAATGCATCTATCCTAATGAAGATGGTGACAACTGAGCTACATAACATAAAAGCAGCATTTATTCATTTAGCCTGATCCTAAACTGAAGATGTGAAGATCACTCCTCCAATTAAAATCTCAGGATAATTGGATTGTGTATCTCATGACTGGGGCTATGGCTCATAGTTCTCCCTGTTTGATGAGAACTGTCGCAGCTGAGCCCACAGCATGGATCTGTAAATGAAACCCTACAGCTCAGTTTCTCAGTAAACAGCCTCACCTACCTGTAAAATGATATTTCAGAAAATTGGTTCACCCGTCTGCCAATATATATTTGATAGCTCCAAAAAGAAAGAAACCAAGAAGAAAATGTATCTTAGTTATGAATACATCTGCTTTTACACCAATACATTTAAAAGAAAATGTTTCTCAATTCCCGTTTTAATTTTTTATAGAAATTCTGTTTTCAGTTTACTTAGAAAAATAGAAAAAATATCTAATATACAAAGTGGGAGATCCATATAAGAGGCAATTTACAGAAAGTGGATCTCATCTCTTTTCTTTTATTTTGAAAAGGTCTTGCTTTTTATAAATTTTCTAGGCGGAAACAGCAAAACCTCTGCAGAACATTTGCTCAAGGTACAAAAACAAACAGAAGTATGACCCGCTTAAACAAAAAAGGGGCAAAATGAATCATGAATAGTTATATAGCGCATGCCAGAGATAAAAGTTTGTGTGTAAATCTCCTGAACACCTTCAACCCACAGCACTCGGACAATGTTAACATCCATTCCCCTTGCTGCTTTAAGTGGTTGGACTGGACTCTGAGGTAAACTCTGTGTTTACCAACGGCAGAGAACACCTCCAAGTCAAATACAGACTCATTCCACTAAGGCTGGAAGCAGCGCCGGCCTCACTTGTTCTCCTACTGTCAACAGTGCCGTGCATCAGCTGACAGCATCAGTTTTCCAGTCATTCTCTTCAGGGCTGAATACAACTGTCCCACTAAGAAAAAAAACAATTATGACTGAAAAAAAAAGGATGGACAAAAGCTTTCTGAACATGGATTCAGATGAATAAACTCCCCCGAAAATCAGATTATATAAAAAGATTCCCAACAGTCACAGCAGGTGTATAAGAGACACTTCCCTGAAATATTGCATGTTGGGTCACAGCCAGGAAACAAGTTACATATTTTTCCATCCATCTTTGTAGATAAAAGTTACATGACAGAGCACAGAAGTGAATACAATTAGGTTGAAGGTTTTGTAGGTTTTCACATTACTTCCTTCTACCTTATTTCACATGTTGACAGCCTCCTACATGACAAATGGTGAAATTATCTTTTGATTTGATATCGTCACCTTTAATATGACATGTTTAAACATCAGTCAGAGTCATGAGTCCTTACAGTTTGTGTTAAAGCCAGGGCTTAGTGACATCAAATCTGACCAAGATGGCGGCGACTTAGCCATGAAACTGGCTTCAAATCAGCCCGATTCAAATCGTCAGCGCTTGCTTCGTAGATCTCTTCAGAGACAGATGCTAGTTTCCCTTCAGCTTTCTCCAAAACCACAACAGAAAGCTTCTCCAGTAACCAGGTTTCCTCCAGAAATAAGATTACTTAAGAGCTTGTATAGAAACCAACTGAATTTAAAGATGCAATTTATCCAGAGTAATGCTATTAAACTGTGACAGAAACAGCTGCCTTCCAGCTTTTTATTCCCCTAAGACCCACGCACCTCTACAAAAAAACAAAACATGCATCTTTTTTTTTTTTCAACGGTGAAGCCTTTTGAATCTTATTTGTTAATGGAGAGTTCTGGGGATCAGTGCCCTCTGGGCTCCAGTTCATGGTTTATATAAGGGGATTTAAATCCTGATGGACGATGTTCATAACGCCACACGATCCCATCGGCCTAAGTCCACTGTTGGATGGTGTAACACGCACAGTTTCAAACAAGCATGTGTTCATACAAAAGGAGGCAAGTTCCTTTCATGATCCACACATCCTTTCCTCTCATCCGTTCCTAAATATTCGGCATGCATGCCAGTAATGCAATGACATGGAAATCAGAAATTAGATTTCCTTTTTTTTCCCCTGATTGAATCATATTAGATTTAGTGATGGGAATGAAGGGCAACAGCGAGGGAGAGATGTCATCCCCGTGATTAAGGCTGCCAGTGTGGGGGCGGTGCAGGGAGGTGGGGGAGTATGTGCTGCAGGGGCGGGGCAGGATTAAAGAGAGGGGGGGGGGGGGGGGGGGGGACTGACGGTGCCTGAGCCGGAAAAGAAAATGGAAGAGCAAAAGCTGTGACACATGAGGCAGGAAAGAGTCTTATAATCCATCACAGATACATTTTCTCAAGTCATTTCTTTCTTTTCAGCTCAGAACAAACTTGTAAAGACAAACTAAATCTTTGGTGTGTTCTAGGGGTAAACATGATCTAAATATCAAAATCAGAATTCAGTCTGTTTCTAAGCATGACTCTGCAATATTTGCTCATCCCTCACCCACCTGAGATGACTTTTATTCGGAGTCGTCTGCCTGCGTGGCGTCTGGATTTAACTGGGATTTGCTTCAGCACCGTTCTACTTTTGCTTTGAATGGATCACATGTTTCAGTCAAACCTTTTCATCTGAAGCAGCACAAAACCTTGCAGATTTGACCCCAATCAAACTATTGTCATTTGATTTGTTAAAGTCCCCCCTGATCATCTTTTGATCAGTTGTACAAGCGTTTCCAGTGGTCTGATAGTTATGATTGTGCCGTTTTTAGTCACAACCTAAAAACCAGAGTCGTTTTCAAGGACATAGTTTCTGCTGCACGGCAGTGGTTTATTCGAAATTCCCCTCTGAGCTGTGGGCAGGTCCGCTGGTGTAGAGTAAGCTTGCCCCCACTTGGCATCATGCATTTGCTCTGCCCCACGCTAACATTACCAGTGCAACAACAATGGCGAGTAATATCAGAGCAAGTGTCTACAAGTAGATGCATCAGGATGGAGTGGAGCAGGGGGCTTGTGGCTTGTTGTTGTTGCTGCTTTTACGTCACACCTACAAGCTTTTTCAAACTGCATTTTTTTTTCTGCTCCTGAATCACAACCACTTTAAAACAGAAAGACTCAGAAATACAATTTTAAGCTTCATTTTCTTTATCATGGGGAAAATTCCACGAGAACATGTTACAACACTAAAAACACTATTTTCATGGGAGTGGGTGTTTAACCATCTAATGATTGTTGTTGTTGGAGCACCGACCCCCCCCCCCCAAAAAAAAACCTCCTAAAAAGAACTTAATGCATTCCAAAATATCAAGACGCTATTGCAGAAAATCTCAAATCTGGCTTAATGGAAATAATAGAAAGAGACAGAGCAGTCTATTCCTATTTTCTTCCATTCCTTTCAATGTTTTTTTAAACATGCATCACTTGTAAAGTGTGACATGTCCTAAACAGTTTTAGCTTATTCTACACGATGAAACATTATGAGTTTAATGCCCTCCAGGTCTTGTTTTTATCAAAAATGGTTTATATACTTTTAAGTCAAATACATTTAGAGACCATTTTCAAGTTTTTGTCTGTCATCCTAAATTTCATATTTATCTAAATACATTTACTTGAATTTTAATTTTACTTTTAAGGGACTTATGGAAGCAAGACAAAATATAAAGTCGCTTTTATATATAAATTAAAAAAAATGTAACTGTCTATTTTTATTCTGCAATAAAACAAAATCAGTTTATGTCCACAGAGGACGCCATGTGCGTCCTGAGCAAAGACTGCAGCGTCCAGAAGATCTAAGATTTACTTTCTGAGATGCACAAAGTGGAGAAATTGTAAAAATTGCTAAAAAAATATTCTACAAAGTTAAAATTTTTTCTCAACTTTGAGGACCCAGTGTTAAATATTTAACTTTTATATTTTGAGGACAAATGTGGCTTTTTTTAATCCGTCTTCCTCACTCAAACATTTTAATTTTTTCTAAAATAAAAATGTTCTTCTGTCGTAGAGTAATAAATACTAGCCCTTTTTGACTAATAAAAGTAGACTTTTTACTTTTTTTTGGTCTTTTCTTCTTTTGAGCGACTGCAATATGCTTCCATAATCATTAGAATGTAGAGCAATCTCTTTGAAAAAGCTTTTTTTGGATGTTGATATGATTTTTTTCTCGCCAAATCATAAAAAAAAATTATATGTAGTCAACTACTTCTTAGTTTTAAAATAAAACGCTGCAGGCACAGGACATTTTCAGACAAAGCATTAAAATTGCAGCATTTTTAAAATGTTGTGAGCATTTCTGGTGAGAAGTGTGCACTTGTGTGTTTGTGGCCATACCAAGTTTGCGTGGCACACAGCGTCCATCCTCAGCCTCCTCATGTGAAGGTAAGCAGGGGCCACATTCAGAGCCGGCTTTGCAGTTGACCCGTTTCTGATTTTGACAGACGGACCGGGACGGGCAACCGGTCCAAGCTGGGGGAGGAAAGAAGTGAACATGATTTGGTGAGTGCTCTAACAATAATCAAAATGAGTTTATACAGGAGGATTTCAGCAAGGTAAGGGGAGAAATCCTTCACATTCAAAGAAAACAAAGAAAAAGAGGATGATGAGTTGGCTTTGCTGCTCTAAAAATGGGATTTAAAATGGGCTTGGATGTCACAGCGAGAGCCGCAAAACTATAAATACGGATATTTTAAAGGCATATTTTCACAAATCAACGTCAATGTTTTCGAAGCACTAAAAACAAAACATCTTTCTGTCCAAAACAATTATGTAGCATAGGAGTAAAAAGTGATCCAGACCTCCTTTGTATCAGACAGGTTAGATAACCACTTGACCTGCTTACTGCCAGGTCAATTATCAACTGTTCTACTAATTTAATGCCATTAAGAAGAATTTGTTGGAAAAGGGGAAATCAAAGTAACCGTTTTTGGACCATATAGCAATCACAAGTACCCAGAGAACATCCAGAAACATGCATTATCTACACAGCAGGACCACAGGTCAGAAACCTTCTCGTATGTGTTTAATATTTAATAATAATAATAAACATACAAGTAAGCAAGGCAGCAAGCAAGCAGGAAGCGTGCACAGAGCCGCACAGTGGTCTTTGGAAAAGGAGGGCGGACTCCATCAGAGCACATAATGAGTCCAGCACTTCTGCACCACAGGCCATCTAAAGGTGAATGGCACGGCAGGTGTCCAAACAGAAGGTGAAACGAGGCCCGAGGATGAGGAAAGTGCTTTTGAGGGCAGTGCTGGAGAGTCTGGTATATAGAAAGCATTCATGTAAAAAAAAAAACGGGAAGGGTTTAAGTTTAATTTGATGACTTTTGTCTGAAATATTTTGGATTATTGTTGAACCAAACCAAATATATGGATAAGAAATTGTCTTGAGTGAATGGTCATTGATATGACCTTTTTATTTTCTCTTTTGTACTTTTCATCAGGCAAAGTGAGAAGATGACTCAAACTTCTGAACGACTCATGACAACCAAGAACGCAGAATCAAAATTGAAATATTAGGGAAAACATGTCCTCTAAAGGTGGAAACCTCAAATAAGGAAGTGTTGTTGACTTAAATACTGATTATATATGCATCTTCTCTGTGTTTGGCTGCTCCTTTAGGGGTCACCACAGTGAATCATCCACCTTCATCATAAAACATACTTCACAGAATTCTCACTCATACTAACCACGCTCATGTCCTCCTTCCCTACATCCATGAATCTCCTCTTTGGCCTTCCTATTGTTTTTTTCCTTTCTTCCCTGGTAGCTCCATCTTCAGCATCCTTTTACTGACACACTACACTACCATCGTTCTTCCTCTGAATGTGTCCAAACCATCTCCATCCGCTCTCTCGCATTTATCTCCAAAACATCTAATATGATGGATTCATTCCTGATCCAATCCAATCTCATCACTCAACATCTGCAGCTCTGCCTCCAGTCTCTTTCTCAAACCAACAACATGGCTGCTCTCACCACAGTCTGCTACACCTTTCCTTTCATTCTTGATGACACTCTTGTCACAAATTACACCTGAAACCGTTCTCCACCACCTCTTTCCAACACTTTCTGATGTTCTGGACTGTTGACTCTCCAAGTACTTTACGTCGTCCACCTTCTTCATCTCTGCTCCCTGTTACCTCACCGTTTCACTTGAGTTCCTCTCATTTACACACAGATCTTCTGTCTTGCTGCTGCTGACCTTCAAACCTCCACCTCTCTAGACGTCCCCCCATCTGCTTCCTGCTTTCAATAGATCACAGTATCATCTGCAAACATCATGATCCACACAGAATCCTGTGTAACTTCATCTGTCCATCACCATAGAAACAATAAGGAGCTCAAATCGGATTGTTGGTGCAGTCCCACCTTCCCCTTGAAGACCTCAGTTACACCCACCACACATTTCACTACTGTCTTAAAGATCTCATTAACAACTCCAATGTTCTTCACTACCAATCCAGACCTCCTCCAACAAAACACAGCTCATTTCTCTCTGTATTCTGTCATAGACTTTCTTCAGATCAACAAAGACACAATGCAGCTTCTTCTGACTTTGTCAATTATCTCCAGAAGCTTGCTTCATGCAAACATGGCATTATCTTCTTTGGCTTGAAACCATACTGTTATTCACAAATGCTCACTTCTGATCTCAGACCAGCTTCCACTTCTTTCTCGTAACACACTCCTTAACTTCTTCATTCCACCACCAAGTCTCTTTATCTGCTTTCCTCATTCCAGATGACACAGCAGGTTCCTTCCTCCCAGTCTCCGTGATCCCTTTAACTGGCGCAGTCATCTGGAGGAACTTTCTGACCTCCCAAAGCCCATTTTCACTCCTCCTTAAAAGCCACACAGCACTCTTCCTTTTTCAGCTTCCACCGCTTGGTCCTCCGCTGTGCCCACTTCATCGTCTTTACCACCAGTCATCCTACACACTACCATCCTATGCTGTCTGGCAACACTTTGCAGTCACCGATTCTTTCTGATTAAAACGTCTGCACAACATGAAATCAACTTATCTCCCCCCCCCCCCTCCACTCTTCTATTCATATTTTCTATAGCCTTGTGTTCTTAAATGCCATTTCCATTCCTTGGCCAAAATCCACTCCCATCTGTGCTTCTGCATACCTGTCCTGAACACTAAACTCAGCCATCACTTTCTCATCACCTTTGTTTCTCTCACCTACATGCCTGCTGAAGTCGGCTCTCATTTTCTCCAGAATGTTCCCTTCTTCTTTAAATCACATCCTCCCTGGGGCGTTAAACCACTGACCACTTTCAACATCACACCTTCAACTCTCAGCTTCTGACTCATTACCCCATCTGACACCATGCATTCAATCCAATAGATCATACACAAAGTGAAAAGTGAGACTAAAACTATTTGTAAAAGGACCCTGAACTTATCAGAAGCACCAGATGATTTTACATCCATGATGCAGTTTTATTTGCACTTTCATTTCCACACAAACAGAAATGATAGTTTTCCTCTCAAGATTTGTTGCTGCTGATGCTTTGTCCAAATTCAAGGTTGATATAAGTTTTCCTTTTCTTGCATTTTATTGTATCAAATCATCAATGCGCTCATTTGAAAATGGGAAGATCTTAACTGCTCTTTTGGACACACGCCATTTATTTGTTTATTCATCCTTCACACCGAACGCAGATAAATGACTAGTGAACTGTACATGCAGCTAATCAGAATGCGAGCATCCTGACTCATTGCTGGTTGTGACGCTTGGACTTTTCTGTTCCCATGGAGAGGAAAAACTCAGTCACCTCTACGTTCTCTTGCTGCCTTCACATCCCTGTGAGGATCGGATGCTCAGCCAAGTCTTTGTTGCTACTAAAAGACTTGTTTTTCTCTGCTTTTTCATACTCACTTTATAACCTCTTTTGATCCCTTAAAAATAGTCTCTTTGTCTTTCAACAGGTGTCCTTTAAATGAAAATGTAAAAATGCTTTGGGGAGATGTAAATGAAATTAAAACTACCCATTACGGTTAATCAAAGACCCACTCCGATCACCTTTTGCCCTATTGTAAAAGTGTTCCCAGTGTTCTTTTTATTATAATTATACAAATTTTAGCTAAAAATCTGTTTTGATTTCTAGGACATGGTTTCTGCAGAGTTCATTAGAAATTCACCTCTGAGTTGTGGGCAGAACCCCGAGCTCTGTGTTTCCACTCTCTACTGTTAGTTTACAACCCCTCACAACCCCAACCTAACATTACCAGTGCAAAATAAATGGCGAGCAATGTCATAGCTATCCAGATACCAGCTCAGACGAGGAAAACAAAGACGTAGGGGATGCATCAGAATGGAGCGGAGCAGGGAGCTTTTGGCCCGTCCAACGAATTTTCTGGGTAACAAATACGCTCTTTTCCAACGTCTGCTCCTGATTTGCAATGATTTGAACGAAGAAATACTCAGTAATAAAATTTTACGCTTAATTTTCTTTATATATGTCCCTCCATCAGGAGAAAAATGCAACAAGAACATGTTAAAAACACACACACATCTCATCGGAATTGGCCTTTAACCCTTGTGCTATCCTAGGCACTTTACCATTGGGAGTTGGGTCATCTAGACCCACTAGACAGTGCGCTGAACCTTTTTTCTTCAATGATTTGGGATCTTCACTGGTGTCCATGGATTACATGAAATCTTTCCACCTTTGTCATGGTAGGGAGAACACGTCAATGTAAGGGTGGGGTCATAGGATAGCACAAGGGTTAAAGGAACTTTTAGCTTGGTTTTGGATGGCGAAACTCTAAGTTTTACTCCAGTTGTCATCAAATGTCATAAAGATGAGCAGAATAGTTGGCACCCATTCTGTTACTAGAAGAAAAACCCTCTGTTGTCACTGAAATAACTTAAAACTGTTAAAAATGAGAGAAGCCTTGTTCCTCACACAGCATAAAGCATTTGTTGCAAGTGTCGCTTAAATGAATCACAGTCTCAGTGGTAAAACAAAGGAGCAGCTGAAATTAATTCCATTTATAGAAGAGTGATTTGGAGTTTAAAAATAGCACCACTCCTGGTTATTAAAATACAACCAGAGTGAATGTGGAACATGCTATGATGGACTGGCATGCAGACCCCCTGTGACTGTTATCAGGATGACGCAGGCATGAATGTAGACCTTTATTCTTTAGGCAGACGAACCGACACTTTTGTCAAGGATTGCCGGCAACAGAAGGACACACAAAAGCAAGCACACCGCAATAAGGCTTTTTGTGAACTCACTGCACTGCAGTTTAGATGAAATCTGAATCAATATCTGAAATAAAAGCTTCTAGCAACAAGGAAAGGCAGATCTATTCCTCTAGGAAAGCAATAGAAAAACTTTCTCGTGATGGTACACAATTTATAAGTGACTGTCGTGACAATAGAGAGTGGTGAGGGAAGTCAGTGGGGGAAAAAAAAAACTCATGCCTCTGAGTTTCTTTATCTTCATCGGGACATCTTGGTTTTTCTTTGCATAAACCAGGGACTCAAAGAAAGACCCTGAAAAACACCTTACAAATCAATCTGTGCCTGCTGTTGCTAAGCGGTGTGCTCGGCAGCAGCTTTTGAGTGTCAAACCGAGGGACGCATTCCACTCGACACTCACCGAAACGCCACATGAAAGAAAACGCTGCTCAGCTTGTGCAAAACATCGCCCGACGTGTAACCGACCGCGTGTCATTATGTGTGAAAGTCTTTGTCTGTGGGTGAGAGGGCTAGAGTAGACGTAGGAAGTGGGTTTGGCAGAAGGGTCGCACACTCCATTGTGCACACATCCTGAATCAGAGAGCTGACCGGAAGTGAGCCAAACACTTCAAATCAAGTGGAAACATTAAAGAGCTCTGCTTACCATCCTCTCTTTTTTTATGTGGATAAAAGCATGTAAGTGCTTCTGTGTGTACGTTTGCTCAGGCTTTTAGTGTATCTAAGCATCTGCTTAGAAACACTCTTCTTGAATGACAGAAAACAAACAAAAGCCTATGAGCCAGTTTCTAAATGTTTGTTTTTAGTGGCATCCATTGGGTTTGGCCCTTCTAATGCATTCTTGCACATACACTACTTTGGTTTTTAAACAGTGGGGCAAAAACTATTTTGCCGTTTTTTTCCACTTAGAAAGACGCTAAAGGAGTGTTCTGTTCATCATAGAGTCAGTATAAAATACAATTAAAATCAAGGAAGTCACATTCTAGGATTTTCAAAGAATGTAGTTTTTTCTCTAACTGCATTTATCCAAATCTTAATCCAGTAAACATTTGTTCTTGTTGGATAATCAGACTCATGCTGCATACAGTAGTAGAAATGCATTTGATCTCTGAGGCCTTGGGGAAAGTTGAACCATTGCAACAGATCTTCCAGAGATAAGGACAGTTTCGCTTCAGCTACATGGCATCTTGAAACGTTGCGGGGCGGACAAACACGCTCTTCATGTCAGATAGCAGCTTCCTTCTTTTGACGGTGGTAATCTGACAGGAGTGTAGCTTGGAAACAAGAGTTCTGCTCCACTTTAATGCTTTATACTTTCTAACACATTATAGATCACCATCGCTTTATCACTTTTTTATACCTCTTTTGTTTCTATCTTTACCGGTTCCCAGACACTTTTGAAAAGCGTCACATCATTCTACTTTTTCTCTCAGTTTACAATCTTTGACATTTTTGATATTGCTCATATGTCAGGTCATCCTGTTTGAGTCCCATCCCTCCTAATGGCTCTAATGTAATCAGCCTTGCCCAGACAGCTTGGAACAAGGAAGAAAATTGAAATTTGAACATCAAATCTTGCTAAATCTCTGTTAAAGAACCTATTACTAAACAAAGGTGTAAAGAAACAATAATTTAAAAAAACGTCATGATAAGGAACATTAAGCTCTGCTTTATAATTAACGGGTTTTTATAGAACTATGGGGATAATATAGAGAAAACACAGATGTAAAGAGGAGTAAGTATCACAATGAGTCAGAAAGGAATATCTAAAACTTCTAATTCATCTTCTTGTGTTTTTATGAAGACAAATCTCAGCCTTTTTGTTTTAACATTTAAGTTCCCCAATATATTAATAAATGATTTCACCTTTGTTCCATTTAAATAACTAGCTTTATGAAAAAAAAACATTGGCTTAGAATAGAATTTTGATAGATTAATTAAAATGCAGTTAAAACGTGTTTTACTGGAAAAGATTGAAACACAAACGTTTAAATCGAAATCTAATTGAACCAGTATTTTTGCAATAATACCCAACCCTTTTTTGACTGTCTTTTGTAACCTCTGGTAAGTAAGAAAAAAATACAAATTTACCGCTGGATTTGTTAAGATTTGTAATGCAGGGAGGTTTTATAGTAGAAAGAGAGAGGGAAATAAGTAATAATATCTAAAGATAAACATAGCAGCTTTACTTTAATTATCACATTAGACCATGTTATTTTATTTTTAAAAACCTCTTCAGTTTGGAGTAAATAAGAAGAAAGACACAAAAAAATAGCCTGCATAAATCTAAAAAAAAGAAAGAAGTACTTTAACCAAAATACTAGTTAGTTTAAAATGAAATACCAGCAGGAGGTAAGGACAGGATAGACATGTGTGCACAGCTTATGTACTTTGGATGAGTTCCTCGTTTTTTCCACTCATGTTCTTCAGATAAAAGTCTCAAAAGATAACAGATAAAAGTTTTAAAAAAAACTGCTTACTCTTGCCTTAAAAACGGAAAAGCTCGACAAAAAAAATGAACAGCTCACTTGGATTTCTCAGAAATGACAGCAAAACCCGAACTTTAGCTGCTGTATTTGTGGTAACAAGTTAAGCTCTCGGTTGCAGTTTTGTATGGGTGCGATTTCCTTAATGTGATGCAATCGACTCCTACGGTGCAGAGTGGAAAGTGGAGCATGACTCTGCACCTGTTTAACACAGTAGAGTTTTTTTTTTTTTTTGGTTTTATTTTAGTACACATGGCAACAGGTAGAAAGACGTAGCAGGAAATGTCTGGTTGTTATGCAAGTTCACGAAGCTCTAAATGCGAAAAGGAAGTTCCTTTTTATAAAAACAGTGGAAGAATTTCATTGTTCATAATGGAATGCAGGGTGCCAAAGAATGAAGAGAGGCCAGTTGCCTTTGAGTTATTTTTTCTTCCTCTCTCTAGGTCTAGGATATGCTGTTTGTTTTCCTTTTTACTGTAACTTATGTATTGTTAGAAAATTAGGATAACTAAAGTTATGATTAGTACGTCCTCACCTAATTTGTCTTTAGTGTGCTCCCTTTAGGAGGCGCAACAGCAAAGGACCCACCTTTATTTAACCCTATCCTCAGTATTCTCCTCTTCCCCCTGTTCCATGTGACCTCACATGCATTCCTCTCCTCTCCAGAGCAAACCTCCACCTGTCTAGATTCTTCCTCCACCTGCTCTCACTATAGATCACAATGTCATCTGCAAACATGATTATCCACAGAGATTCCTGTCTAACCTCATCTGTCAGTCTATCACCATAGAAACAAGAAAGAGCTAAAAGCCTTGGTACAGGTTCACCTCCACCTTGGACTCCTCTTTCACAAAATCTACAAAGACAAAGTGTCTAGAGGGTAAATGTCATAGACTTGTTTAGCGCTTTTCTACCTGCCTCAAAGACCCAAAGCGCTTTACAACCACAGTCCTATTCACACAGTCCACTGCTGAACACTGACGCCAACCTATAACCACCAGAGGTAGGGTGGGGTTCAGCCCACTTCGACACATGCGCGAGCAAGGCAAGAATCGAACCTGCAGCAATCCGATCAGAGGTCGACCGCCCTCCTACTGCGTCACAGTCAAGGACACGATGCAGCTCCTTCTGACCTTCTCTGTTCTTCTCCAGAAGCATCCTCAAATATTACATTTGAAGTTATTTTCCTTGGCATAGGTCATAGTGTATGTCACAAATACTGACTTCTGACCGTAGCATAGCTTCCACAAGTCTTTCCCATAATTCCCATCTTAATTCCTCTGTAGTTTCCACAAATCTACTCTGGAAAACTTCCCCTCCATTTCTCAGGGAACATCTCACTTTCCATGATCTAAAGTTAGTTTTAATTTAAAATTTTAACCAAGTCTTACAGCAAACTGTTGATCAAGGCAGAAAATTTGGATTTAGTCTTTGTTTTTTAACCTCATCATGACTTTTCTCAGCCAGCATCTTATTTTATTACCATGTGAAATTCATCTAAAAAGTGTCTCGGTATGATTAGGCTGATTTTGCTTAAGTCAAAGTTCACATACCTGCTACTTAAAGCTGTCCGCATGTAATTTGGATTTACTTAAGGATGTGGTTACACTCAAAAGTAAAAAAAAAAAAAAACAGTTCCTGAGACAGAAACTGGGGTTTTTCTCATTACTCTGTCATTTTTCTGAGATTGGACCAAAATGTACAAAAGTGGTAAATGGAACATTTAATGTTAGTAATAAAATGGAAGGACATAACCGACGTCACGTCAGATCAAATGTTTGCTTAGGTTGTAGAATCGGAGCCCCTTCATTTCCTGAGCAGGTCTGCTAGTCAATGAAATGTTTTGCAGGCAGAAGCTAAAGCAGGAAGAGTGAGATGATCTGAAAACAAGTTTACTGCTGCTGTTTGCACATGCTGTCTTCAAAATTAAATTCTTCATTTTCTCTGTATATTGCATTTCTTTACAGCTTTAAGTTTTTAATTTTTAATACTAATGGTGTTGGAAACACTTTGTTTCCTTAAAGATGAGTAAATGTTATTTCCTTTCATCATCTTCTTCATGCACATAACTTCTTACCAAGGCCAGATTTATTCTTGAATAAAAAGAAACCAACTGATGTCTTCTACTATTTAAAACTCCACACGTATGCTTTACCTAATCCCCGTGTTCTCCGTGCCTGCCTGAGTTTTTGTATGTCATTCTACCGTACCCTTTCCTGTTCTGAATACCTACCACGACAGAAATATCTATTTTTGCTGAAGGGCAGTAAAATTGATTGAAAATGCCGCGAGGCAAGAAGCTGCAAGTGGAAAGCAGAGATGGAGCACAGCGCTGACCGTATTACTAGTTAAAGCTTAATCCTGATGGAAGAAAAGGTCGCAGGTTTGCTGAATAATAACCTCACAGAGCCTGTGTGGCTTTGGTGAATAACACGGCAGCACCAAAGTGACCACTTCATTTTAAAATGTGGAAATTAGAACATTCAATGTGCTTCGGTGGATGAGGAATAATGGGGGGGGTTAGGAAATAAATCTGTATACCGGTACACTCCAGTAGGCCAGGTAGAGTTTAAGGAACCAATTGCTTAAATGGAGATTTTGGAAGAGCTCCATGCCCACAAATTAATGCTCATCGACGGCTGTGTGGCAGCACTTCTAGAGAAAAAAAAGCTGAGAGATTTCTGTGCCGCAGTCTAAATCAACTAAACTGAATGGATGAAGGTTCCATTTATACGCATATATATTAAAGTACGGTACTAAAAGAACTTCTACCGATCACCTCTCGATCATTTCAAAAGTGTTCCCAGGGTTTTTTATTAATGATTATGTCGTAATTAGCCAAAATGTACAAAATACAAAAAAGTTGTATGCAGGACTGTAAATCCATCTGCACTTCCAATCATCCATCTGTCCTCACACTCTCCTGCTAGCTTACAGCCTCTCAAAAACCCAACCTAACATTGCTGGTGCAACAAAAATGGTGAGCTTTTGGACCTATCCAGACAAAGAAAACAAAGATGTTCGCGGATATATTTGTCTGCAAGTAAATGCATCCGAATGGAGCTTGTGGCCTGCCGATTATATCACAAATAGGCTCTTTTTCAAATGGTACTTTACATGATTCACAATGATTTGAATAAAGTAATACTCAGAAAGGAATTATTAAGCTTAATTTTCTTTCTATATGTCCTCCATCATAAGAAAAATGCCACAAAAACATGTTAAAATACCAAGGGTGAGTCTTTAAAAATATGTTTAGAACCGCAAATAAACTGAAAGCCATAATTTTGTTTAAAATCTCTTCATCTTTGATTTCTGATGAGAGGAAGCACATTTTGAATGACTTTCCCCGTCTTTAATCAAACCACAAACTTTTAACTTCTTGTCTCAATTCAGGAAATGAATGGAAAAAAATTGAGATAATAATAAGAGAGAGTTAATAATAACTTGTGTCTGACATGCCCCCCCCCTCCCCTGTGGTTTGATTAAAAAAACTGTATTTTCCATATTTAGGTAAAAATGTTTATGATGAAAGCAAGTTCCATCTCAGCAGATGAGTCAAAGAATCCGGAAAAATATCAGATTTACGGGCAGAGTTTGATGAGTCAAGTAAATGTGCCTCTAGTAGTCACTTTGTGGCTAAAAAGGAAAATCAGCAATTATTTCAAATAGATAACATACATACATTTTGATAATGATCCGTGTTAATGTTGCATCGCTTTAGTCAAAATGTAGATCAAGAGGTTATATAAAAACTGGAGGTTCCACGTGATGACAGTCCAGCTGTTGCTTTCTCATCATCCTATGTGTAGATTTTCTCCTTAGCACTGATGTCTGCAGCAATCCACTCCATTAAACCAAGGAAATGTTAATAACACTGTATTACATAAGGTTTTTTTCTCCTAGTGACCATAACCAAATACAAAAAAGCAGCAATGATTTCTTTAACAATAATCCAAAAGTTTGCTTTTAGTTTTATTTATTATTAAACAGTAGGAGTTTCCAACAAGGAAGGAGAAAAAGTGGAATGACTGACATGACAAGGAAGGGAATTTTTTCATGCACTTGTTTGACCTGTCACCAAAAGGAAGCTGCAGATGTGACATCAGAGAAAAAACATCACTTAAGTTGGACTCAAATAGCTTTATAAAAGGTCACAAACAGCAATTGGATAAAAAGACAAAACAATAAAAAATAATAATAGTAACTTAAATGCACATTTCCAAGAAGAATTATGTCGCTTCGGGGTTCATAAGGTGTGTTGTTGTGGATTTACCTGGTAGGCTAGCGCTGACGGGGATAAGCAGCAGGAAGGCGGCGAGCACAAGCAGCGAGGCCCGGCGCTGGCGTCTGCACCGCGGGCTGGAGGGCAGCAGCATGCTGGGGTCTTCTCGTTGAACTTAAGACGAGGACGGTTGTTGTTGTTGTCATTCCTACATCACGTTTTTTTTTTCGTTGTCTTTCTGTTTTGTCCTGTAAAGCAAGAAAGCCTAAGAGCAACGTGGACGGACAACGAGGGGATGAGCAGGGAGCACTGGGAGGTCCGCGCGCGCACTGAGCGGCGTAATCCGCGTCAGGGCTAAAGATAGCGGCGTTCAGTCAGGGGAGGAGGGGGTGGAGACGTTTTTGATTTGATGCCTTCAGGGCTTCCTTGTAAAATTTAAAAATAGACTCCTCGAAGAAAATTGGACAGTTCCACTTTTGGAAGAAATGTGTATTTTCCCGTCTTTCTATTATGATTCATTTATATTTTTCCTTGTCTTGAAAGGTTTTGATACATCAATTTTTAAACGAAGAAACACTCTGAATATCTAACAATAATTTTTGCAATTTAAGAAAATTAAAAGAAAATCATTATTTTTTTAATGATAGGCTTTTAAAAAATATACAAAATAATTGTCAATTCAATTTAACATAAAAAAACGAACAAGCTTTCTTTAAATCCTATTTTAACACCTCTCAATCACTCAAAAACGCCTGAGAAAATGTTTAAAAACGACAGTAAACATAAAATTGAATTGATATTTGCTATTTTTTTACATCTGTGTTTAGCTGTCAACTGCTTTGCTTCAATTAGGCCTAATTGTCACAATCCTGTATACCCACAACACTTGAAGGCAACTGTTTACAGGCGATTAGAAGGAACAGCGCCGGGGTAGATGTGACGTCAATACGTAGAATAACCAGTTTTTTTCCTCCAGCGTGACGTTGCCCATTTCCTCACGACACTCACGCATCAAGAGTGGCAGAAACGGAGAAAAAAACACTACCACACACTAGCTGCTTTCTTACAATAACATGAGTCATTTTTACTGTCAAGCATTTTAGCAAACAGCATTGATTAGGAAAAATTGTAACTGGAATGGTGATAAATTGTTGTTTTTCCTCCCTAGACTTTTACAAAAAATTACGCAAATGTGAAGAAAATGTAAATCGTTTTTTCCATAAGAAGTCTTTCAAATTTACTGGAACAGAACCTAATTTTAACGTAAACCTTCTGAATTACAATGAAGCAAATACTATACAGTTGTTCTAGAAAATGTTTTGTGGTTGTTTGTCCAATCACAACTTTAAAAAATAAATTGCTTTATGGGTATTTTTACATTTTGGATGAATTGTTTTATTTTCTGTTACACTGTAGCACCCTATGAACTTTTGTCATCACTTACTGTTTTTGAATCAAGGATCAAAACTTCCTCCCATTGCGGCATTAAAAAAAAAAGAAGCAAATGAAATATTAAATGAGAACAATACGTTGAAATGAAGCTTAAAGTGTTTGTATATCACCCAGAAAGACATTATGAACCCTCTGATTGAGATTAAACAATAACAAAATGAAGATCGTTCATTGCAGAGTGTCCAAAAAGATTTTAAAGAAACATGAATGATGTTCCTGATGCAAAAAGTGCAAACAGAACTGGAAAAGTAAAAAAGGCAGAAGTTATGAATCCAATTTATTGGTGGGATTGCTTCAGCTCCTATTGTCAAACCAGTTACATATCTTTATGGTACCTTCTGAACCAAAGGCAGTAGAACTGATTAATAAATACCATTAAAATTATGAAAAGAAAAAAACAACCTTTGTTTATTACGTCCATGGTCCTGTTGCTAAAAAGTAATGCAGGTAATCCTGAGGTATACAAGTTGGCAAAATTAAATGGTTCACAAAGATTATTTAGAAGTAAATCTTAAAAGCATCTCAGTATTGCAAGAAATGGTCCATTTGTATCGAAATCAAATCAAAATTCAAAGTTATGGAAAGAATTTAAGCAGCGCATCACAGTTAAAAACAGAGCCAATGAAAAAGTAATCTTTTCCTTAAAATTACTGTAAATTTGGCAGAAGAGTAAGGAATAAATCCAAAACAATTACAAAAGTCTTAATTTGAACAAAATCTAATAGTGACATTTTAATCAACTATGTGCAGTATGTGTAGATCGTTTTTTTTTTGTTATGTTTTGAATAAGGGTGAATGAAGTTCTGTGAAAACTACTGACTGCTTACAGCTGTGCTGCCACATGTTCAAAATGCGGCCAGGTTCTAGTGGCTACTTCAGTTTGAGTCAGCATCTCCCATAAGCGTCAGATCAATAATTTAAAGTGCATAATAAGCAGACCGAACTGCAGAAAAACCTAATAAGCTGCACAAAAAATAAAAAGCTGTGTCACATCAGTGTTTTTAAATGACATTTTTACAGTGAGAAAGAAATTAGTCATTTCAAACCAAGTTTCATTATATTTACAATGTGAAATTCAACTTCTTTATGACATTTTAAATGTGATGCATTCTTGGGTTTCCTAAAGCATTCACACACACACATTCAGACACACACACACACACATAATTACAGCATTCACTTTTAAGTTCCCTGAAGTTGTGCACTATAAAATTAGACAAGCCTTCAAAATCAGAGCAAGTGAAACTCTTTTTTTTTTCTTCATGGCAATATGGAACTCAGAATTCATGGGAGGTAGCACCACCTACTGGCCATTTCTTGTCGTTGCACTATTTTAAATATTTGAACAGGTCTCAATGAAGTAAAAAATGTGCAATCTGTTGCAGAAAAATAACAATAACCTGCATAAAGAAAACTAGATCTAACACTATTTTGTATATACGCAACTTCACATTTTAAATATGAAGTTTCATATTTGTTACCACTGTTCAAACCACAAAAGGAACAGAAGATGTCCAATTAAGGGTTAAGTACTGTCTGATTTTTGACTCTGATTACCTAGATTGGTCTTCATTAGATTAGAAAGACAAAAACAAAGTCAAGGCAGGATCCCCCAATTCAAAAATGGAGCCGCTTTTATGCTTGGGTCAAAATGAACCGTCAGTTGTAAACATGCAGGTCGTTTCAGTTAGGAGTCTGTGGGCTGCAGGGCAGTGAGGAGCCTCAGAGGCACATGCTACTCAGACTCGAACAAAGAACCACAGATGGGACACTTGGCTTGGATTCATTTGGCTTTTCTTGGGGTCTGCAGTGTTCAAGGACTTGGGTCAGGTCCAGTATTAAGAGTTCTGTGTTTAAGGCGAGTCGGCTGAGCACGTTGAAGTTCTGTCATCCTGTGATATCTGTGTGCAGTCCTGCTGCTGCGACTGTTTTCCACCGAGTTTTTCTTCCTCCTCTTCCTTCTCCATGACCAGCTCCAGCGAAGGACTCTTCACCATTCCTTCTTCCACTTCTCCGTGCTCCATCAGGCGGAGTTTAATGTTCACGCTTACAGGCTTTTCTGTCTTATCTGGATAGCAGAGGAAGATAATAAAAACGCTTAAACCTTGTAACAAAGCAGACACATGCACCTGTGAAAGCAGTTCTCATATTTAAAGTATCAAAACGTTTCTCCTTAACTGTTGGTTATCCTCTGAGTACAACTCATAGGCTAAACACATTTCAAGTAAGAGGCTTGATGCTGCAAAAACCCCTAATAGTTACAAAAATAATCCGTTAAATGTGTCACACCAAAACAAACGTGGAAACAAAAAGCTAGCCATTTTCATTTTCAAACCATCAACAAAAAGACATAAACAAGAGAAATATGTCAAAAACGGAACAACAGAGTGATGGCTGCCTAGCTATTATCATTTATGGTTTATGGAGTACTGTAAAGATTGGACTGCTGTTTTTTTTTTGGCTGTAACTAACGCTGCTTCATTCGTTCACCTTGCCCAAGCTGCCTCTCTTTGGGCAGCAGCACTACATCCACATTGTGATGTTTCTCCAGGGCCGCCGTTAGCAAAGCGCCCTCCCGACTGAACAGGAAGACTAAGGGCAGGGTGATGTCTTCATTGGAGTCCCCATCTCCAACCATTTGAAAGAGTGGTGTTTCATCACTATTACTTCCCTCATGATGATCTGTGTAACAAGAGAAGAATTGTGAAAATATTTTAGACTTCAGCAGTTTATCTTGTAAACCATAAAAAAATAAAAATTCAAAAAATAAAACGGTTCACGGAGCTCTAATCCTCACCTATAAAAATGACTCCAATAGCTCTTGCTTGTTGCAGCCACCGAGCTTTAACAGCAAACATGCAGTCACCCCGAAGAGCCAGAGCTATTCTGCCTTTAATTTCCATTGCATTGTCTACAGGCCCACATGCTGTGTAAGGGGAAGCTTTGACAATGCTTCCCTTCACCTGTGGCAGAGAGTTTTTCTGTTATTTTCATGTTTTTTTATGCCTTTAGGTATATGTCTACAAAATAGAGGTGCAACAGATCTGTAACCACGATTCAGCACACACATGAACCCAGTGCACACCTCACGCGCATCATTTAAATCAATTCACACCAAACACAATTCGTGCCTCAAATTCAGGCACACCGTCTTGTCAAAAAGTTGGTGCTTGACTTTTGTCCAGAAGCGTGTTAACCTGCAGCTCCCGTCGCGTGTGGGAGGAGCTTTATGGCAGCAGGGGACACAGTGAAAAAGTAGTAAATTCTACTATCTCCTGATTCTCTTACTTTTTTTAACAGTATTTTTTTCTCAAGATGCAATTTCTCAAAGCACGTTTGTTTAACTGATCATCTCATTAATGTTTTTTATAAATAGCCCTAAATGAGCAAATATTTTGATGTTATAATACATTTGTGTCTGTGTGTATATGTTTTCAAGTACTATATATATATATGTATATTTATTAAATCTATGTTTTGAAGCTTTAAAACAATAATAATTGTAGACTTTTATGTTACTTTTGTCCCCCCACCCCATTTTACTGATGCGAACCGTGAGTTTTTGTGATCCGTTTCACCCCTAACACAAAACAACATGATCTTCACGAGGCAAAAGAAAACTAAACATTTTGTGTAATAGTCACAGCTTCACTGCAGATTTCTTAGTAACTCTAATGCTTTTTTTAACAAATAATCAGTGAATGATTCTTTCTTCTCACCCCATGTTCTTGCTTAGTGAGGTCCGCTCCAAACTTTGCCGGTCCTGCTGTGAGCACCATCCTTCCCAGGAAGGGGGGGGATATGAGCTGAACAACATGCGGTACCACCTCCTCCTCTGCCGTCTGGCTTACTTCTGCCACAAGTTTTACCCGGAGAACTCCTTTATGCTCCTGTGATTAAGGTTCATTAATAACAAAAATGAAAAATTATTCTTCCTAGTTTACTTCTACGAATCATTTTTTATTTAAAAGCTAGTTTTTTTCTCCTGTTTTCTTGTGTCATTTATGCTTCTAGCTCCTGTTTAACAGGAGTACGGTAGGGGTGTGACGATAACTGCATCACCGCATCGCAGGGTGATGACGTCATCACTGCAGTGATCAAAAATCCCACACTTTGAAAGCTCTAGAGTAAGGTAACCTGTTTTTGGTGATATGACCGTAATAAACAAAAAAGAGACACTTATGCTTAAGGAAAAAAATAAACAAGTGTGACAGTTCTGTGACAGAACTTTCTTCTTTCACTTTCGGCTTTTCCCATCAGGGGTTGCCACAGCGAAACAACCTCTCTTTCGAGGAGGAGTCGTATGGGTAACTTGGCAATGTTTTACGCTGGATGCCCTTCCTGACGCAACCCTCTCAATTTATCCGGGCTTGGGACCGGCACAGAAACAGAGAAGGGAATAGGGAGCAGCCCAGAATCGAGCCCTGGTTTCACGGATGGAAGGCGCAGCAAACCAGCACGAGCTAAACCGCCTCCTGACAGTTCCTAACAAAACATGAAATAAAGCTTAGCCTCAAATACAAAAGGAGTTTATACAAATATACACCTCGTGTGTCCAAAGATTCATAACCCCCTATTGTAACAGTAAAATCTGTCAAACAGCTGATCAGGAAGAGTATAAAAATAATCAAAAGGGACATCAAAGTGAGTTCAATGAAAATGTCAGCATTACCTTGTGGCCATTTGTGTCTCCAGAAAGGATCTCGTTTAGCGGGCTCAGAGAGATGCCCATACTTTTCAAGAACTCCACTGGTTCTATGCCTTTATCAGGAAGGGGCAGCTCAAATTCCCTGCGAAGCATGAACCCTCAATTTTAGCAAAAAGCATGAACAGAATAGAAATCAAAAAGTCTGTCACAACCGTATGCACCTAAAGGGCAAAGGGCTGAATGCTTGTCCCACTCCTGTGAGGTACTTGTAGCCGTCCCTGATGGTTTTAGCAAAGGTGGGATTGTTGGGGAACAAAGTTTCTGTGCTGGGACAGGAGTGTGAGAAAAGATCATCCTCTGGAGACACAGGAACAGTACCCTGCAGCACAGAACACACAGCTGAGATGACAACATGACAGCCTTATTTATTTAAAAGGTACATATACATTTTAGCTGAGTCTACAGTGGAGTTGCTTAAATTATTTGACAAATTGCCTTTAAAACATCAACATGCACAGTTAACAGTGTAAAACTACACACTGTGAAAATGATAGAATTATGTCATCATTAACTGTAAGGAGTATGAACAGTGTGTTTGTCTGAATAAGACGACACGAGGCAATGTTTTTTGAACCCGGTGGAAAATTAAAGACATATCCTGAACTCTCCAGTTACTTGCTTTTTTTACCGCTGCTCTTATTGTGAAAAGTTACATGACCAGGGTGAAATTAGGGTCATCCTATGACAGCGGTGTCGGACTCTAGGCCTCGAGGGGGGCCGGCATCCTGCTGGTTTTTCAGAAACCCGGCACTACTTGCTACTGATTACCTGCTTCAGGTGTGTTTTGCCAGTGAAAAGCTACAACAACAGATTCATTGGAAAACATGTAGGTCTCTGGTCCTAAAGGCTTGGAGTTTGATACCTGTGCCTCAAGACTATCTGTTGAAGCACTTCAAAAAACAAACAACTGTTTAGTTCACTAAATGACCACTAGGTGGAAACAAAAACCTGGTTTTACAAGCAAGTCATTCCCCCCATCATTAAATGTTCTTTCTTTACAACAAAAAAGAAAGAAACTTTGTTTTTTGCCTCTGTGGTTTGATTAAAGAAAAAAAAAAATCAACTCCCATCGTTTTATTCAATATCAGTGATGAAAACTTATTGAAAGGAGGACATGGTCTTTTGATTGACAGGCGATTATTAAATGACGCCTTAATAGGCATCACTAAACATACTTCCTGCTTTCAGGCCAGGATGTGGTGACATTGCCAAGATGACTACAGTCAGAGAGCTAAGAAGCTAGCATCAATTCAGCTCAACACAAACCATTCCATTCACATAACCTATGTTTAGGATGAGTAATAACGTCAATCGATGGTGTTAATGGTTAAACAAGAACTGTCCCAAGCATAGGCTCTTTCAGCTAAATAAATGAGAACATTAAGGAAATACTGACTGTATTGTTGGCCGGACACGGTGCTTTAGTAGTGGAGAGTGAAACCGGCAACAGATGAGCCTCTGTGGTGAAGATGTAATCATCAATATCAATGGGAACGTGGCTCTTGTCCGAAAACAGCAAGTAAAGGTATTTAAACATCTCAGCCAAAAAAAAGGAGTCCATCCTGCACAAACACAAAGAAACAAACAACCGCAGGCTGGTAAGTAGGGATGGGTATCGTTAAGGTTTTGCTGGGACTTCTACTCTTATTGATACTGCTTATCGATCTGGTATTTTAACGTCACTCTTATCGATACTTTTTGAGGACGGAAAATTACAAAAATAAATAAATAACAATTTAAGAACATAAAGTGTTCTATTTCCTCATTATGCAACAACGTTGTTTTTTTAACAAAACATTTTACTTTATACTTTTTTCCAACTTGAAAAGTAAAATACATGAAAAAAGAAGGTATTCAAAGAAAAATAAACAGCAATGTTCCGACATATTGCTGTCATGATGTAAATATAAAACAAATTATATACACTGTTCACTCCAAAATAAAATACAGTTGCATAGGGCAGCATGGTGGAGTATGCAGGTAGATTGCAGAAATCCGCACGTTCCCCCTTTTTTTCTTTCTTTTTTTTTTAAGTTCTGCGTATGGCGGGATTTGAACTATAATAAACACATTCAACTTTGCTAATAATTTACTTTTTCTGCGAGTCCTGTGTTCAAACTTCAAGGGTTTCTGGGGGAATTTCCATTGTATTCATTTCCATTACAAGCTGCGTGCATTCTTGAGTGCGTAACGCAGCCTTTTCTTACAGTTCTCCTTCACTCCGTGCACCCCCAACACACTTGTGCGTGCTCTCACTCACTCTGCGCGACACGCTCTCCTTCCCACGCTGACGCAGATACCCATTCTACAAAACCTATATAGTTAGTTCATTAGTTGGACAGTTAGTAGTTACTGTTATTTGTTAATAAAGAATACTGCGTTGTAATTATTAATTGTATTCATTTACGATGCGGCCGCCGGGGGATTTTGTGTTTGGCAGCGCTGGCGGCGGCTGTGTGTGATTGTGTGTGTGTGTGCGGGGGGGGGTTCGGTTAACCGCCACACCGTTACCGCTTATATCTTGTGGGACACAAAAAAATGTGACTTTTCCTTAACCAATAGCAGAACCGTTGAGGTCAGATCTTAACGATACTGCTGTCTTGAAGAATGTTGCCCCGGGGCTCGTTCAATACCGGGGCTCGGTACCCGTCCCTACTGGTAAGTGTCACAAAAGGCGGTAAAGTCTTCCTTGACAGGGTTTGGAGTCGTCTTTGTCTTATACTGTACCTGTCTTCATGAGTTCCAGTGCGGACGTCTTGCACAGCAGCAAACCCACATGGCACTCTGGCATAGGTGTTCAACTTTTCCACAATGGATTGTCCCACTCTGAGGTAGTACGGGTCTCCAGTAGCCTACAGAGACAAAAACTAAAATCTCACGCTAAAATCTACACATATGTTGAGAAAAGACTCATAAGAGGAGAAAGGATACTCGTTTTCACCTTGTAGAGGTAGTAGGTGCTTTCTGCAAATTCTGGCCTCAGTAAGTGCTGGCCCCAGTGAACTCTGAACTCTGTAGTGAAGGCCTGCAGGGGACATTATTAAAAGGAGAAGCCTTTTTAAACGATAATCAGAAAAAATTCAATGTTTCCAATTATTTTGACATTTGTTTATTTTATTTTTTTCTACAGAAAGGCGCGATTTACCTCTGGAAGGAACTTGTGCTGTTTGGTGACTTGATAAAGCATTTCGTGAGTTTCAATGGCAGGTTTCAGATCTCCTCTTAAAACCTGTCACAGATAAATAGATGCCACTTCACATTAGTCACTATCATTATAAGTCTCTATTTCTTTGTTTTTATTCGTTTACTGGTTAAAGGAAATCTAAAAGTTAACCTGCAATCCAGGGAAGAATGCCAGCAGTGAGTCCATCCAGCTGCGCACGCTCACAGTGGGGTTGTGCATGTGTACGTTGAGCAGCAGGGGAGGTTGACTGATGTACTTCATAATGGCACTGTAGTGCTACGACAAAATAAAGTGGGATAAATTGAATAAGCGCTTACGGAAAACTTTTGCAGAGAAAGCTATCGACAAAAGTGGGTATTGATGCAGCCACAGGTACTGCTGCAAAATAATGCACAGCTGTATTGTTTGTGGCAAACCTACAACATTAAACCTCTCCAGAAAAACACTGTCTCCAAGAAGAATGTAAGCCTTCATCAGATACTCATAGTAGGAGTCTATTCCAGCCCCAACTCCACTATCTGCAAACACAGTTTAAAGAAAATGACTGAAATGACAATATAATGCTCATTTTGTTTTCTTTGTAGAAACTACTGGTGGAAGTTTCAAGATGTCCTGAAATAGAATTGCTTCACCTCTTCGGACCCATTCTCCATTATGGATGTTGATGACAGTGCCCACCAAGTCACTTCCTTTCTGTCTCCGCTCCCAGAGCACGTCCAGAGCTTTCCTGGCATGTTCCTAGAAAACAATATTAGTTAGCATACACTAACAAATTAAAGTAATCTTCTTATAAACTAGGTAGAACTTCTTACAACCTGTATTCAGTTTGGTCGATTAAGTTAAATTATACCAAGGTCCGCGTGAATTCTCAATTCTGATTGGCTGCTGGGTTTGCATTAAAAAGTGACAATGCATGGCTAAAAAAGAAGTTCCGGTCACATAGCTTAAATGTTCTATATCACTGCGCCAGCTTCTTTAAAACAAACTTTTGCTTCATCATTTGGACAAAAACAAGCGGGAAGAGGTGAACGTCCTCTCTGAACTGATGCTTTAAACATTGAGATAATCAGCATTTATATCGCTTTCCTTTGCCACTGCACTCGAGGTCGGAGCATAACAAATAGTCCACAATGTGAAAAAAAAGGGATCCAAACCGGAAGAAAAAAAACAAGAATAAAGTACTAAAAACTGGTTAATGTTTATTTCTTTGGTAAGTGACCATGGTATAAGCGGGTTAATAGTTCAGGCCTCCATGGCATGTGTTAATTTCTGATAATGCACACTTCGTCTGCCATCAATTATTACGTAATGCAGTTCTTAAAATGATATATCTTACAAATTACATGTCAAACCAAACTGAATGTGAAAAAAGCTATAATTAGAGGATAGTAATACCTCAAACACAGGCTGTCCAGAGAGTCTGCTGAGAGCAGCAAACTCCAGGATCATTGTTCCTGCGCATGCTGTACAGGTGTCTGATTCGGTGCCTGTGCGTGACTGTGGCTTCAGAATGCCATGACGCAGATTCACCTGTGAATAAAAACAGACGAGTCATCACGTCTGAACAGTGGAGGAACAAACGTTTCTGTGATTCAAAGCCTCTTCTAACTGAATTTTAATCACATGACAAAATAAAAGGACAAATTTGAAAGTATTTGGTTTAATGTTACTTTTTGTTTTTACATAACAAATCTGGAAAATGTTAATGTTGATGTAATTCAATGATGAAATAAAACTTAATGAGTGATATTTAATGATAAAATCTAGAATACCTTAGGGTAGGGAAGGCCACTTGTGGTGTTAAAGGCAGGAATTAATCGATGGCCCAGCTCAATCGCCATGTGTAGAAGCTCGTCGCGATACCACTCCATCCTCTCTCCGCGCTGACGCAACAAATCTGCCATAATATGGCCACCCAAGAGCCCGCTGTGGAGATTGTTTTATTACAAATATTTATTGACAGCATAAATGGACATTTAAACCAAACACTAAACAGAAATCAAACAGGTTAAATACCCTAAGACTCTGATGTTGGTCTCAAACACCGACACCACCACGTCATTGTCCAAGCGTACATCCTTCACAGCCTTCCTCACTGCGTCCTCAAACTCATCGAGCTTGTTCAGTACCTAAGAGGGTGAGCACGCAAATGCACAAACAGAAATACAAGCCTTACCAACCTTCAAATATAGCAAAAGTCAATCTAAAAGATGAGAATTAAGTCGATATAAACTCTTGTTAAGCTGATAGGCGGAAAAAAATGCAGATACTCACCACCAGCGTATCAAGGGTGTCAATCAGAGTCAGAGAAAACCTGGAGAAAAGTTTACACAAATGTAATAATTAGAGTGGAAAAATGCACTCTATTCATTAAAAATGTATTTCATAATCACCCACTGTAAAATGTCGAATGTGTGTGGTAGATTCAGATTTGTTTATTAAAGATTTTTTGAAAAATCTTAAATGGATTAGCATTTTAGCTTTGCTCTCAAATAAACTGATGGCAGCCACTCTGTGTCTGGCAGCCTGCCTACAGCAGCATCACTCAAGTCCTTGATCCATTTCCCATCCCTTTCAAGATATTTCCATAAATCCTATTAAACTGTTCCTGTGAGTAACTTGATTGATCTGAGCTGCAATATTTTCCAGAATGTTTGAAGGTCCTGATCATCAACGAATGCTGAACTTACTTCCCCAAAGAATCATCGATGTCCCCTCTGTTTGGCTCCTGTCCTCGAACTCTCCCTTTGCAGCTTAGAGGCATCAGTTCATCTGCTGGATAGGCATATTTCTGTGAAAGAAAAAAAGTCCTTTTTATTACCTGTACAGAAACAAATGTCATCACTATTCCTTCACCATTTGCTCACAGTTTGAGTCTCAACTTGACTGTTTTCCCCCCTGCGGGGTTTATTTCTTAATCCTGTTTGGTGTAAGTTAGTAAAGTCTTAAAGCAAGCAACTGTTTTCCTCGAGGCACCTAGCATCACTCTTGGCTAGAGAAATGCAGGCAGATGTATCAGTGGCAACAAAAACAAATAAATGCAATAATAATAAACAATAATAAATAATAACTTGTGTTTTCTAGAAATAAAAATCTTCTTCTTGAGATATTTTTCAAGAAAATAAATCCTTTCATTTTATTATAATTTTATTTTTTATTGTATTAATTTGATAAAAATGTTATAATTGTACACATTAAAAAGGGTTTCCCAATTATAAAAACATGTATTTGCTCTTATTACCACAGTGTTTACTCTGAGGCTTTGTCTAAAAATTTGAATGGATGTTTTTCCCGAATATAGATGTCAACTCTAGAGAAAACAGCAAGTAAAACTTATTTTATAAAATGTATTAGAGTATTAGCATCATGTCATGCAGTCAGTATTTATCTAATGGATTGTTGGATCTCATTTATTTATTTCTTTGACTCCTAACAAGTAAACTGATTTTTCATTATCAATTTTTAAATATAAGAAGGATTAAATCAGTCAGGTCTCAAGAGCATTTTGAAAAACTGTGGTGTGTTTTCAATAACCTCAATAAGCAAATTCCTCAAACAGTCAAATGAGTTAAAGTGGATAGTCTAAAACAGAACAATAAATATAACAAATCAGCTCCCACATTAATGTGTTTAACTGGTCCTATTTGTGTTTAACTGGAACTGTAAATAGATGAAACACTGCTAAAATGTGCTTTACGTCACGTTTTACTCGAAACTGACAGACTTTGTCAATTTGAAACTTTCCCACCCAAGCGCTTCCCCTTTTGGAACACCTGCATTGGTCGAGTCAGGGCATGACCTTACAAACTAGTTTGCGGTTTCTGATTAAATTTGTTTTTTTTTGTTTCAAACATGACTACTCTAAAGTCGCCATCATTTCAAGGAGGTTCTTAACCATGAAAACCCTAATGCATATGGCACAAAATAAATACACAATCAAAGGAAATATTCTATCATAAATGCAGTGTTATGTGAACTCAATGTGAAAACCTTACCATGTAACTTCCATAAGCGTGGTCAAACATCTCAACAATTTGATCCCTGAAACAGCAAATGTAGAAGACTAATGATGAGACAACAAGTCTTGATTTGAAAAATCTTCATTTTCCCCCTGAAATATTCCAGCTGTTAGCAGAATCACACACAAATCTTTTTATGTTTTACCGTATAACAGCCCTTTCCTCCGCCGTCATGCCCGGACTCTCTTGACTTTTTACCCAGCCCAAAAAACTGGTGACCAGAAGCGTCTTGAGGATCATCGCTGAATTACAAACGTGGCTGTTTCCAGAGAGAACACAGAACAGCGAGACGGCGGTTCTCACTCGGACGCCCCTGCAGAGTCAACAGCTGCCACGACCGTCTTCTGTCAGATCCCAGTTCATTCTCAGTCCGGAAACAAAAACAGTGCAGCTCAAGCTACCTCCGGATTTCCATGTTTCCACGTCAGTAATTCTGCTGTTGAAACAGTCTTGTTATAAGATCCTTAAGCACACGAACCACCTCAAACAACACAATCCATGTCAACAGTGGAAGAGTCCTCCAGCAAAGGCGTTGACTGTGGAAACCGAGTTCAACCACGAAGGCTCTTAACGAGCTGGAGATGCCGGGACGCCTGGCTAAACCCGAACATGCAATACAGAATGTATAAACTGGTTACTGAACTAAAGGGGAAAAGTAATTATTTTATTCACAGCTCGCGCAACCTGTTAGCTTACCGCTAGTACAGTACTTCCACGTCGTCGTCGCTATTTCTATTTTCGCTTAGATAACAAAGTCAATAGCAAAACAAAGATAGAAAGCTGGAAATTCGTCTCGGGAATTTTTATTTTTAATTCTCACAAAGTGAAAGTAAAATAAAATTAGGGTAGTAGCATAATCGTATCGAGTGCAATGCTGTCAAACAAGAGGCTGCGCCGCTTCCCGGCGACCGCAAGGGGCTGTATCAGCAACTCTAACTGTTTTCCCTCAGTTCCGTCTAAGGAAAGACTCATGCCACGTGATATCAAACGCTCTTTTGTTCCTTGTTTGTTTAAACTTATTTCACTGACCTACGTTCCTATTTTGTAATATATATTAAGTGGTGCAAAGCCTATAGTTGGCCGCATTCGTTGGAAAAATAAAGAAAAATCTAACCGCAAAGAACAGTCCTTGAAGTCTGTACTTCGGGAATAAGACGCTTGACACTATTCTGTCACAGGCACCAGTGCCGTCACAAAGTAGGCGGGGACTGAAGCTGCTGCCTCTTCAGTTGCTTAACCATCGACTTAGAAAAAAAAGGAAAAAAACAAACAAAAAAATATATATATATATATCTATATCTATATATATGTATATCTATATATATCTATATCTATATCTATATATATCTATATCTATATATATGTATATCTATATATATCTATATCTATATCTATATATATCTATATCTATATCTATATCTATATATATATCTATATATATATATATATATATATATATATATATATATATATATATATATATATATATATATATATATATATATTTAGATAGATATATATAATATATGTAAAATCTGTCAATCATTGTTCGATTAGTTTTACTTTATCTATATATAGACCAAAAATATTTAAAAAATGTATACATCATATAACTTTAAAACCAAAACCTTTTAAAATGTGTTCCTTTTTGTCTTACGTAAGCAATTGCCGAATTAGTTCCCCATAACAATACTTTGCTGGTTTTGTATATGAAGCTGAATGTAAGCTGCAATGTTACAATTATACCACAAGATGCCGATGTGTTCACATTATTTTATAGTGACAGACGTTTTTATTCTAAAATTAAATGATTTGATGTTTTCCTCAAATGGTAAATTGGTGTCATCATTTACAGTAACCGAGTCTATCTTAAAATTAGCCTTTTTTAATATTTATTTCCGGTTTTAGAGGCGTTCACTTTCATTAATATCAAACAAAGTTCTGTTTCCATAACTATCTAGCAACTTGCTTTCTCTCACATAAACTGTATGTAATCATTCTATTTTGTTTATATTTATTATTATTATTACTTCAAATACTTGGTCACTTGCAGAATAGCTTGTAATGATGAAACAAAAAAGAAAAACGACTAAATTAAGAAACACATAAATAAAAACAAATTAGGAAAGAATTGGGGTGCGACTTTATTTATGTCTTTCCGTTTTCTCGCATTTATATCCTTGTCTCTGCCCTTAAAGCAAACATGACTTAAGGTTTTGTTGAGGTTGGTCAAACATGAAAAAAGGTCAGAAATAATACTAATACAGAGATGCTATTATTAATAATTAATAATAGCATCTCTGATTTGCTCATTCTTGAATTGGTTATTAAGACATGTTGTGGTTCAACTCTGGATTATTAAAAATAATAATATTTTTGAAATGAATCAATAGAATTCCATTAGATCCAAATGTTGCGCAAAGCCTGCTGCAGCTGCAGCTGCACGGTGTGAGTGAGGAGGAGCATGATCCAGCCTCCCTCCCAAAGCAAACGCTGGGCGTTGCCTTCACCAACTTTACTGAAAGGTGTGGCAGATCACGGAGATTGACTGATCCCAGATATTTCCCAATTTCCCCTTAATTCTACCTTTTGGGTAGGTAAGAGAACCCTTTTTCTGTCTTTTAACGTATTCATTTGTAATTTGCAAACAAACTGCGTTTGTAAGCGCATGCGCCGTCGCCATTCATTCAGACTTCATTTTAGTTTTGCGTGTATCCTCTGAAATCAGGATAATAAATGTTTTTTTTCTTACAACATAAAGATTATAGACAGATAAAACTAGAAAAACGCCGAGAAGCCTAGATAAATATTTGACAAAACTTTAAAGTTGTTTCTTTTTGTGTTTCCCGCTGATCCGCTATACAGCTCCTCGTTTCTTTACAAGCGCAAAAATGTCTGTTTGGGTGAGTTCATTTTTAATATTTGCATATGTTCGTCCACAATTCCCGTCTTTGGACTCCTATGTAGATTGTTTAACCAACTGATTAATTCTGCAGGACGATCTGGATCTCCTCTTGGACTCCCCCTCCTCCTCCTCCTCCTCACTGGCCACAACAGTAAGTTCGATGTTATGCAGCCTGTGATGAGTTTGTAGGGTCTGCAGCCTGAGGCCCTGGAGCCACATGTGGCTCTTTAACACCTCCATTGTGGATCTTTATTTGAAGAAAAAGATAAAGGTTTTGATTTTAACAACTAACTGCTAATTAAAAATAAAGTAAGTTGTAAAATAAGGAAGAAAAAAAAGTAAACTAACTCAAACTTTATTCAAAAATAGTTGGGGACAGTACATATCACGAGTTGAACTAAAGTACTTTGACAGATTCTCGAGCGCCTTGTACTACAAAAAATCAATTGGCGGACACTAAGCAAAAATAGAATTAAGGCACACTGGGTTATAAAGAAGATTTACTACTTATGAACTAATTAAAGTAAAAGTGTGCCTTATGATTAAAGTCATACGGTAAGAGTCCCTTAATAAGCTTCGATTTAATGTTGGATATTTAGATTTACACATTTCTGGCTGAGATTTTACCATAAACTGTTTTTTTGTTGTTGTTTTTTTAATATCACTGCTGACATCACACTACCTACCTCAGTTTTACTGCATTGAGATGATCCTATGTGACACAGGGTGTCTTATTTTGAAAGGAAGTCATGTGAATCTCTGTCAAAAGTTATAAACTGTTTTATATTTAGAAAAAAGGCTATTTTATTTTTTGTGTTTTATTTATGCTTAAAACTATAGCTCATTTATATTTATCATAATATTGACAGTAAAATAAATGTAAATGAGTGTTTTATTTTCTAAAGGGTAAAGTTGGGCTTTGTGGCACCTACTTTTGTTGTCAGTGAGAAATCGACCAGAATGGCTCTTTAAGTGTTGAAGGTTACAGACCCCTGGTCTTTAAATCATCAGGACAAATGTATTTTACAAATGACACTGCATTATGAACTGATGTGCATGTTTTGCTCTTTAAACGAGCTGATAAGTTTCCTTCATGTTAACCAGTCCAAGGAAAGAGGAACAGTGAAGGACAAGGCCGATTTTAAAGTGGATGAGGATGTGACTGCACTCCGGAAAGCTATTGAGGGTCTCGGTAGGTTAAGGAGTTTAACTATCCATAAATGCATGTTAAAAGCTGAATCTTTCAACGGTCAAATATTGTGAAAAAATCCAACTAATGTTAAGAATATTAAAAAAAATTATTAATCTTTTTTTATTACAGGTACAACAGAAAAGACACTTATTGATGTGCTGACTCAAAGAAGTAATGCTCAGCGTCAGCTTGTCGCTAGCGCCTATGAGAAAGCCACAGGAAGGGTATCTGCACAGATCACTTAATTGTTTATTTTTTTGTTTGTTTTTGCTGAAGACAAAAAAAGTTGTTCATCCTTTTGCATTAGAAATTAGTAGCTGACCTGGAGGGCGACACCCATGGTGACTTTGAGAACCTGTTAGTTGCCTTGGTAACACCTCCTGCTCTCTTTGACTGTAATGAAGTGATCAGAGCTATAAAGGTAGGTTTGGTTGAATTATTACTTTCTAGAAAGCTACATGGCTGGAATATGACCATGTCCACTATTGCTCTATTAGCTTGTTTGACAGTGATTTAAAATATATATATGTATCTTTTTGTTACCGTTTCCATTCAGGGTTCAGGGACCACCGAGTGTATCCTGACAGAAATATTTGCTTCTAGATCAAACAAACAGATCAGAGACATGGCTGACACTTACCTAAAAGGTGTGGAACTCTACTAAAAAATGTATTTCAATGTTGATCAAGCCACCGAACATGCAGGAAATTATTACACTCTGTAACTTCCTGTACATTTTGTTTTTTCTATTTAAGAAACTGGAAGATTGATGATTCATGACCTGAAGTCAGAGGTGTCAGGAGATTACGCCAAAGCGCTGCTCATCTTGGCTGAGGTATTGTGCAATACCTTTGAAAGACGTCCCAGCAGATGAGCAGCAGTGCTTCCATTGCTGACAATGCTGGAAAGATTCCTAAGATAATTCAGAGATGGAGGATCCAAACATCCTAATTTGTCTAGACAAAATAATTTATTTCCCATATGTAAAAACGTAATTATTTTGGTATTAAAAAAACAGTAACATAAACATCTTAAACATTTTCACAAATCACAGAAAGTCAACAAATACCAGTAGTGATTTAACATCCAGGAAAAAAAAACATTTTTAACAAAATTTAAAATTTTTGGAATCTCTTCCTGGAAGATACAAACATTAAACTTAAATGTGATCGTTTAAAATATTTTCCAAATAACATAAAATAAAATAAAATAAAAGATTTGTGATGTTCAGCCATGTCTTCACAGGGGAAAAGGGACGAGAGCACCAGTGTGGACGCTGCTAAAGCCAAAGAAGATGCTAAGGTCCCATCTTTACACACAGATTTTAGTCTTGGACAGTTTTGTTCTATTTTAATTATGAAAAAAGTTCAGAGTGAGAAGGGAAATTCATTCTTTTAATTTAGGAACTCACTAGGCTTGTTACTTTTCTCACTCATGCAAGTCTGAGCCTGCAGTCAGTCCAGGTTTAATATGACAAAATCATGGATTAATGTTGCTACTGTCAGTACACGATTCTCCTTCTTTGTCATGACATTTTTCCTTTTCACAGACATTGTATGAAGCAGGAGAGAAGAAGTGGGGGACTGATGAGGACAAGTTTATTGACATCTTGTGCCACGGGAGTGTTCCTCAGCTTCGACAAAGTAGTCCTTTTCTCTATATACTTTGGCCAAAGATGCGATTTAGAAAATCATAGTCTGCATATTCCTGGGCTTTGGGAATGTGAAGGTTATAAATGTGAATCATAGAACCAAATATGGAAATATGTTTTATTTTTTTGCCTCCTTTATTTTATTTAGCAAAGGAAACTTTGGATCAGATTTAAATCAATGTTTGTGTATGAGTTTGACCTACCAGGAATTTTACTTTTGTTTTTTACTCTTAACCCCTTGATGTCTGGATTAAAAGAAAAATTATAAAAATGTTTTTGCTTTCAAAGAAATTCTAAATTAATTTAATTTTGGAGCTGAAGTGGTTTGATGCATATTTGCATCAATAGGATTAAAGGGTTTATTGCTCCACCTTGACAAGAAATAATTCTAAAGACTGATATTTTACTGTTCAAATGAGAAAAAGGGAGCTCCACTAATGTCATGTTTCCATTTGCAGCTCTGGTGGAGTACAAGAACATTAGCAAGAAGACTCTGCAGGAGAGCATTGAAAGTGAAATGTCTGGAGAAGTGGAAAAACTACTTGTGGCGATTGGTAACAGCTTTTCTGATTCACTGATCTTGTTTTTTTTTAATCTAGTCAGTATTTTTATTTAATTTAACAAGTATTCATTTCTGTTCAGTTAAATGCGTGAAGAACGTTCCTGCATACTTTGCTGAGAGGCTCTTCAAGAGCATGAGGGTAAGAGGAAAATGTTTCCCATCAGAAGATTCAGCACCAACTACTGATCTGTGTTTGTTTAGCGGCATTCAGTCCTTGTCAGGGACAGTGCCTGGACTGCTCATCAGCAGTGTGGACAGGGTTGGTGTGCCTTTGTTGTTGCTGCTTCTGGCGGCTGCCCCTGACATTTTTGTGTCCAGACCTACCATTAACTCATGCTGAATTTTGGGTGGGATACAAAGAAGCTTTTCATGCAGGGATGTGTGCGATTGTCTACAGTAAGCTATAGAATCCTAACAGGACATTCTGTTTTAGAGTATCCGGACAAGAAAGTTGCAGACTGTTTCCACATTTTTGTGTTTGTTGTCCCTTTTTTTTTTTAACTTTTCTTTCCAAATCTAGAGACCAAAAGTCCACGGACTTTGTCAATCACAAGGACGTTTGTCATCTAAAGCTACAAAAACCATTTGATTATTCTAAAACTTTCTCTTTCCTATTTCTTCTTTGTTCAGGGTGCAGGAACCGATGAATCCACACTTACTAGAATCATCGTTGGTCGTTCTGAAATCGATTTGTTGGACATCAAAGCAGAGTACAAGAAGCTGTTTGGTGTTAGCCTTCACTCAGAGTTAAAGGTAAATACTCCAAAATAACATTCCCCCCCAGGAACTGCTTATTGTCCACTTAGCAAAATGTCACGAGATCCAAGTAAAAACAATATAAGAAAATTCCTGCAGCAACAACCTGAGCATATTTTACTGTTCAATTTGAATTAGTAGAGTAAAAACTATTAACTCTTACAGATGAATTATGTGAACAAAGGTATAAAAATGTAGTCTTTAATATTAATGGCGGTACAGCAGCTTTCAATCATTCCCTGATTTGCTTTTCTTCGTTTCCAGTCTGAGGTGTCGGGAAATTACGGAGAGGCCTTGATGCTGCTGTGTGGAACAGAAGACTAACTCCTCCCATCAAGTCTGTTCTCAGTGTTCATTGGATGCTGACTGACCAACACCTAAATGCATTTGACTAAACCTAAAGATGTTTTAAAAGGCAAACTTGTGACTTAACCTGTCAAATGTCCTATAAGCACTGTATACATTTGGGCAGACTGTCTAACTTAATCAAAATAAAGAGAACATTTTTAAGTGTGAAAAAACAGACCATTGTCTAGCAGTTGTATAAAAAAATCATTTAATAGTTTTGTTGATGTTGCTGTAACCGACTCCAACACAGGTCATCAGAACTTTGTCTCCACTTTTCCTTTCATCTTCTAGCGGCTTCTGGACTTCAATCTTGAACATAACCTGGAAGAAATCCCTGACGTGTCTTAGGAACTCAATCCTGTTGAAACATCCAGAGATGGAAGAGCACTTTTTAATGTTTCCAACCCAACTGAGTATATTTTAACCACAAAACACCCCAGAGCAACCCTGTGGCTGATGCAAGTGAAACCAATTTACATGTTAGGTTGATTCTTAAAGCTCATTTAGCCTCAAAAACACACATGAAAATCATCCAAACTACCAGAGTAAAAGCACAAGTGTACAGCGATGGCACTGCCAATCTTCAGTTATCATAGTACTGTACTTGATAGGCACACAGCACCGGTACCATGATAACTGAAAATGGACAGTTCATAGTCCACTGCCCTTCAGGAGAGCAGAAGGAAAGTATTATTTGCTCCAGCTGTCCTTAAAATCACTCATAACAATGGGTTAAATAGTCTTCTTCAAAAGACGATCACTCATCGCTCTGTCCACTATGTTTGCACAAACCCAGCAATGACCTTGGTGACATTTCTAGTCACTAATTGGTATCAGCATTTGTTTACCAACTGCAGTCATGCTCTTGGCACAGAAGATTAAAAGGCTTTTGCCAAACATTTCAGCGTTTGTGGTACATTATGTCTCACACACACGACGGGATACTGCGAACACAGGCATGACAGCTTCTTCCATATGTTGCGTGAGCGCAAACGCCTGAACAAACCGACACGCCAGCGTGGAGGGACAGTGGCTTACGTGTATGCTGACAGGGGTCCGAGCAGAACCTTTGATACATCCTGTTGGCCAAGGGTCATGAGGAGCAGCGCCAGGCTCTGATTGGACGAATCCACACAGCCGCCCTACAACAGTTAAAAAAAGAAAGGGATGATTTTACAGAAATGAAAATAATACAAACAGGAAACTGCGACGTGGAGCAAGGAGGTCCATCTTTTCAAATACGTGGATGAGCAGGAGCAATGTTCCTCACTTCTTTTCCAAATCACAAACTTACATCAGTTTTGAACCCTAATGGCACCAATTTTGAGTATTTAACATCTATCAGAACACTGGATCATTCCTATGTTGTAAATCTGGAATAAAAAAATGTTCTTTATGAAAACAATAGCTGATAAAAATGTTTGCATAGGTTTTAAAAAATGTATCTTCCCTCACCATCAACATTATACAATCCATCTAGAAGACATCAGATCCTCCTTTATCCCAGTGAACACATTCCACTGAACTGAACATTTCAGGTCTGTTGTGAAGAGTGCTGAGTGCAACCAGACACATGCATAACAGAAGAGATCACATTCCCACATTCTTGTCCAGCAAAGGGCTTGTTTGGCACAGTCATGTAATAATGCGGCTTTGAGGCAGCTTTTCAGCAAAATTCTGATTCGATTTCATAATTATATCACTTACCGGTAGTTAACAAAAAAAAAACACTGTATTGCTAATGAGTTTATCTGCCCTCCCTCTACGACCGATGAGAATCAACAAGCTATTGGAGAAATACAACTCTAGAAAAGAAGCACAAAACGTTGTACAAATTTAAATGTACTCAAAAACACGATTTTAATTCAATCTTTAAAAAAAAAAAATACATTAAGAACCTACTTCTTACCTACCTTCAATATAAATTTAAAATCAATAGTCTTTTTTTCTACAGGTTTAAAGATCTACTGAATTCATGATAACTATAACAGTTGAAATATCTAGTCCTGAAGACCAGCCAAGGGCTTGAAGAAAAGTCCCTTGAGTTTTGTAAGAAAGGTTATCCCATTTTCCAGCAGGCAGCAGGCAGAAATGCTACATGTATTATAATAATTTGCAAAAATTGTAGGCAACGGCTACGTGGTTAGTTTTTTTTTTACAAACGCAAATGTACAATAAACAGTAAGGAATGAAGAATAAAAAAACAGGTTAAAGTATTTCATCAGAACTTAATTTCAATTGATATCAGTGACCTTGATATTAAAATGACCCCCTGAAATGCTTACTGGGGATGGAAAATATTCCTCCTTTAAACATTTATTTTTTTTGAAAATTACATTTAAGAATAACCTCTGTACACAATTGTTTTAAATCCAACACACACTATAAGTACAAGACAAAACTTTCCTAAAACAAAAAAATACAAATAAATAAAAAAGAGCTCAAAATGTAAAGAGTGAAGCACTTACATCAGACCCCGCAAGTGTTGATGTTTCTTTCAAAAACAAGTCATCGACGCTGCGACTTTGGCTTACTACTGAAGGCGGTACTTATTAACCATAAAACAAACACAGAGAGCGCAGCCATGCATGCTGGAATCCCCTAACTTATAAACGTCTTTAGCGTTCGGTCCACTTCCACTAGAGCAGCCGCTCCATCTTGTTGCTGCCGTTATGAAGGGAAACGATCCGATATTCAAATGTGAAGCTTCCAAATTTGACTGACCAACATCTGCAGTTTGAAACTAGGCAAAAAATACTGAAGGATATCTGAACTCCCAACCCTCCAAGAGAACTGAAAAACACTTAGGTCTGCACTCTGGTACTTAAGCCAAAGAGGATGGATCAACAATATTCCTCTTTCAGAGTTAATCAGCACTTCCCTGACCAGCTAACTGGACTCACATGGCTCCGATGAGCGAGGGCTGAGGGGCAGAACCATGTGGTGACACACTGAGGACAGACTGTCATTGTGCGTGTCTGTTGTAGTTGCTCGTGTCACCTGTGTGCCAGTGTGTATGATGGAAAAACAGGGAAATGTGTTTACAGTTAATACAGCCAGTCACACTACATTAGTAGGCAGGAATAAAGTACATCCCAGACCTCACTCAATGGCCTCAAAACATTTCCCCTTACAGATGACACAAAAAATGCCACACAAAGACTAAAAATAAATACACAGATTTTTTTAAACTACATCTAATACAAAACTGTGATACATACATATGAAAAAGTTTTGCGAATTAGATTTACAGAATTTGAGTCCAAAAAAAACAAATACTCTTAAATTTGTAAAAAAAAAAAGAAAAGAAAAAAAAGAATCATGATTCTCATCTAAATATTCAGGCTTAATACTATAAAAACAAGACTCTAAAAAAATTCATTTAAATAGTGTGATAACCCTTTCAGTTGGGGGGGGGGGCCTCAAAAGTATAAAAAATGTAAGGGAAAGCAAACATTTGAAACATAATAAAGCCTTAAGCTCCTCTGTACATCATTGTTTTTCCCCAAATGTCTCAGATGGTTTGCAGACAGGGATCATTACTGGGGAATGTGAGTAAACAAGGGCGGCAAATGTAGGAATTCTCCTGCGTTCTGCCCTTGTATTTCCAATTCCTGAACAGTTTCCTAGTTTTCCAGGCAGAAAGTAGCTTTGCTAAAAGGAAAAAAAAGGCTAAATATGATGCAGCATAAACTAATGGAATTCCAGCATTCCTGTACGTTCTTGATGTTAGCAGAAACTTTTTAGTCTTAATAAAGTAAATTTTAAGCAGTTAGCAGCTTCTCAACCACCTTAATGCCAGGCCTTTAAATGAGGTACATTTTTACGGTGCCTTTTTTTTAAAGATAAAACATTTAATTTTTAGTCAGAGTGATCTGTTAGTCAGACTGATCTGAAGAAAACGTAGAAAACATACGGTTTTCTGAGTTTCTTCAACACTACAACAAACACCCACCTAAACATTTTTTAAAGCTACCTGAACTGGTGGTGTTTTAAGATATACTTTGTCAAGTTACATACACTATAGAAGATAATTTAAATAAGTGTAAACCACATGCTAGAAATGAATTTGGAACTGCTTGTGTAAAGCATGACTGCACTTAGTGGGAGTTCAGTTTGGACAGAAAGCCTTTTTGCATTATCCAAATGCAGCAGCACATGCTTGGAATTTTGAATGCAATTTGTTTTGTAGCTCAGCAACATAAGCTTCAACCTGCCTGTAGCGATAAAATGAGTAAGCGTGCAAACTGGTAAATAATGGAGAAAAGTCTATTTGTGTCAAATCCATGTAGATTTTGAATCAAACCTATTATTCTAAGTTAAAGCATTACAAACATGATCGCATGAATAGTTTTGTGCAAACGCCTCTTTAAATCAGTGGAAAAGGACTGGAGAGCGCCCAGGAAAAGAAGGATTGAACAGGAAAAAACGAAGAAAATGCATCTTTATAGCAATTTGGCATTCACATCTGTCAACCTAAATGGCAAAATGGGCATGCATGTTTTTAATGAACGAAAACGGACCTAGACAATATTCATTCTTTACCCTTCAAGGACAACCTTCTAACCACAGCGTTGATATGAAAGTTGATGCTTTCAGAGATTAGTCTGTCCTTACCCGGTATATCTCTTCCAAGAGCAACTTGGCACAGTTTCTGCCAAGGTCTTCTGGCAGTATGGGGTCTCCTTGCCCCTGTGGAGTTGAAGACATCTCCGCACCGAGAAAGCAGCCATTCTGGGTTTCGGCCACAAGTGTCAAACCAAAGCCTGGAGACCTGCAGTTACACTTTGTTAATGTCTTACTTTTTGATTCAGCACTATACCGCGTGCTGGAAAGTTTATGGAGATACCTACTTGCCAGAGTTTGCTCCTTTCATGTGGTCTGTGTAAATATAGATGTCTGGTATGAACTGGTTGAGGACAGCCCTGGTTGACTCTACAATCCTGTTGGCCATCTGAGGAGAAACTCGCACAGAATATCTGAACTTCTGAGTCAAGGACTTAGATTTGTATTAGATTTGACTTTAAAAGTGTTTTTCTGCACCGTTACTTCTTATTCTAATCTATTCAGATACTTCTTTCTGAGATTCTGTGTTTCACTGTGTACAATGGGCCAAGAACTTAAGAATTTACCTGTGTCTACTCTGTTATAATATAAATTCTTGATTCTAAATAACTAAAGAAAACAGACTTAGAATTAAATGAGCAACATCTATTAGAGCAATAGATGTCAGAAATGTAAATTGTGATAATAAAGAGGATAATTTGCATGTATTTTAACTTTTTATAAATCAAAATGACAGCTAATCTAAATAAATTTCTATGCATGAAAAATGTAAAAAGGGACAATTAGACAAAGATACGCCACTCCTCTAATCCTCTTGATCTTGGCTTGCTCTGTCAACTGGACCGGTTTGAGAGTTCTGCGGATGGGGCAAGACAAAACCACCTCTCCTCCACCACCAGGTGCCATCCCTCTTTTCACCACCTGAGGGTGTAACAGCCAAAAAATACATATAAATTAAATACATGTAGTTGTGGGCCAGAGTCATCTGTGTCTGTGCTTAACACAGAATAATCCAGCTTTTTAATTATCTTCATCACTGGTCTACCAGTATGTACTCACCCTGAGATCAAATCCCTCCCCATCAATTCCAAATCTTTTCATCAGAGGGACAGCCGTGGTCTTCAGCAGGTCAATCTGCAAAACAAGACAAATAATAACCACGAAGGTAAACCAACACAACTAACTGTCACAGCCCAACACCGACATCTGTCATGTTCACATACTATCAAGTCAGGTTGCAAACCCCAGACTGGAAAGTCTATATGATCATGGGAAAAGTTCACTTAAACACATTGACTACAGGACCCAGTTTTTTTTTTTGTTTTGTTTACAAAAACTTGGTTTAAAGAGTAGAATATTTATGTCACCGTTGGATCATTGGGGTCGTTAGTAACTCCTCTGAGAGTTGCCTTCAGAGCCATCTTCATGAAAGGAGCCAACATGAGTAAAGCTTCAAGATAGTATCCAATGGAGCGTTGAGGATTGCAGTCGTGCTCTATAGAGCCGCCATACAACAATCCAGGCTGGTAGGATAGCACAGTTCCTAGAAAAGTCAATAATTGTAGACAAATGGAAAAACAATCACAAAAGTCATATTCAGCATATTTCCACACAAAAAACAAAAACAAAACATTAATACTCACCTGTTTGATTAATTTCTATTCTTGAGCCATTGGTCACTTTATCAAGAAGTCTGATGAAGCTTGCTTCAAAGTCTGGAAAAGAAAAACAGCATATTTTAGTTATTAAGAATAAAAAAAATCATCAAAATAGAAAATAAATCAAAAGTTTTCTATTCCAAAAAATAAATTAATGAAAATTTGAGCTTTTACTAAACACTAAAAATAAACTATCCAATTACTTAGTTATATGAACACTCATCTGTATGTTCTTCGTACAAGTTTGCAAAATAAAGCTATGAAAACATCAAAGAATATTATTTATGACAATATTGTAATTAAAAAAATATATATAGGAAGACCAAAAATGAATTCTATTTAATTGACAGTCTTCCTAGTCATTTATCCCACTATAGAATCCCGGTGACAACACTGATTCCCAACTGCGTAACAGCTAGCCCTTAGCCACCAAGCTAACTACGACGCCACATGCAGAGTCAAGCTGCAACTTACCGCGCAGCCCTGGGTCGTCCTCTTTAGATCGTATGTTCTTAATTCTGACACGTTTCCCACTAAGTGTTGACAAAACTAGCCGCTGTCTTAAAAAATTGCACCCCTCGTAAGAGAGTCCCTGGTTTGCCATTTGTATTGTTGTTTCTATGCTTGGCAGCAGGAGAATCCACGTGTGTTTGTGCAGGAAGCAACAATAGGAGGGGCGAGTACGGCATATCAAGTAGGCCAAAAAGGTCCTTTTTTTCTCCTTAAGCGCTTCGCCTCATTGACATATGGCCATTCATTATAACAAGACAGGCGGAGCCTTAGTTTTTCTTAAAGCCACAGTGATACCAAACGGTGACAAAGACGGTTAAAAACACATTTATCTTCCTTTTAACATTTTAAAAGTAAGAAACGACGTATTTGGAGATAAAACCCTTCTTTAAACGATAAGGGCTAAGGGTTTCCCCTTAACAAATTATTCTTTATTTGAACAAATTAAGATTTTTTTTAAATTGACATGGTTTGAGAGAAAGGAAACATTCATTCAGAACTTTTAAGCGGCCAAGCTGAAACCCTATTGCACAGAAGTCGATGCCATGGGATTAATCACCGTCACCTTGCCAACCAGCGAGGGCTTTGCCGCCCGAAAACCAATTATATAACTATATTATACAACAAATTCATCGACAATAAAGCCCAACACTTTCCCAGACGGCATGACTGGGTACTTTGGGGGAAATGTCTTATTTCTGAGGGACGGGACGGCGTCTGGAGGGGATTTGCGCGCACATGCTGTCTGTCACTAGCTGGGTTAGTTAGCTGCCAGCCTCATCTTCTTTCTCCACCTCTTTCTCCTCCTCTTCCTCCACGGCTGGGGGGGAAAACAGAGTGGAGGGAGAGAGCGGCTCCTCAAGACACGTCCCCTCCTTTGTTGCGTAGTCTGTTCGTAATACTTCAGTTCGTGGTTCGGTCCGGTCCAGCCAGGCATCCCGGAACCCGCCCCGCACATGCGCAATTTGCGTTCATTTAAACTCGAAGTTCCATTCGAGGGGAAATGGTCGCGCAGAGGATCCTTCGTGCTGTCATCATGGGACCCCCGGGCTCCGGGAAGGGGACGGTGTCTGCACGCATCGTCAAAAGTTTTGGAGTGAAGCACATCTCCAGCGGGGATATTTTGAGGGCCAACATCAAGCAACAAACAGGTAAAAATATTTAATTTAATCCAGTTTCATCCCAAACCATAGATGAAGTTTGAATTAAATTAAATTGGCAGTAGCAGGGGTTGGTTTCCTGGTCTGTCCTGATAAAGTGTACCACTCCTTTTTTTTCTTTTTGCAGAACTTCTTATCTCTTTAAATTGAGCAAAATTAACATGTTTCTCCCAGGTTGAAGTCAAACTAGTCTGCATGACAGGGTCATGTTTTTACTCCAAACATCTGCAGGGACACAAGCCTGCATTTCGCCATGAAGCTTATCCTCAGAACCACCTTGGATGTGGATTATCAGGTCGTAAAGATAACTAACTGTGAACTTTTGTTCCTTCAGAGGAGCGTTGCTGATAAAGCAGCCAGTTCTTCTATGCTGTGTGAAAGAGGAAGTCTGTGGTTAAAGTGCACCACAGCCAGTCAATCACATTTGGATTCATTTTTTTGTTTGGTCTAGGAAGATGAAGACATTTTCTAGTCCTTTAGTTAATCTTTTTCAGGGATTTCACTGTCTAACAATCGACAAATATATTTTTGTATGCCTCATAACTTTTAATTTGAAATGCAAACTGATTTGGATGTAAAATTCACTTTTAAAAAAACTATTGCATTTTGGGTGTAATCACCAAATGCATTTTAAACTAAAAGGATTTAACCCAGACTAAGAGTATTTGTTTAGTAGTAATCCTCTTTGTGGCTTCTCTCTTTGCCAATCTGCTCTTTTCCATTCCAACAGAAAGCAACGGTCCTCTAAAGATCTCATTTCAACCTTTGCTCCGTCTCTTGCTGTGTATGCTAAGTCAGTTTCTGCAAGGCCCGTCAAGAAATTCCTGTTCTTAGTTGGACTTTGATCAGTAAAAGGGGAAGTGATGAAGCAAGAAATGTCTCTTAAGAGTTTAGCCTTAAAACATCTTTTTTTCCACAATTTGTTCATTGATTTTTTTTGTTTTTGTTTTTGCAAACAATTGCAACATTTGAAAAAATAAATTTGAATAGTGATAATAATAAACCACTATATGGCACAAGTCATAGAAAAAAGGATATGCCACAACAAAAATGTTCTGTTTAATGGGTTTTCTTGAAGAACCATTGTCTATTTGTTGATATATATGTCTGCAGTTTTTGCACATTTAGATTCTTTGTGGCTCAAAAGTAATAAACTGTTCCATTTAATACATTTTATTGTCTGATATGTTAAGGTTTAAGCTGCTACGAGCTTTTCTTCCCAATAAAATCAGCTCTTTTTGCTACATTCTAATGTTAAAGTTGTTTTTTTACATTAGAAATTGACATTTTTTAAATGGGGCCTTGGATTTCTCTTTTTTTTAAACCTGTTTTGTTAAAGACACGACATCTAGTCTTTGTTTTTCTCGTGTTTATGTCTTGCGATGGGTAGAAATAGCATTTTTCTTTCATGTAAAAGTCAAATTAAAAACTAAAAGATTATCTCTCATTTGCATTTTATTGCTCTTAGCCAAACTGTAGCTGCTCCTCTGGTAATAAGAACACCAATAGCCTCGGAGAGAATAAAGAAAAAATTAAATTGACCGAAAATCAGACATAGCTTGGAATTGTTGGTCAACAGAATCAATGCAACAAACTCAAGTCTCATGCCTGGACAAAAAGGAGGGTAACCCTGGATACAGTTGAGTCAAATTTGGTAATAAGAGTTAAACTAGTCAGTAAATTGGCTATATCGGTGTTTTCCAACCTGTAGAAAGTCAGTCTGCCTGTTTAAAGGGTGTCGACAGCCTTTGTGCTGTTTTGGTGATGTGGTGTGTACCAACAACAACCTCCAAAGGCATTTAAGGTCAAGGCACATCAACGTCGGATCACACCATCGGCCACTGTTTGAAACAAAGGGGATTTTATATTGACGACCAAGTTGATGGTAGATGGCACCTGGATGTCGTAGTTGGCTTGGTGTAGGAAACCTGGGTTCCCTTTTCTAGCAATGAGCTAAAATATCCAGTGTGGGTCCTTAGGCAAGAGCCTTTACGCTGCTGCCTATCTGGGTCTCTCTGTGCCTCGAAAATTCATCTGTTTAAAAAAAAAAAACTCTGCCAAAACCTTAAATAAGACCAGAATTTGAAAAACTTCTGAGAGGATTTCATTCGGAAAGAAGAGACAAAACTGGATTATTTTTTTGCCATCGCCAGCTATATGCTCACAGACAAAATGGGTCATACAAAGTAGGGATGCCACAGTTCTTAATCAAAAACTAACCAACCGTGTTTACACCATTTAACTGAATTGTGGGGAAAGTGAATCGTTGAATCCCTACTGCACACCAGTGTTTTAACATTGAAAGTGTTGAACAGTTGTGCTAAATTTAAATCTTTAATTTTGTTGTTGTTGTTGTTTTAATACACAAATCATGTATCAAACCAAAACAAAACTATGATCCATAAATCGAGGTTTGAACCAAACTGTGGGAAAGGGATTTGTTGCATCACTAGTGCCAAGAAAAGAAGGTTGTTCCTTAAAACTTGGAGGAGGCGGGGTTATGGTCTGGGACTGCTTCACTGCATCAGCCTCTGCGCGTGTCGAGTCTGTGCAGGTCAAGACTTTCAACAAGACTTATGCCTATGACTTACGCCAGTCGCAGGGCCAGTTGTTCAAAAGAATATTGACCCAAAACACAAAACTCCATAAACACCCAAGAATAGCTAAGACCGGTTGACAGGTGCAGAAGAATCACTGACAGTTACAGATTTATTCATTGGTGGATTTTCCGTAGATTTTTTTTCAATGTTTGTGTTGGTTTCATGTTCCTCTGGTGACCAGTGTGGGTTTTTCTTTTGTAAACAGAAGGGTACTTAGTCTGTCTTATATCTGGGCTGTCTGAGTATTTGCACGACGCTGCATGCATGTCCAGTCATGAAAGGACATTCTCTTGCAGCAAATCCTCCTGGTGGAAAGATTGGCAGCTTCCTCCTTGTCTTTGACAACCATTTTTGGTTGTTTTTGCGGGATCATTGCTGCCCTTTCTCTATAAAAATGTCTGTAAATTGATATCACCGGTTTTAAAGCTTAATGGCTTTTTGTTTTGCTCTTTTGGGGGGAAATGTAGATACATGAACTGTAGATGAAAGTTTTTGTCCATTTCTCTTCATTTTTTGTGGCAGAGCTCGGCTTGTTGGTGAGGTCCTGCATGGATCAGGGTCAGCTGGTTCCTGACGGGCTCATGTCCCGTCTCATACTAAAAGACCTGAAATCCATGGAGCACATCAGCTGGCTGCTTGATGGTAGGACCCCACACATTTGTTGTTGCAGTTTATTCTCATGAAACAAAAAATATCTGCTAGTAGAACATCTTATCAGCTTTAAACGTCCAAGGTCTCACCACCTGTGAAGAACTCATATTTGCAGTTTGCTCTCTAATAATTGATAAAAACTAGTGTTAACCTATATTTATTTTTTACAATGTTCTTTATATTGTTATTAATATTTTTTCTACTCAATACATCTTGTCCGTGTCCTTTAATCTTTGCTGTGAATTCACGTCATTTTCCCAGGGTTCCCTCGCACAGTAAGCCAGGCGGAGGCCCTTGATCAAGCCTACACTCTGGACACAGTCATCAATCTGAATGTACCTTTCCAGACCATCAAAGAACGCCTGACCTCTCGATGGACTCACATTTCAAGCGGCAGAGTCTATAACACAGATTTCAACCCTCCTAAAGTCCCTGTAAATACACCCGCCTTCTGTCAGTCGTTTTTGAATGTATCTTTATTGCAGTTTGGAGAGTTAAAAGAATTACATTTTTAATAAGGATCAGGTTTTTTTTTTCAAAATAAACCAAGGAGATAAGGTCCCAGGCAGTCAACATTTAGTTTTGATCCTCTTAAAACTTAAGGAAATTTAAGTTTTGCATTTTGCAGGTTTGGTTAAATAATGCAATGTCTGACCAAAACACTATCTGTGCTTGAATTGGTTGCTTACTTTCCTGCTGTTTGTCTGCCAGTTTTAATAATTTATTACAAATTTTGAATTCATCTGAAAATTTTATCTACTTTAGTTTAAAAAAAGTTTTCTTTCAGTAATATAAACATCCATTTGTTGTTTATTTGGTTTTCCTTCAGTTCAGTGTGATTAGCAGATATAATAATACTGCCTTTTTTTTTTTTAGAAACTGCACGTGACTGTTAAAAAGTGTGAATAAAATGGTCTCATTAGTGCATCTTAGGTATTGAAGATGCCAACATGAAGGTACTTTGAAACACCCACAGGTGTTTCATCAATCATCAGATTTCTACAGTTTTCCTACCACAAACTGATCACTAAAAATGGTGATAAATTACAAAACCCTTGATCTAAATTCAGAAACAAAGCTTTAGCTTTCCCGCTTGACTTCCAATTGTTAATTCAAGACAAATTTCATTAAAAACCCAATAGATTTTGATTGAAAAGGAGGTGTTTTCCTCCATAAAAATGCTAGCTTTAATGTTGAGCCAAAATAGTGAGCTCAAAAAGTGCAGCAGAATCCTTTTTTTGTTTGTGTTTATGACTTTTGAGCTTTAATTTCAGTTAAGACTAACTCAATCTCACACAACGATGTGATAATTCTTTACATTACAAACGCCGTCTCCCAATCATTTGATTTAATTTACGCAAAGGGTTAAAGCTTACGTTATCATCTCTTTTAACCTTCGCTGAAACTTTTCAGATTCCCCCTTTCGGTCTGAGAGTGAGAACATTTGGAGTTAATCATTTGCATCAGATAATTCATTCGAGTTTAATTTAAAAGAGGAAGAGTTCATGGAAAAAAATCACATTTATGTGGGATCAGAGAGTATGAACTAAGTGATTACAATTTGTTTAATCCTAATGAGATATCAGACAAACTGCAGGAAGCCGTTTTAGACAATTCATGGAAACTTTCTTCTGTTAATAATTCATTTTTGCAGGTTTTTGAACATTAACAGTTGAGCCGCAGGTGAAAGGCTGAGCTTGCGTCTTAAAGTGTTTCTTTTGAACCACAACAATTCCTGTTTGCCTTTAACATGAATATAGCTATTCTAAGGACGACAAGGAGCACCTTGGAGAGTTTGAAGGGTTGAGCATATTTTTGCTTACTCAAAAGTCCAGAAAGCAAAGCCAAGTTCAAGTTTCTGACGCATAAAAGTTGCACTTAAAGCAGGACTTGCAGAAAACAAGGCTTTAAGGAAGGATGGGACCTACTTTTGCCTTAACCAAACCTAAAAAAATATAGTACAAAATAAAAACTTTTTCTTTGTCTGCACTGGGAAAATGAAAGTCAAGCTCCCAGTGATCTCTCAGCAGTGCCACACACCATGCAGTGCTGTGCGTTTCCTGTAGAATAAGTGAAACCTAAAAAATTAATCGTAATATCTCCAAACTGTATTACTTTTTAAACTCTCTGGAGAATTATCGTCACCTCAGTCGATGAATTATTCCTCTAGATTTGACCCAACCCCTGAGGGAGTGGTGACCTCAGAAAATTGGCCATTAATGATTGATACACTGACGAGCAGATATGAGAAAGTTGAATAAAACTTTTTTTTTTCTCCCCAACTCTTTTCTAGGGTTTTGACGATGTAACAGGGGAGCCTCTGGTCCAGAGGGATGATGACAAACCGGACACAGTCACACAGAGACTGAAGGCCTATGAGACCCAAACACAGCCCGTCCTGGAGTTCTACAGGTTCACCTCTGCCTTTCATTTTATACACAATACACAAACATTGTACAGCTCAATATTTGCTGGCAAAGTCATTTTGCGTCACCAGAACAGATGAATAGGTTGTCACTAAAAAAAAAACCACCCAGATTAGCTCGATTTGGGACGTGCAATTTTATTGCGAAACGTTTAGCAATAGTCACCACTTGTCAGTGTTTCAGCTTTTTAAGTCTTGTTTCTGTTCCTCCACAATATGTGATGCTATTACACATTTCACAGGGGGAACAAAGCATCAAATGGAGTTTTTCGTAATCCAATGTCTAATTTCACAGCCTGTGGAAAAATCACAACGTTGGCTTAGCAGATTCTGGTTTTCCACTTTTAATTTGAGAGTAACTGATGAAATCAGTGGAAACCTGCAACAAAAAACTTGTAAAGTTTAGAATTAAATTCTGTGTATTTCTTGAAAAGTTCCTGTCTATATTTGGAGGGGAACAGTTTGCCCCATTCTTAACTAGAAAAACGCCCCCCTCCGTCTTGTCATGTGACCACTGAGAACAAACCATTCTCTGTAGTCTTATTTCAGTCAAATATACAGATTTAAATCTACTAAAAAGCACATTTTCTTAATTTAAAAGGTTCCTGCGGTTTATTTTTTCCCATAGAAATGGGGCTGAATGCATGAAAGTTAGATTTTGCATTTGTGCTCCAAGAAAAGGCTTAAAAGTGGGTGAAAGGTCACCTCTTGGACCCTGACTTCTTCAAACCGCTGAAGAAGCACATTCAGAGAGGACCGAATCACCAGATCAAACCTAAACATTTATCAAAGATCATTTCACAATACTGTGGAAAGCACTCGAGTAGTAACTTATTTTTTAACCGAGAGAACTTGCTTTTTATATTTTTAACTTGGAGATATGCTCATTTTATAAACTTTTTAGAACATTTTAGGGCCTAATATTGTCGTCCACAGCTCTAGATGGAGCTGAATATCAATTTTTCATCTGGAATTACACTTGGATTGCTTGATTTGCTTCAAAGACTCACTCCGTTCATCTTTTGATCTATTGTAAAAACTTTCCCAGGGATGTTTAATTATGACTAAGGCAATTTTTAACCAAAAATGTTCTAGGACATAGTTTCTGCAGAGTGGCAGTAGTTCTTTTGTAATTTGCTTCTGAGTTGAGGGCGGGACTGCTGGCGTGGAGCAACCCCACCCCTCTCCCCGTCGCAGGCTTCCCAGTGGCCTGACCTGTGTATTTTCTACCTTACAAAATGATCTTTTTCAAACAACATTTTTTTTGTCTGCTCCGGATTCACAAGGATTTAAATAAAGAAATACTCAGAGATGCCATTTCAAGCTTAATTTCCCTTCATCTTTGTTCTCCATCATCAGAAAAATGCCACAAGAGCATTTTAAAAACACCAAAATGACATTTTCATCTGAGTGGGTCTTTAAAAGGATTACGTTTTTTCTGCACAAAATAATAGGAAATCTTCATACTTTCTAAAACGAATTTAATACATTGATTGTGATTTTAAAGCTGTGGATCAGCGGCCACAACTTACAGTTTCTGTCTTTTTCATCCCTTTAGAAGTAAAGGTGTAGTGAAGACCTTCACTGGGACAGAAACCAACAAGATTTGGCCTCATGTGGAAGAGTTCCTCCATCAAAGGATCTCTTTGGACAGTCAGAGAGCTGCTTAGGCAAAAAACAAATGAAGAAAAGCTCGGAAGTTTACCTGTTGGAACCTGGGTACACAAAATGCCAGCAGAGGACCAGCTGTGCTCTGAATGTTCCACATGAAGATTTGGGTTTGTGTTCAATTTTAACAACTAGTGTTATAGTTCAGTTAGTTAGAAACACTTTTCATATTCATTCCATATGGTGCCTTTGAAGAGATGTCGGGTAATCAGGGTTTGGCTCAAACTTTTTCGTTGAAATAAAACTTTCCAGCATCTTTCCACAGTTAACCTGAGCTAAATCAAGATACTTGACAGCTTTTTCACGAAGAGTCCATCCAGAGTGTTATGGTGAGCTTTGTTTTTTTCTATTTAAGACTTGCATTAGTGTCTTAAAGAAGCTTGTTTGCGGAGCTGTCGACTGCCCCTAAAGGGAAATGTGATGTGCAGCTATATGTACACAAGTGCCTTTTGGTGCTTTAGACTGGGTAGCTCAGCAAATGTGCTTCGTAAAAATCTTTCCACAAATGGACTATTTGATTAAAAGAAACATTCCTTTTGGGTACATTTTTCCTCAATTTCAGGTAGTGGTTCTGCTGGTGACCTTGTCGTTGAGATGTTTATTTATGAAATCTTTAATTGACAACTGGACCGAATACCTGTATTAATAATTAAAATCAAAAATCCTTGATTTTCGTTTTGCCTTATTCTGATCCTGTAAAAAATAATCTAGCATATTCTGATCCGTCTCGTGAAAACTGAAAGACTCGAATGGAGCAAAATGCAACATTCCCATCTGCATCATTATACCATGAAACACAGCAAAGCATGACCTTGAGTATGCAGTCATTTAATAAAATGGTTTTTTTTTTATGTATTGTGGGTGTTGTTAGCACTCGCCTCGGTGTTTCAAACCTGTTAAAAGCCTTGAAGGAGCTAATCTGCAGTGACCTGTATTGATTTCTGATCTGAAATGATTAGCAGAACATGCTCACTCCGTTTCCATCTGTGCCACCAGCATTTAAAGACACTTTGTTTTCCTGTTGTTTTAAACTGGGTTTGAGTGAAAATAATTGAAAGAACTTTCTGGAAAAAAAAACAGTTCAGCTTCTGTTCATGTTTGTGGAATTTAGCATAACTGTGCAAACAGCAGCTGAGACCTGCAGCACTTTTACAGAGGTCTGAAACTTTTGGCTTCACAAATCTATTACATCTACTAAGAGTTTCAAGATTTTATTTTATGCACCAGATTCATTTTCATGACTTTAACTGAATTGAAAATTAGTTTTTCACCTAATCCTTTCTAAAAAAATAAACTAGTTCGTGTTTCTCTTTGTCAGTGTGTTCACAAAAACTGGTTTGAATTTGTCAAAAAACTGGTTTCATTGTTGGCCTGCAGTCTTTTCTACATGAAGTTGTGAATTATGTTGTACATTGACTTTACAACATACTTAACAGATTTAAAAAGCGTAAATGATATGAAAAGTGTTTATCGTGCAAATGTCTGCATCTGGCGTGAAGTTTATATCTATGGGCTTCACATCATCACAAAAACAGGAGATAGTTTGTAATTCCCACTTGTGCTTTGGTGGAGATATTTTTTTTTTTGGTGCAACATTTAAAGGGGCTTTTATTAAGATACAGAGGTTCAATGTGGTCTAAACCCGCCGATTTCTGCGCCTGTGTGATATAAGCTCTTCGAGAGCAACGGCAACAAAAAAACAAGTTAATAAACATCATTTGTAAGGTCACAAATTGTGTTTAATGGTTTTTTGTGTTTCTAATTTCACAGCCTGTGGAAAAATCACGATGCTGGCTCAGCAGATTTTGGTTTTCCATTTTTAAATTTTAGAGTAACTGATGAAAGCAAAAAAACATGAAAAAACCACAACTCCTCTGGAACCCTTTCATATGAAGAACAAAAACACCTCTAATTTAACAGTGACACGCAAATAAGAACTTAAGCATTTGTGTTTTTAAACTAATATACTGTGTGAATTATTTCACTATATGGACCATCTGCATGCTTGATTTTTGTTTTGCCCTTATTTTGATCCTGTAAAACCTAATCTAGCTGATCAATTTCACAAAAATGGGGACTAATGGAGCAAAATGAAAGTCCTTCATTCACATTTAGTTCCACATCTGCATCATTATCCCACGAAACACAAAGCAGGACCTTAGACATGCACTGTCATTTGTTTTACAACAACCCACTGATCTAGCACTGTAGAACACAAAGGAGTGAACATCACTTTTGTGCATTGCAGGTGATAAACATCAGTAAAACAGTTTCTGCCCATCTCAGCTCTTGACTGAAGATGCTTTATAGTGACGGGAAGCAGACTTTGTGTAGCCAACACCCGTTTTTTTTTCCCCATTCAAGCTTTAAACATTCAAGACACAGCAGCAGTTTTAAGGCCACACTGACAATTATTCTGCCTTTGTCAGATAAAATGCTTGGGGAAGCACACATTGGAACATTTATTGAAAATCAGACAAAAGGAACTTAAGATGTGAATGAGGCATGGCATAGAAAGTACAGGAAGTTTGGCCACGTTGTCTCTGAGCGTAATTAGCTTTTCTGCATGTTAGCATTGGATTGTAGCATGAATAAGTACACTCATACCTGTTCAAACATGATCAGACGTTTCTAGGAATATACTTTTCATAGTCTGAATGAAATGATTGACATTTCCAAAACAACAAACACCCTTAACCGATCCACCATGCTTCTATACGCCTGATCAGACCAGAGCTGCTCCTCTGGGGACGTTTCTGCTTCCTGACTCACTTTGTTTTGTGGTTTCTAGATAAATCATGCAACCATTTATTTTTGCATTTTAGCGAGCACATGTCTGTGCTTCAGGCTTAATCACTTCAAGCAGGAAAAAACATCTGTGAAGCAAGTTGGCCAACAGAAAACACAGCAGTGAGCATCTCAGAGGCCAGCCGCGCGCACAAGGCAACAATGAAGAAACCTTTGACTTGAGGAAAACATTTCTTGGCTTTCTGGCGTTTTACTGCAGAATGCAGCATGAAGACAGAGCGCGTGTCCCTTTTGTTCTTGCAATGAAGACTTTGAACTGCTCCTACGTGTGGAGAGAACTGCTGATGGTGCAATTCCTTAAGAGATCTCCATCATTCTGGTGTCCTCGGCCTCTGTACTCTCTTCCTTTGTCCATCTCCCCGTGTTTGTCCAAAGTCCAGCCTCTAAGCAGTGCTTCCTGTTATACTCTGCCACCTGCTGGAGGAAGAGAGAATAGTTGTTAGATGACTTCCATTTGAACTCTCACAGGCATGTGGCGACACACCCCTGTGTGTTCCTGGGCAGTTCTTACAGCTGGACATTAAAACCATAAATGAAAAGAGGATCACTTTCAGTTTGAACAGACTTGAACCTCCTTAAGGAATGGAGTGTTTTTCACTAAACGGAAAGCCATTTGGCAGGCTGTGGGGCCAGCGGAGGGGAGGTGGCCCCATTCCTTCACAAAAGACCTTCAAATTGCAGTCATCTAAACACACATTCCTGCTTTGAAACTCATCCTCTTTTTCAGTAAAGATAGGATACCAAAATTAGGTTTGATCTTTTTTATGAACAATGCAGTTTGGGGGTTATGCTGGAGACTCACACAGACATGCTGGACCTCCACTTATACCCAATTACTATTAGAATGATCGCATTTAACAGTCTGACAGACTAAATAAATCAAATCCTTGTTATTTAAGCCAATCAGCCATTAGAAGTTACACTAAGCTTCTATTCATCTTTCATTTAATCTAAATCAACCTTTTCTCTTTTAAATAAAACTTTTTGATGTGTTAATGCCATAAAATGTACTTTCAAAAACAGATTAGGCTTTAACTTCTGAAATATCAATTGGCATTTCATGTATTTCTAACCCATTTTATTTTCACTTCATAACCAAGTTCAAGTCACTCGTCTAAATGGCGGTTTCAAGGACGATACGGACGCTTTAAGCCAGGGGTCTGCAACCTGAACCTCTCAAAGAGACATTTGGATCAGTTTCCCACTGAGATGCAAGCACAGGGAGCCGCAACAGTATGTGTGTTAGAAAAAAGGTTTTTGCCGACATATCACGATAGTTCGTTTGGCAATACAGTAATCCCCCGCCCATTCGCGGTTTAATATTCGCGCCGTGCCCATTCGCAGGTGGCCGCGGATGACGTGACGTCACAAGCATGAGGCGCAGAACAGCGCTCATTCCGCGAATTTTGAAAAACGATTTTCTCTGTACTTTACTGTAAAGTATTGTTTACGCGTTTAAGATGCCATCCAAACGCCCTGCATCATCTCCAGCTTCTGGAAATGAACCCAAACGGCAGAAAAAGGTTCTGACTCTGCAGAGGCTCTGGCTCTGGCAGTTTTAAAACGGCGTCAATTATTCGCGGATTTTCGTTATTCACGGGGGGTGAGGGACGTAACCGCCGCGAATACGGGGGGATTACTGTACTTGTATTGATTCAAAATGCTGTGAGGATATTTATATAATTATTTGTATTCTTTATGAGCGTGATGTTTCCTTTGATCTTTTGTCCATTTTCCACAACCTTGAATTGACTTTTTTCGTCTTTCAAAACAAATTCACTTTGATGCAGACTCGGTTTTTTTTCTCTAAATCCAGTAAACCAAATAAATTATATTCATTTTATGGATGACAACCATGTTTTGCTTCTGGAATCATAAGCAGTGGGTCTAAACCCCGCCCCCGCCTCTCTACCTGTTCGTTGTTTTCCCCCGCTTGCAATCGCCCCCACCCTCCAGCGTGTTCTATACAGACAGCGCAACATATGATCATCGTGGCAGCAAGGTGACAGGATAATGGGGGCGTCCCAACGCAAATTTAATTTTAAGCGGAAATAGGCGGTTTTAGTCTAGGGGGAAAAAAAAGGCTTTTTTGGGCGTTCATGTGTCCCCTAAGAGATCGCCACTGACTGCTTTTCCAGAAAAACTTTCCATCCCATTACAGACTCTGGTCGGCGTTCACATCTGCAGACACGCCCCCTCCGCTTTCACGCTGCTCTCTTCCTCCTGCCAGCTCGCTCTACTCGACGGTGTTAAAGACACTACGGCAATGTGAGAACATGATAGTTATTTTACAAAAACACAGAGCTGCTGCACAGGGATGAAAGAGCCAGTTGCCGACCCCTGCTTTAGGCTGAAGCCTGGTCTCATTAGGGACTGGCGAGGAGAGACTGACACAAACAGAGTGCATGGAGTTTGGACTAGCATGCAAGTCTGCCAGAACGAGAATAACAGGCTTTCTGGCCAGAAAATGTAAGAGTTTTAGGAAATAAACCAGTCCTTCCATGTGTCAAATCGTTGTAATCCATAAAACACTAAGTGGTTAAATGTTGGACCATAAATAACTACTCTGCAGTGCCACCTAGCAGTTACTCCATGCAGCTACAAGCCTGAACAGCGCTCAGTATCAAACTGCAGGACGTACTTGAGGAGAGAAGGCGTTTGGTTCTTTGAAGTCAACTCTGTGGTTTTGGCTAGTGTTTGTTTGCTCAGTGCTGGAACCATCGTTTCTGCTCTTCACTTTGTAGTCTCGTACTCTCTGTGTGAAGGCTTCAAGTTCCGTATGGAAGACTTCCAGGTACACATCCTGTCCATCCTGCAAAGACGAGGAAAATAATGTGAAGGTGAGCGTAAAACCCATGTCAAAAGATTAGACATTTCCACTTTTTCCAAGAAAGAAAAAATTGAGTTGTATTGCAACAAAAGCTAGATAGAAAAAAGCACCTTAAAAAACTGATGGGTGCTTATCTGATGGTTTGGATCTTACTTTGGCTTTGTGGAAGAATTGTCTGAAGCAGCCTCGTGGATCCTGCTGGGAGTTTGAGGCCATCTCCAGTATGAACTGCATGACCACAGCCTGGTGAGCCACCTGCTCCATCAACGCCTCCTTCTGCAGGACAAAGACTCAACTTTAGTTAAGCTGCTTGTTAAAAGAAGCAATGAAATTTATCTCTGATCAGATTAGGACTCTAATGAAAAACTCATATCTCAACTCCTGAGGTGCCTTCCTAAATAATAATGAACAAATGCTTTTCTTTAGATGACCCGTTAAATAATTAGTGCAAGAAATTAAAGCAGCAATTTTTGTTCTTGCAGATAATTAGTTAAGTTGAACTGTAACGTTGTTCCTCTTTGATTTGAATTTGATTTGAAATGGTTTATTTCAAGCAATTAAGTAGAAATAATACACAACAGCAATATAATCATCAGTTATACATTCATACAGTAACTAATCAAACTTAGGACAATTAGACATATTAATAAATATTGCTTGAAAGGGAGTGGAAGGAAGCGAATTTATATAATCCCACCCCGTTATACTTTAACCATTTTATTACATGATTTATCAATATCCGGTTCCCGGTTTTTATCAGACAGAATTAAAAATCATAAGATGCTGTGTAACCCGGAACCGGAACTCTTGCTATGCATGTAGCTAGTTTAAGGCCAGAACAGAGAGATTGAATCAACTTGGTGTAGTTTCTGCAGCACAGACCCCTTCCTGCTGAAGTCTGATGCACCACAGAATAAGGAAGTTGGCCGTTTCCTCACAGATGAGCTGCGGCATGTCTGACAGAAATCGCTGGCTGTCGTCCCATCGCCGTAACATACCTGGAAACACCATTTAAGTCTTTAAAGAACCGCATGGGTTACAGCAGCTTTGAAGAACTGAAAAATTTCATTTTTCCCCCCATTCATAAAACGTTAATTTAGCCATTTTTTGAATATCCTGGTAAAAAAAAAAAAAAAAAAAAAACTTTTAAAAACTTAAAATAAACTTAAAATACGTCAGCATTTCCGATTTTTAAAGCCATTTTGAAAAGTAAAAAACGTACATGATTTTATTACTGTTATATTTTCAAGTTAAACTAAAACTAATTTTAAAAATCTGTAACAAGCTTAAGACTAAACCGATTGGACAGTAGGTCTGTGGGGAAATACCCACGCATCCTTATACATTTGGAAAAAAAGTCTGTTTTGGGCCTATCAGAAGTTTAAAAATGTTTTTAAAATTAGATATATATTACATGCTGCAAGTAGCAAATATTTTTTGAACAAATGAATGCACATTTACAAGTTTTACAGCATTTCTTCACAAAAGGAATGTATTTTTACATGGTGACTAACATTCTTTATACATGACTAGACCAAAAGTTAAGAAAAGAAAGTTCTAACTTTTTGGGTTCAGTAGTTCTAACTGCAACCCTATAAAAAGAAGACACCTATACATCATCATCAGATTAGATCGTCTGCAGGGAAAGATAAATCTAATACTTTATGGAAATGATGTGGTGTGTAACTTACCAAAATGCCTGAGCTCTTGTTCATACTTCTGTAGAAATGTTTTGCACTTGTCCTGATCCATTTCTACAGTCTGAGATGGAATATTGATAATACTCTGGAAAATATAAATAGTAAGTGAACATGTATATAATTGTGTGACAATAAAATTAAAAAGATGTCATGTGAAGCATCATACTTGGTGTTAAGCTCAATTCATTTTAACTCTACCTTGTCGAAAACATCCCAGCTTCCTGTAGCACTCAGCACAGGACTATAACTAGGTTCCTGACCCCCCAGCATTTGCTCCTTGCGACGCCACTCCTCCTCATTTTGTGAGAGTTCTGTGGGGCAAACCATGGTTCTTGCTCGCTCTTGTTCCATGGACTCAGAGCTGTGGACCCCTAAAGAACATAACTGGTCCTGCGCTTCTGCCAATCTCCAACTGGAAAAGATGGAGGCCTTCACACAGTGCTCCTGGCTCTGACACAGCGACGCCATGGCACCGTCACAGAGGTGTGGGGAGGGGGCCTGTGGGGAGATTTCCATGGAAGGACATGTCAGAAGGACATGACGTTTTAAAGGTGACCGACAAAACAGATCGCTGATAAAAGGGAAATATTTAAAATTATAAGTGCAAATGTACAACTGACACTGCAGTGTAACTAGTATTAGAGATGTTATTTATGTATGTTTGGAACATACTGAATTAAAGGGCTGCAATAGGCTTTTATTTTGTTAAATCTACAGTTTCAGCCATGTAAGGAGATGATAGTCTTCACCATGACCACTGAAGTCACAGAAGACAGTAATGGGGACACTGGACCTTCAATTGAACCAAAATACCCCCAAATATATATATTTTAAAAGAAAAATTAAAACCAATTACTTGTTTTAGGCCTGCTCTTCAGAGATTTAATAAAATGCTAAATAAATGGCTGCTAGCTTAGCTAGCTAACTAGAAAACACCTTCACAGTCGAATAAACTAATCTTAAGCTAACTTTATGTGGCGTCAAACCAATTTTTATTAAAAACAAAACATTTCTCATAATATTTAAGACTTAATAATAAAAATCTAATGTATAAAGCTGAAAACACAACAACTATGCATAGAGCGGTGAACTTTGAGTAAGGCTTACTTAAGCGAAACAGTTAGCTAGTTAGCATGCACGTTTCACTGTGTAAAGTATTCTATACAGCAAACACAGTACGTTTGAACAATTACCTGTTGGTGAGGACAGCCTCCGCTACACGATCTGGCCGTGGAAACGTGATCACAGCCGGACTCTCTGTTGGGGCGAAGTGAGGCGCCGTGGCCCGGCCACTCCATAACTGCTAAGTAAGTATCTCTGGCTTGCTAGTACAGCTTCCGTTGGACCTGCGTTTATGGAGGGAGATGCAGTCCGGCCCTTTTTATTTTAATTATTCCCTAACGGCTCTGTGATATGAATACTGGTGAGGAAAGCCGAAGGAACAAATTCGGAGTGGGGTTAATGATGCGGCGCGCCGTTATGACAACATTCCCAACAATAACAACACTCTGTTCCAACTGTCCCAGTCAGGTCCGGTTTTAAGGGATGACGCATAGGTCACGTGGTTGTCTTTCTTATCACGTGACAAGGTCTCAACGTTCCGCCGAGTTCGAGTAAATTCCCCCATAAGTTACACAATTTTTCATTGTGAGGTTTTGTTTCGCCAAGATGTTTTGTGTATTCTTTACAACTTTGTGATGATTGTTGACAAATATATTGTAAATAAGGGTCCGTGTTTAAAAGTGTTTTAGTTTCCACCTGCAGTCAGGTACATATCAGAAAGGAATTGTGAAAACAGGATTGGTGGAATTAAGTTTTATGTCTGAATTCCTGAATGACATTGAAAAATATATTATAAACATTTAAATAAATAAAGTAAACCAGACAGACTCACGTTTTTACAAACACACAAGTAACCTATTGTAAAATAGCGACATTTTAAATTGATTAATATTAAATTTAAGATTAACAATTGAACAGGCTTACATGTAAAAACTTGGGTAAATAAATTAACTAGTTATAACTTCTCACACACTACCTGTGTGAGACAGAAATGTTTGGAAAAAAAAAGGTAAAGAATCTCCCAAAAATAATCCTACATTCCTGACCAATGCCACTGGTGCAGCAGTGAGTTGGAACAGCAAATACATATTTGAGTTTAATTTTCATTATTACTTTTGACAAGCATGACAAAATTGTGAAAATTTTTGTTCAAATTTCAACCCACTAGAATGTTGGTTACTTTGAAGACATTCCTTTGCTGTCTTGAATAAGAATCAGAAAGGCCATCTAACCTGAAAATAGCGTACAGAAGCTTTGCAGTAGCCAAAGAGAAATTAAACTGAGTGTTTAAAACAATATTTCCCTGGACTTTCATAGGTGATGTTGTTTAAACTAACTCGCAGACTTTTCCAGGGAAAGTCAAATATTTATTTGAGAGTTTTGAGCACTTTTCTTCATATGCAAAAGCAATATCAGAAGAATTACAGGGTTTTAATTTAGCACGACTTTTAAAAAAAATTACATTTAATGCTGTATTGTAATCTACACAATGTACACTACATATGCAGTATTTTTTGGTGCGATATTTTTCTTTAATGTTAGAGCCAGTGCAGTATTATGAATAGTGGATGATAAAGATTTAATACTCTTTCTGATTTTCACAGTTTTGCAGTACTACAGTCTTGACCACCATTTTCACTTATTTTTTTGGACGATGAGAGTGTATCTAGCCTTTTACTGCTGTGACATAGAAATTCTGTCTGTCTGTTCGTCCGTCCGTCTTTTAATTTACTTCTACAGATTTTGCTTAAAAGAAGATTAAAAAACGCATGCACCGAATACCTTTAAAAAGTAATTACCTCCCATTCTAATTCTGTTAAACCTCAGCACAGTTTTAAATGTGCCATGTCTTTTAATGGTTCTTGTAGCAAAAAACACCAACACATTTTTGTTTGTTTGAACATTTAGCCATTTTATATGAATTCTTATCTTAAGTACCTATGTACATTTATGTTAAATAAGTGTTAGTTGTATAGCAAGGTAATATCAAGTTCTTGATCATTTAAATGTAGGATTCCCATCATTTTGTTTGTTTACACAATTTGACCAGCAGATGGCAACAGTTTCTTGTAACATGGCATGTGTCTCCTAGACTCACCGATAGATCAAGAATTTGACTTGGGATATTTCGCCCTATTTTTTATACTTCAGGCAGAAATAGTTTGCGGACAAAAAAAAGACTTTGAAAACTGTAATTTTGTACAAATAAAATTAGAATACACTTGAATATATATTGAATAACTACACATGTATGGAGAAATGTGGCCTATGACTTTGCCATAGATTCTAGTCTCTCAAACGTGTTAAGACACACTCTGCCTGAGACAAAATTCAGGGTTTAATATTACACATCTGAAAATGGAAGTAACGAAACAAACTACCAACTCTGATTAATCAAAACTAGCTGATTTAGCCAACGAGGTGAATTGAAGTTGTAAATGGTGAGTTCTTTCACATCGATTACATAGAATAGCTAGTTAGATAGTTGGTAATGTTTGAAAAGAAAAGGTTAAATAAAGCACCAGTGTTTTGAAGAGGGCCATCTCAACCTATCGTGCTACTGGAGCTAGCTTACATTTAATAAAACTGAAATTTTAGGCGTTCTTTGTTCAATGTGACGAAAAGAATGTTTCCAAACTAATGCATAGGTAAATTAAGTATTGAGAAATTCGTCAAAAAGTCATTGCCAGTAATTTCATAAAGTGAAACTCTTATTTAGAATTATTACACTTTGTAATTGTCATTTAGTGTATCAGAAAACGTGTAATCAAAGTTAGTGTCGCAAGCTGAAAACAGGTTTCCTGAGCTAGTGGTCTCCGTTTGGGTCAGAAAACAACACTAATTACTAGTATGGCAGATTGCTGACTTGACTGGTGTCCAGGATAGTCTTCAACAATCTTCACATGATGGAAGGAAAGCCACTCAGGTCATTACTAACAAAGCTGGTAGTTTCCTGCATATATACTCAAAAAAGTGTTGGAAATAGGGTCAGAAAAGCAACTGAACTGTTGCTCAATGGTCCAAAGTCCTCTTCTAAAAAAGAAATGCTGCTTTCGAATTGGAAATTATATTATGGAGGAAGAGTAGAGAGGCATCACTTCCACATGGCTTTCATGCTAGTGTAGATTTCTACAGTCAGTGGCGATTTGGGGTTATATGTCATCTTCTGCGGTTGGTCCACTGTGTTTCCCGGAGTCCACATTCCGTGCAGCAATTTACCAGGAAGTTCAGCAGCACTCTATGCTGCCCTCTGCTGGCAAGCTGGATAGAGATGCTAAATTAATACTCCCGTATAAGCATTAAGCATATAAAAATTAAGCACTTTGGTTACTTCTGCTTAAATAAGTGCTATACAAATAATAAATTGATTGATTGATTGTATATGCCTACAAAGTTACCAGAAGATGATCAATGACCATAATGTTTGACTGACCAGAGAATGGCTGGACCTGAATCTAATATAGAAAAAAAAAGCCCAACAATGCAGATGAAGAAACTATCAATAAAACCTAGAGTTTCAGAACACCTACCCTGTGCGACAGGCTGATCGCCTCCATTCCTATTGATGAAGCAGTTCAGGCAAAAAAGAGGCCCCTCCAAGTTCTGAGTGTACGGCATAGTTTTTTTAGAAGCCTGTGATTTGGGCTAAAAACATCCTTTTTGATTGGTCTCATGTGACATTTCAACTTTCAGAGGTATTTTGTGTTTTTTATAGATCACATATAATAAAAATGTTTGAAATAATGACTTAAAAAAGCTCAATGAATGTAATGAACGGATGAGTTTCATTTTTTGAAGTGACTGAAATATAGAACTTTTTCCCCCTACAAAAGTTGTACTTGATTTGAGAGTCTTAAGATAAATAATTTTGACTAAACCTATTTCTCAAAGTATGTTACTTAGCATATCTTTAGCGTTTGTCTACAAATGTTATGCAATTTTATTTTGCCATCTAGACAAGATCTTAGTTTCTCGGACCCAGAACTGTTTTTGCATCAACATCCATTTTAAGATCATATAACTAAAATACTTTTTCCCTTTTCATATCTAATACAGCATTAAAGTATGAAAAAAATTGTAACATTATTTGGTATGTAGTTTTACTTCCTAGCAAACAATCCATAATAGTTTCTCTTTTTCTGTTTAGTTCTTTGTCTTTATTTCTGTATTTTCTTTTTGTTTCATCATAAAATATGGAAATTTGCTTTTAGATAGTATGGAAATTAATATTTTAAACATGACCAAGCAATCTTAAAATTGTAAAAACATTTTGTTGAGTTGTAATTTACTTTCTCCACAAATTAAATGTACTTCCTTTTCTTACCACTAGATGGAGTGATCTGTGCGCAATAGAAAATACCCACAAGTTTGACTGCTTTCACTCCTCCTGGCTTAACGTTTCACTCTTGTGACTGCCAAAGGCCGCCTCTAGTGCCTGCAGATTTTCGGAAAGAGAGAATCAACCAGACTTCAGGCTTTAAAAAACATCCTGAGCCTGAAATCAAATATCACAGCCAGCTGGCAACTTGCCCTTTCTCAGGCTTTAGTTCCCACATGTTTTTCCTCGCTGCTGCTCAAAACAGCATGTTTTATGTGTTTAGCCTGAAATATCTGTGTTATGTTTTAACCTCTGTATATGTTTGAAGAATTTTAGGTTGTTAAAACCTGTTAAAACCTCTTTGTCTCTTTGTCCACAGAGTGAAATTCTCGCTGAAATGAACCACAAGGGTCAGTATTACACTTTCTGCATAATTTGTTATCCCACAAGAAGTAATAATGATTTAGGAAAACATTGAGAAAAAGATGAAAAATGATTTATTTTCATTATATGCATGAATTATTACAATAACTCTATAAGGAACTGGTTTACAAATGAAATATTGTTGTTTAGTCACTAAACAAATTTGCTTTATTGCCATTTTATGTAGATGTAGCTCTATTAATGAGCAAAAAGTTGCTCTTTTTCTAAATTCTGCAATAGATGCAAATGGTTTGACATTTAGAGGAAATGCGTCAGCTGGAGACGTGTATAATAAGTGTCATTTTCTGCAAGTGCCAGTACTCCATTCATTATTCGAGATTCTGCAATTGCACCACCGGCTTGAGGCTTGTTCTAGCACTCACAACATCCTACAAAAGCAGAGGAGCACTTCTAAAAGAATGTTGTGGCATCCCTCCAGTGGATTTATCCACTCGTGCAGCCACTGCCAAGTCACAGTAAAGCTGTTCTGGTGGCTGTAGTAACACCAAATGCCTCATTTAGACACTTGATCTTTGTTTTTTCTTTATTTTGGCAGCCGCTTGGCCACAAGCAGTCAGACCTCCTTGTGGAATTAATGTCTGGCTCACTTATGGTCATTAATAGCAAGAGTTTGAGTCTAAAATTGTTAAGTTTGAAAATTTCCATTTGAAAAAAAAAGAAAAAAAGATTTTGTGCTACAAAAAACAAAACAAAAAAAGGCTTCACCATCCCAGAGGTGAATGAGTTCATGTCTTGAAAGCAGGTTGGTGTACTTGAATGTGCTGTGATAGGGTTTATTATGCTGTAATGAATGGAGGAGCCTCCTGCTCTTATCATTTGCACACCAGCCAAGCCTGTAAAGAAGCTACATGCTCCACATTCCTCTCTCCACTCAAACAGACTAAAGAGGGTTGCACTATTTGAGTCAGTCCCTGCATGACGGTAGAACTGCAGTAAAGCACAAAGATGAGCAAAGGGGAATCCTGCAGCCATCTCAATATTTCCCATACATTTCGTAGTGTTTGTATGCATGTTTTAGTCTGTTTTAGTCACTAAATGCTGCTTGATATGTTATACTCTAATATAAATAAAGTAAATGATGTTTTAAGAAGCAAAAGAACATTTTTTGATAGTAAGGTTGGTGTTAAAGTTCCTTTCCGATACTATTTTGATCTATTGTATAATTGTTCCCAGTTGTCTGTCATTTATGATTACGCCTTTTTTAGGCAAAATCAAAAACTTGTGCCATTTTCTAGGACATAGTTTCTGAAAGCAGCAGTAGTTCATCAAAAAATTCGCCTCTGAGTAAGCCTTCCCGGACTTCCCATCATCCCTTTGTTTACACTCTGTGCTGCTAGCCTAAACCAGCACAGTGGCCTTGTGGTAGAGATTCCACCCTGTGACTGGAGGTCATAAGTTCAAATCCAGGCCGAGTCACACCAAAGACTCGAAAAATGATTGACACTCAGCAATAAGGGGTTGGATTGGGGGGTTAAACCACCAAATGGTTCCTGAGCTGCTGTGTCTGCAGGCGATGGGGAAGCGGTGAACAAAACGGAAAACACATTTCACACACCTAGGTGTGTGACTCATACTAGGACTTAAGCTTTAACTCACACCGCCAACCTGACACATTAGTGATTCAACAAAAATGGCTTGAAAAAGCGGAGCTATCTAGCCTCACAGTTTTGAGCCAGATGCCAGCTCGGATGAGATAAACATAAATGTACACGGATCTATTTGTCTGGAACTTGATGCATCAGAATGGAGCGGAGCAGGGAGCTTGTGGCTCGCCGATTACGGCTTCTTCTATGATACAAATGCGATTTATTTTCAAACAGCATTTGTTCCTCTGCTCCTCACATTGATTGGAATAAAAAAAAATACAATTTTAATCTTATGTTTCTTTATATATGTCCTCCTTCCTGAGAAAAACCTAAAACCCCAAAAAACATTATTATCGGAGTGGGATTTCATGGAGTTGGTTAAATAAAAGAAAACTTGAGAAACTTGCCAAAGAAAACCAAACAAAGACATAAGTTGGGACAATACTAATAATATTGATTGTTGTATATGAGAATTTGTTGGAGAAACAGTAAAAAAAAAAGTCATGCCATGAAAGCCACTCCAGCAAACAAGCGGCTGCTTCATGACAAATGCAACATAAAAGAGACGGACATGGCAAGGCCAGGAGAGAGCGCAGACCAACACAGACGAGCCCTTTGCTCTGCTTTCCCAGGCCTGTGCATCAGGAAGGCTTATTTTTTACAGCATGACCAGCGCGTAGCCTTTTCCTGGGGAAATCTGAGACAAAAATCAAGAGAGGCTTGTTCAGGGAGGGAGAGGAGAACAGGAAAACTGGCCTGTGGAAGGAAAGGGGGGAGGCAGGGCGGAGGCAAGAGGGCAGGTACACTAGAGGCCACACAGCATGAGCAACCAAAGGAAACCAAAAGGCTTGAAAGATTCTGTGTGTCCCCCCCTCCCATGGATCTCTGACTTCCACCTAAGCTACACTGACACGGTTTATTATCAGAAGCAAAGGAAATGAGCATGAACTTTCAACATATTTGAACATATTTTGTATGCAAATTTAGTTCAGGGACAAAGTTAACATGCTTTTTATGGGGAAAAAAACACACAATAAAACTTATATTATGATATTGTCAGACTTTTTTGCTACAGTATCTGAGTCTCTTCCATTTTTCATATTTTGATCTATTGTAAAAGCCCTACCCAGTGGTCTTTTTAGTATGATTAAGCCGTTTTTAGACCAAAAAAAAAAACCCCAAAACGTGTCATTTTTTAGGACAGTTCCTCCAGAAAAGTATGATAGAAATTCGCCCTTTGAGTTGTGGGCGGCACCGTTGGCGCCGAATCAAAAACACCAAAAATGACATTTTCATCCCAGTGGCTGTTTAAAAACAGCTGTAATATTTTTGCTTTCTTTAATTTTGCTCGACGCTTCATTCTGCTGAGCACTGCAAAAAGTACTTGCATCAGAGTCTAACACCAAATAAACTGAGCCCTTATTTTTAGATGAACTAAAAATGACTGATGTTATCTCCATCAACCATCAGGTTTGGTTTGACATTTGCTAAACAATGCAGACCATGCGTGGAAACTGACTGGTGCGGATAAAACAAGGCCCAAACATGTCACTTTGTGTTTTAAGAAGCAATCCTGTTACTTACAATGAAAAGTGGAATAGAGAAATATATACTATAAATGTATTTATAGATATCAAGATTATATGTTTAAACATTACATGTACAAACAAAGGATTTTGAATAAATGAGTGCTTGAATTGCAGTCCTTTTGACCTAGTTTAAAGCTAAACACTAATAGCTAAAAAAAAAAAACCTGCAGTGATCAGAATTTCTTTCATGTCTAGACAGATGACAGATTGAATATCCACCTCTTTGTGTTTGTGTGTTTATATGTGTGTCTTACCCTCAGGTCTGGATCCCATCTTGCTGCTAGACCATTTCTTTGAGCTATGGAACGAGAAGAATCTTCAGGTGGTAAGAGCTGCTTTCACAGTGTCCATCCATCCATCCATGCAGTCATCAGTGTTTACAAGCTCAGCAGGACTGACTGTAACTGTGTTTACATGCAAAGCTTGAACAGGAGGAAACATATCTGCACATCTTCAGCTAAAGCTTTCCAGTGATCTGTGTGTGTGTGTGTGTGTTAATGAAGACAGCAGACTGTTTGTCAGAAGGAAGGAATTTGTCTTGCTCTGAATGAACTTGAGAGGAAGATATTGAGTGGATAACATCTGTTTAGCAAATTAGGACACGGTGCGAGGCATTCTCACACAGATAATATTATCTCTTGTAGGAAGTTTCTAATGCTGCAGTTTATAGCCTTATCTCATGCATCAAAATGCGTCGCACATTTTTACAGGCTCCGAGAGCAAAGCTCCTGTGGCCGTTTGTCATCTCCATGATCTGTTTAGAGTTTCACGGAAAAAAAAAAAGTTCACCCAGTAATTAGAGGGTCGTTTTCAAGAGAACGATGTTGTTCAAGAGTTGTCAACTAATACATGGGGGAAAACTATATTAATAGTTGCTAAAGTGTCGTTTTTCTCTCTCAGATGAACACAAATGCCAATTTTTGTTGCATCTATTTCCTTTAAGTTAGGAATTTGTCAAAAATGTCTGGACTCATAAAGTCCCTTTTATAGCTTTGGTAAGCTCATGATGAAGTGAAGCTTATTCATAAACACAAACTGGACCAATTCATACTTGAGATGCCCACTAAAAGTGAAAAATGTGACACGCTAACGTTAAATGATTTTGAAATAAATTAGAAAATCAGTTGTTTAAAAACCCATTTTGGTGAAAATTGTGTTTTTAACATGTTCTTGTGGCATTTTTCTCATGATGGAAGAGAATTATGAAAAACATTAAGCTCAGAATTGTACTTCTTTCCGCAAATTGTTGTGAATCAGGAACAGAAATGACCGTAAGCTCTCCTCTTCGCTCCGTTCTGATGGATCTAGGGTCCTGCCCACAACTTAATGGTGAATCTCTATCAAACGCCTAGAAAAAGGAATTTTTTGTGATTCTGGCTAAAATTGACATAATCACAATTAAAAGACCGCAGGGGATGCTTTCTAAAATTGATCAAAAGATGATCGGATGGGACTTTATTTGAAGTTTTGGCAGTTTTTGCATGTCCTCTAGTATTTGAAGGTTGTTCTTAATGCTAAAATTGAACAGTACTGACTTTCTCTTGCAGATTGGTCTTTAATTTATGATTCAAGTTGGTCTTTTTTGTCATTTTTTTCACGTCTTTCCTCAGCAGAATTCCCCTCATTTGTTGTCAAGCTCCCATTTTCTGGCTGCACCCCCCCTATTTACTGAACAGTTGATTTGCACACTCCTGATGTTCCCCTCTGGGAATTTCTTTTGTTTTTGAAGATTAAGGACGGCCTCTTTCACTTGCTTTGACAACTTCTTCGACCACATGTGGTGGATGTTAAGCCGTGGCTGCCAAATGAGCATACCACACTTAGAATGAACTCTGAACGCCAGACGCTTCATCAAAATCAATGTTTAATAACTAGTGAGATGAGCCAAAACAACTAAACTGCTTATGCGTCAACTCTCCAGCAACGTTGAATCCATCAAACAGCTTGATTTCTTGCACATTTACTTTCATTTGAGCACGGCTTTAAGCAGAGCTACCCTTTAATTCCATTAGAAACAAATTACTTTAACTTTGAAATCTTTTGGCTTTTATCTAAAAAAAAAAAACTGCACCTCAGAGATTCAGTTTAAATCGAAGTCTACCAGCTAACTTTTCAACATTACATGTGGTCCTCTCTGTTTTTGTCCATAGCTGCGTTCAGCAACCCAGCAGGGGTTTTCCAAACTGTCTGAGCCTCTCGAGGCCTTACTAACAATCCTGGAGCGTTGTCCGGGCAAACAGAAAGGTCGGAGCCACACTCTGGGTTATCATATCCTCATGGATTTTCAGGCATGGATGAAGGACCACCCTCAGGTAGATGATCAAGATGTTCCAGATTTTGGTCTTTTAGAATGGTGTCAAACTTTAAGTTAAGTCAGCCTCATAAATATCTAGGATAACTTGAATGAACAAATTCCCTTTTAAAAAACGGTTTAAAATTAAACTAATTTCAATTTACGGTTTCTTTTTAAAACTTGTCATTTGTGTTATTCAGGTGAACTTGAGCTCAGTCCCTGAACAAAAAGCTCTTGCACTCCAGCATCGAGCCCTCGACTTACTAACAGACACACAGCCCGCCTTCGTAGATGCTCTCATCAGCATCTACCAGCTCAAGTCCTTAGACCCATCGATTCTACGACTCCATATTATGAATTTGCAGGACGTCAAGAATTACAAAGAAGTGAGTTTCCGAACACAAAAACAAACATTTGAAAGTCCTATAACAAGTGCAATGATAGTAAATCATTGGTTTTCTTTTTTTCTGGTAGGCTGCAATCCTCAGCATGAAGCTGGAAGTACAGGAAGAACTAAATATGGAAAAGGTGGGGTGAACATTAAGTGGCTTTATGGACTATGTTTACTTTAAGATCATAAATTAGATAATAACATTCCTAAATGGTATTTCTATTTTTCTAATCTTTTCATCCACAGATGTGTGTGCCTCTCATTGTGCTGGATAAGCTGTCGTTGGCAGAGGCGTTCGTCAGCGGCCGCAGACAGCTTGAACAACAACTTGTCTCACTGCTTGACTCTTGGTGTCACCCCAACTTCAGTGCTGAGAGGATTAACAAGTATGATATGCCACGTGAATGAGTAAAAACCAGCTTTGGAACGGAGCTGGGGTTGACATCAGTGTTGTAGTAGGCTATGAAATCCAACAATGTGCATGTGTGCCTCTGCAGGCTGTTTCCAGGCCTGACTCGGTCCAAACAGAACCTAGCACAAATCCATCCAAAGATCCTTACCAAGCATGTCTTAAGACTCATGGAGAAATTCAAAGTGGATCCAGGTGGGTTCCCGGCACATATGGGCTTATCAATAAACATTTTTTGGTGTGTTACTAATATTATGCTTTTTCTTAACGCAGCACTGTGTCCAAATGCGTTGCACAAGAGGAGATTAGACACTCTGCGTTACCTAATGTATAAAACCTTTGTGGAGGTGAGCAAAAGTCTAGACTTCCCAGCTGTTTTGTAATCATTGTTTGGCAACAGTTTGGAAGAAAAATGCATTCTGCTGTCCCCTCAGTTTATCCTGTTTCACTGCAGGGTTAGAAAAATGAATAGCAATGTTCTTTCTTTATTCTTACAGCAAGGTATGACTGAAGAAAGCTGGGCTGACCATGTGCAGGTAAGCTTTATTTAAAAAAAACAAAGACGTATACATTATGGAAACATCAGTGGGTTTTGCTTCATTTTTAGTTTTATGTCATGTCTGCAGAATGTGGTGGCAGATGATGCAGAGCTGCACATCCATTTGGTAGAGTTGTTGGCAAAGTACTGTGGTCTTCAGAAAGCCTCCCAATGGTCCCTGAGATACAACATACCAAGGAATCGACTTCCCTTTGGGGTGTGGGAAACCCAGAGAAGTCTGCCACCTGATCTGCAGTGAGTAGGAAATGATCAAAAAAAGCCACAAGCTCATAGGATGCGTAGGAAAAGTTGGAACCTTGAGTTTTGTTGCATGTTCACATCATTTTGAATTAACTATAAATCTCATTTTTTTTATCAATCTCCACATTCGGGAAAGGGGGAGGGCAAAGGGGTGGGTTAGTTTTACTACCGGTAATTTATTTTTTGCTAGTAATTTTTGTGCTTTTGTATTTTTTTTTAATTGTAAAGTGCTTTGAGCTGTGTCAAGCATGAAAAGGAGTTTTTTCTTTTTTCTTTTCTTTTTGAGTTTTATTAGAAATATAGGGTTATCTCATCGGTGTTGTTTAAAACGACAGTTTTTTAAACTTAAATATATTCAGTTTTAGTATTTTATAAATGACAAAATCATTTAATGGTAGCAGATCAGAACTTTAGCTGTTGGGGAGATTTCATTTAGTTTTAGCCCTTGACCCAAAATTCAGTCTTTGTATGTTAACATTAAACAATTTATTAAAATATCTTCTCTCTCTAATTCCAGTGGCTACTTTTAATATGATGTACAGTTAACTTAGTAGTTCCTTGTTCATTTTTTATTATTTTAATATATATTTAGATTTAATAATTATTTAATGATTTTCCACAGTATTTTTAAACCTTTTAACATCAATTCACTTTAATCTTTTTTATAAATGAGCAATTGCAACTTAAAAAAAGAAGAAAGGATTATAAGTTTAGCTTTAACTGGAATAAATTGTTTTTGATTATTCATTATTAAGTCTATTTAACACAATTTGTCAAGCCGTACATAAATTCCTGCAAGATTCTCGAGAGCAGTAAAGGTTTGTACTGTATCTTTAAAATAATCTAGATAACTTCTATGAAATGATCTTCTGTGGTTTATCAGTCCACTGTCCTTGTATTATCTTCTACTTTTTTATGTTCATTTTACACTTTGACATGCAAACAGGGAACCAACACTTGTGCCCTCTGCTCAGACAGATTTTTCCAAACGATTCCACCAAATCAGAGGAATGGCTGCCCTGTAATGCTGATAAGTTCTACCGGGTTCCTCTCACCAAAGACCAGGTTCACTTTGTGAACACGCCAGAAGCTCTTCAGAAATGTGGAAGCACATTGTTAAAGGTAAAGCCAGAACATATATTACTTTTGAAGATGTCATTATTTGAAAGTTTGCAGCTTTAATGGACTTTCTAATTGTTTTCCCAGAAAGGTGGGGTCGTAGGGGTGGACATGGAGTGGCAACCAACTTTTGGCTGTACCTCAGCTCAGCAAGTCGCACTGATACAGCTGGCAGTTCAAGACCAGGTTTTCTTGTTAGACCTCTGTGCCAGAGAATTCTGTCAACATCCAGGGACCGTTCGCTTCATCAGGACTTTCTTCTCTGATCCAGACATCCTAAAACTGGGTGAGAAAGAAACAAGCAAAACTCCATATCTGTCCTTTACCAATTTGAATCTAACTGTTCTGTAATGCTTTTTTTTCTTCTTGCAATTCAGGCTATGGAATGAGTGGAGACCTCAAGTCTCTTAGAGCCACTTGGCATCTGTTGTCAGAGACCCTGAAGACAGAGGGGATGCTTGATCTTAGTACTGTACACCAAAAGGCAAGGCTACCTCCTCAAATACATACATTAATCTTTTTGTTTAAAGATAGGATTTTTATTTTTTATTTTTTCCACTTTATTGAGCTATAATGTGGTCCACAGTCTATTCTCTGAGACAAATCTCCAGGAGGTTTTGGGTTATGTTTCTGCCACCAAAATATTTTTGGAAAAATTATGATCGGTATCAACTGGTTGTGTGTTCTCTGAATAAAATGGGAAAAGTGGAATATCTTGAGTAAAAGTCCTGCGCATTTTTATCAACAAAATTACTAGCCAAAAGAATTAAAAAACAACAAACTCTGAATACAATCTATGAAATCCTTGATCCCGAAACCAATAAAGTAACAAATAATCCAGAGGAAATTGAGAGAATATTCACTAATTACTATAAAAAGCTATATTCACAACCTACTTCAGCCTGTGAACAAGATAAAAGAAGCTTTCTGGAAAATATGGATCTGCCATTTATCGGATTAAATCAAAATAAACTACTTACAGCTGAAATTACTACAGAGGAAATATTAAAAACCATAAGCTGTTTGAAAAACAATAAATCACCAGGCAGCGACGGGTTTCCAGCTGAATGGTATAAAATATTTAAAGATGAGCTGACTCCAATATTACACAAATCTTTGAATTGGACCCTACAAAATAATAAAATGCCTATTTCCTGGTCCGAAGCAATTATTTCAGTTCTGTTGAAACCAGGGAAAAACAAACAGTCGTGCGCCAATTATAGGCCTATTTCAGTACTAAATATAGATTACAAAATCTACACGTCTATAATCTGTAACAGGATAAACACATTTTTACCTGACATTATTGATGAGGACCAGACGGGATTCATAAAAAGTCGCCAGACACACGACAACATTAGAAGAACCTTACACTTAACTGAAAGAGCCCAAAGAGAACATATAAGTACAGTTCTCTTAAGTATTGACGCGGAAAAAGCTTTTGACTGCGTTAATTGGGAATTTTTATTCTTAGTCTTAGAAAAAATGGGATTTAATAACAAATCAGTTGAAATTATAAAAACAATATATTCACAACCAACGGCTAAAATTAAAATAAACGGGAATTTAACAGGAACATTTAAATTGGAAAGATCCACTAGGCAGGGTTGTGGACTCTCCCCAACTCTGTTTGCTCTTTTTATTGAGCCTCTGGCACAGGCAATCCGAGAAAAACCTGAAATTAAAGGAGTTTCAATGAATGGCGTTGAACATAAAATAGGATTGTTTGCTGATGACCTAATAGCGTACCTCGAACAACCAGAATCATCAATTCCACAGTTTATGAAACTGTTGGGAACATTTGAAAATTTATCGGGATATAAAATTAATATTTCAAAAACTCAGACTCTAACATTCAACTATGTTCCCTCTGAATACATTAGAAACAACTTTAAATTCAATTGGAATATGACAAGTATTAAATACTTAGGAGTAGAAATAACACAAGACTTTCAACATATAAACATTAAAAATTATTCAGAAGTACAAGACAAGATAAAAAAAGACATAGAAAGATGGTCAACACTCCCACTAGATTTCAGCTCTAGAATCGAAATAGTGAAAATGAATATATTGCCGCGGTTTTTATTTTTATTTCAAGCTCTACCAGCACAGGTCTCCAACACTCAATTTGCAACGTGGGATAAAACAATATCCAGATTCATATGGGACAATAAAAGATCCAGAATAAAATATGGCACCCTCCAGCTTCCAAAGAACAAAGGAGGTATGGCATTACCAAAGCTAAAAGAGTACTACATCGCCTCACAATTACGGTACTTATGCTGTTGGTGTAACCCCCATTATACTGGAAAATGGAAAAATATTGAATGTGAAACTTTACAAGAACCTATTCAAAACATTATTGGTGATAAAGAGTTATATGAAACAAAGAAAAGGCATTTAGATCCCATAACAAATCATACACTAACTATATGGTTCAAACTACTCCAAAAATACAAAATCTTAAATAGTGCAAAAAAATTAAAATGGGTAGCATATGACAGGCAATTTAAACCAGCAGAATATGATCAGACCTTTAAATATTGGACTACAAAAGGAATAACAGCATGGTGCTTGCTAGAAAAGGACGGACAGCTGGAGAGTTTTGAGAACTTAACTAAACAATTTCACCTTGAAAAACAGGATTTTTTCAGATACTTACAAATGAGAAACTACCATAAGAAAGCAATACAGAGAGACTCCTCTGGGGATGAAGGCGGGATAGTTCACACAATAACAAAGACATATAAAGACAACAATACTAAATGGATTAGTATGCTATATAAATCATTAATGGAATATGACGAAAACACAACTTTGAAAGTAAAAGATAACTGGGAAAGAGAATTAAACATAAGGATAACTGAACAGGACTGGTTAGATATGTGGAGACACCACCATACCACCACTGGATCTCGAACGTGGAGAGAGTTTGCCTGGAAAAACCTTATTAGATTTTTCATAACACCTAAACTGAAGAACAAACATTTGAAAACAAATCAGAGCTGTTGGCGCGGATGTGGAGAAATAAATGTTGACCACTCTCATGTATTTTGGAAATGTCAGAATGTAACAGGTTTTTGGAATATGGTGGGCGATCTCACATGCAAAG